>NC_092353.1:53663292-54003001 GCF_963676685.1 Mytilus edulis | reverse complement strand
TACTGTATCATTCGGCAATCCTCGGTAGAATCCGCTACTCTCCTTCTATAAAGGTACGGAATCGGCCGAGTTGAGACGAATGTTACTGTATAAGGGAAATTTTCGTCAAACATTTCTTGGCTTCTTTGAAAGGAAATCACCAATCATTGATAGTGTCGTCAACAAAGTCAACGACAGCAGCTACACATTTGCAACTAGTAGAAGATTTTTGTTTAAATAATATACTAGAACATATAATTAACTATTCACCTGACATTATCTACGACAGTGAAACCTGTTTAAACCGAACCTCTTCGGGACATAAGATTTTGTTCGGTTTTATCAGATTCACAACGCACATAATTTGGTATGACGGTGCTTACGAGCATGTTTGGTTTATACAGGTTTTCGGTTTATACAGGATTCGGTTTTAGTCAGGTTTCACTGTAATATGACCATGGCAGTTTCTTTTGCTTGAACAACACGAAAGACACGTTGGTTTGCTTTGCTTATGAAATGCTCTTATTTAAGGACAAATGTAATCGATTATGTAAATACTTTTAATACTTAATAAGTTGATATTTGAGTATGACGTCTGTTGCCCTTTTTGTACTGAGGTGTTAAGTTGGCGTTTTTATTTCACAGAAAATTAAAAAAAATAATTATTAACTTCAACACCAAATTTCTACAAGTGTTAATTTTGTCAACATTGAAATGTCAAAGGTTTTGACCGTTTTAGATTTTATAAAGGAGTTAGTAAAATATATAAGAATTAGTCTAATCAGCAAAATTTGAATGAATAGTGAATACAATTGGGTCATACAAAAATTGTTGTTCAAATAAGTATTATTATTGGCGCAGGTCTAGTAACCGTTGCACCCTGTTCGTCCAGATGACCAAGGATAGATAATTTTCGTCAATCTATTCTTGGTTTCTATTAGAAGGAATGATTTTATAGTTGGTATGAAGCTTGATTATGTTGACTTGTAGCGTTTTAGCAATTTGTACATTAGTTATGCAACCACCTCCGGTTTGAAATTTGATATTGAGGTTTTGATAAACAATCACCTATCAGTGCTATCAAAGGAATTTAAAAAAGAACAACTGGACACTTCATTGATGAGTTTATCCTAAAACACCTATCTATAGATGGAATGGTTTATTATGAGCGAAACGGTAAACTCCGCCCAGTCAAGTGAAATAAATTGAGTAATAAATACGTACAATATTGAAGAAACGAGTCTAATCAGCAAAATTTGCATGAGAAATACTTACAATTGGGTTATGCATTGTTTAAATAATCTTTTGATAATACTCATAAGCTACTACACGGTATTGGGGTTTTGCTCGTTGTTGCGAGCCGTATCCACGTCCTTTGTCTCTGGTATATAGTTATCTCATCGACAATCATACCACATCCCCTTTGTACCTGCGGCGTCGTCGGCGAAATTATGTCTAGTACATGTAACCGCTCCACTCTACCTTTTGTCGGTCCATCAGTCCGTCTGTGCGAAAGTTTGAAATTTTACTCACTCTACATGGGAAGTTTTCGTTAAACTTTTCTTGGCTTCTATGGAATGAATGTTTTATATTTGGTCTGGAGAGCTTGATAATGTTGAGTTTAAATTAGCGTGTAAGCAATTTTCAAATAGGCCGTGCAACCACTTTCTGTTTGCAGCGACGAAGGTCCAGCTCCGGTATTTGCCTAGTTAAAGAACGGGGTTGGAGTCGCACCTTGAAACAAACTCTACGACCGCACAAATTGAAAATGTTTTAGTCGTATATTGGTATCACGTTGGCGTCGTCGTCTGCGTCTGCGTCGTCGTCGACGTCCGAATACTTTTAGTTTTCGCACTCTAACTTAAGTAAAATTGAATAGAAATCTATGAAATTTTAACACAAGGTTTATGACCACAAAAGGAAGGTTGGGATTGATTTTGGAGTTTTGGTCCCAACATTTTAGGAATTAGGGGCCAAAAAGGGCCCAATAAACATTTTCTTGGTTTTCGCACAATAACTTTAATATAAGTAAATAGAAATCAATGAAATTTAAAAACAAGGTGTATGACCACAAAAGGAAGGTTGGGATTGATTTGGGAGTTGAGGTCTGAACAGTTTAGAAATTAGGGGCCAAAAAGGGCCCAAGTAAGCATTATTCTTGGTTTTTGCACAATAACTTTAGTATTAGTAAATAGAAATCTATGAAATTTAAACACAAGGTTTATGACCATAAAAGGAAGATTGGGTTTGATTTTAGGAGTTTTGGTCCCAACAGTTTAGGAATAAGGGGCCCAAAGGGTCCAAAATTGAACTTTGTTTGATTTCATCAAAAATTGAATAAATGGGGTTCTTTGATATGCCTAATCTAACTGTGTATGTAGATTCTTAATTTTTGGTCCCGTTTTCAAATTGGTCTACATAAAGGTCCAAAGGGTCCAAAATTAAACTTAGTTTGATTTTAACATAAATTGAATCCTTGGGTTTCTTTGATATGCTGAATCTAAAAATGTACTTAGATTTTTGATTATTGGCCCAGTTTTCAAGTTGGTCCAAATCGGGGTCCAAAATTAAACTTTGTTTAATTTCATCAAAAATTGAATAATTGGGGTTCTTTGATATGCCTAATCTAACTGTGTATTTAGATTCTTAATTTTTAGTCCCGTTTTCAAATTAGTCTACATTAAAGTCCAAAGGGTCCAAAATTAAACTTAGTTTGATTTTAACAAAAATTGAATTCTTGGGCTTTTTTGATATGCTGAATCTAAACATGTACTTAGATTTTTGATTATGGGCCCAATTTTCAAGTTTGTTCAAATCAGGATCCAAAATTATTATATTAAGTATTGTGCAATAGCAAGACATTTTCAATTGCACAGTATTCAGCAATAGCAAGAAATCTTCAATTGCACAGTATTGTGCAGTAGCAAGAAATTTTCAATTGCACAGTTTTGCGCAATAGCAAGAAATCTTCAATTGCACAGTATTGTGCAATAGCAAATATTTTAAGTTGAGGTTTTGATATTGGGATTACATTGGAATGAAATTATCAACGATTGTTTGAAGTTAACTTCTATTTAAAAAAGTTTAAAAAAAAATAATGCTGTACTTTTAATTGTGTATTAATACTATGTGAAATTTCTGTCTGGCATAAACAATTATATGCCTGGTATTTTTGATGCTTTAGTTATTTTTACATATTGCAAAATGTACGAAAATGTAAAAAAAATAATTTCGAATCTTATTCTGATTTTATTGATACTAGTATATGATATAACGATTAACATATAATAATTCTTATTTTATAGTTAGTTCGATTACTCTTTAATATGTTTCAAATTGTCAGTTTTTGTATATCTGTATTATATTAGGTTTATTGAAGTTTTCATCTAAGTGCATTGCCAATTAATTTACTCGATCAAATTACGTGAATGAGTGTCCCGTAATTGAATTAACAAATTAGCGCCAATTCAGTTTTATAGTTATATCTTTGAAAGGTGTCATACTTCATGGATTTTTGCGTACTTTTCACCTTAAAGTGACACATAAGCTTTTTTTAAGCGAGTAATAATGACGTAGATATAATAAGAGTCCGACGATGTCTGATTTAATTATACCATATAAAAGACATGTCAAGGATCTGTTCATTTTTCATTGACTGAATTGTATTCCAATGTGGCAGCTAAGGATGCGCTAAATTTGTTCCTGGTTCGGGGTGAGGGTTAATTGATTGATGTTAACCTATCGTCCAGTGGCAAATATACGATGTTCAAGTAAGTATATTGTATGTTGTCCAGGTCTAGAAACCGCTCCACTGTGTCCGTCCAAAAGACCATGTGTAGATATCTTTCGGCAATCTTTTCTTGGCTTCTATTTAAGGAAATAATTTTTAGGTGGTATGGAGCTTAAATATGTTAAGTTGTAGCGTTTTAGCAATTTGTACATCAGTTATACAACCACTTCCTGTTTGCCGATATATTGAAACTTAACAACACTTACTGTACAAGGGAGATAAATGTTTGTCAAACATTTCTTGGTTTCTTTGAAAGCGAATCGCCAATCATTGATATTGTCGTCAACAACAGAAGCTAGTAATAGACGACTAATGCAAGATTTTTGTTTAATTAGATAGAAAATGTAATCAACTATTCACCTGACACTTACTTCCTTTTTAACTACTAGTATGACAATTTCTTTTGATTGAACCACACGAAATACACGTTGGTAAAAAAATACTTTTGAAAGGTTTTGCTTAATAAAATCAAATGCTCTTATTTAAGGACAAACTTTATCGATTAAGTAAATACTTTTAATACTTGATAAGGGAATATTTGAATTTGACGTATGTTGCCCTGTTTGCACGGAGGTATAAAGTTGGCGTTTTATTTCACAGAAAATTAAAAACAAATGTTAACTTCAACACCAAATTTTTACAAGTGTTAATTTTATTAACATTGAAATGTCAAAGGTTTTGACCGTTTAGTTTGTATGAAGGAGATAGTTCAATATGAAAAAAAATTAGTGTAGTCAGCAAAATGTTAATGAAAAGTGAATACAATTGGGTCAATAAGTATTATTTTTGGCGCAGATCTAGTAACTGCTCCAGTCCGTCCATCTTGAAGACATTGGGAAGAAAATGTTCGTCAATCTTTTCTTTGCTTCTATGGAAGGGAATGATTTTGTAGTTGGTGTAGTAAAACCTTGACTATGTTGATTTGTAGCGTTTACATCAGTTATGCAACCACTTCCTGTTTGCCAATAGGTTGAAATTTTAAAACACTTACTGTATCATTCGGCAATCCTCGGTAGAATCCGCTACTCTCCTTCTATGAGGGTACGGAATCGGCCGAGTTGAGACGAATGTTACTGTATAAGGGAAATTTTCGTCAAACATTTCTTGGCTTCTTTGAAAGGAAATCACCAATCATTGATAGTGTCGTCAACAAAGTCAACGACAGCAGCTACACATATGCAACTAGTAGAAGAATTTTGTTTAAATAATATACTAGAACATATAATTAACTATTCACCTGACATTATCTACTACAGTGAAACCTGTTTAAACCGAACCTCTTCGGGACATAAGATTTTGTTCGGTTTTATCAGATTCACAACGCACATAATTTGATATGACGGTGCTTACGAACATGTTTGGTTTATACAGGTTTTTGGTTTATGCAGGATTCGGTTTAGTCAGGTTTCACTGTAGTATGACCATGGCAGTTTCTTTTGCTTGAACAACACGAAAGACACGTTGGTTTGCTTTGCTTATGAAATGCTCTTATTTAAGGACAAATGTAATCGATTATGTAAATACTTTTAATACTTGATAAGTTGATATTTGAGTATGACGTCTGTTGCCCTTTTTGTACTGAGGTGTTAAGTTGGCGTTTTTATTTCACAGAAAATTAAAAAAAATAATTATTAACTTCAACACCAAATTTCTACAAGTGTTAATTTTGACAACATTGAAATGTCAAAGGTTTTGACCGTTTTAGATTTTATAAAGGAGTTAGTAAAATATATAAGAATTAGTCTAATCAGCAAAATTTGAATGAATAGTGAATACAATTGGGTCATACAAAAATTGTTGTTCAAATAAGTATTACTAGAACAAACCCGTGATATCACGGGTCCGTGACTGAATTAAAGTATATAACTATGCGCAAGCCTTCTTTTAGTATTAGTATTGTCATCTGATAAAGTCATGTCGATTATAAGATACACAGTATTTCTCTGCTTTCAAGTCTTTCTGTTTGAACCCGTCGAACTGAAACAATAATATTAATAATTTGGAAAACAAAAGGTCCTGGAAAGGAGTATTTTTTAATCAACAGCATTGTCCTATATAAGTTATAAATAAAGTTGAATTCTTTGCTTCGCTGTTTTACGTCATGCCCACTAACAAATTGAAAACTGTACCTATACGCCTTATTTTTAGTCCAGATTTTTAGTATTCGTATTGTTATCTTAGAAAGTCTTACTGATTAAAATACTACCATCGGTAACAATTTGACAATTTAGTAGTGTCAACCCTGTGGTTATGACCCGTGTGTATAGCATATTAATCCTGAATACAACGTTTGGTGGTGCGCCTGTCAGATGCGGAACGTACAGATAAGGTCATAGGTAACAGGTGAATATACTATTGGTATCGGTAGCGGACTCGACCCGGAACTTCTTAATTATTGGCAATATTAATTACGTGGAAAACAAAAGGGCCTGGAGTGGTGTAATTTTTAATCTACACCTTTGTACTATATTAGTTATATACAAAGTTGAATTCTGTGATTCGTCGTTTTTACGTGATGACGGCTAACAAATTGGACCTCGTAATTTTAGTATTATAGATTATTGGCGCAGGTCTAGTAACCGTTGCACCCTGTTCGTCCAGATGACCAAGGATAGATAATTTTCGTCAATCTATTCTTGTTTTCTATTAGAAGGAATGATTTTATAGTTGGTATGAAGCTTGATTATGTTGACTTGTAGCGTTTTAGCAATTTGTACATTAGTTATGCAACCACCTCCGGTTTGAAATTTGATATTGAGGTTTAAAGTGGGCGTTTTGATAAACAAAAATTGTCAACTTCC
Organism: Mytilus edulis; assembly: GCF_963676685.1. Lineage (NCBI taxonomy): Eukaryota > Metazoa > Mollusca > Bivalvia > Mytilida > Mytilidae > Mytilus > Mytilus edulis. The sequence goes on along the minus strand of NC_092353.1, from coordinate 53,996,431 downwards.
ACACCAACTATCTACAAATGTTAATTTTGCTGAAACTGAAATGTCAAAGGTTTTGACCGTCTGGTTTCTATAAAACCTTTTCAACATCTCTCGACACTGACTAATGACACCTACAGTTTACAGATAAAATGGATGGGTCGTCTCAAAGACAAAAATCATCATGATTATCATCACGTAACATATTGGATTGGCGGTTTTATACTGTTTTGACTATATAGTTTAAGAATATATATCAACAAAATAAATAAATAAATATATGTACGGTGGCCGGATGCGGCCATTTATTTCGCCTTTTCGCGTTTTCGTGAATTCTCCGTTCATTTTGCAAATGCGAAATTGGGAATTCGAGAAATCGAGAAATTGAGAAAATCGGGAAATCGGAAAATCGAGAATTCAAGAAAGCAATAAATGCCAAAACACGAAAGAGGAAACACGAAAACGCTAAAACGCGAAATGAATTCTCGATTTTGCGTTTTTGCTTTCTCTATTTCTCGATTTCCCGATTTCTCAATTTCTTGATTTCCCTTTCTCGATTTCTGGATATCCCCGAAAGGGGAAACGTCTACCATACATATGTCTCTGTCATATAATATTCTTATTTCGTATGTATTTGCACGACATTTCATGTTGCATTGATTAAACAAATATTCCAATCATTCAGAATCCTAACCCATTTTCTTTTCACTTTTGTGATGATGTGAGTCTTTCGCCAAATATTTGCCGCATGCCAAACCGATTTAATTTGTTGGTGTAAAAGCTTTTATGATGTTTTTCAAAATGAAAAATAATACTAGTCCGTCCGTATCACACTTGTGAACACGACCAACTTTCTGTTTTTCCACCGATCTTCACCTCAGTCGATGTACATTTTCAATTTTTACATAATTACATATTGATTTTTTAGGTCGAAGGAAAAGATCACGTTTTTTTTATTATTATTATCAACGACGGTCTTCTCCGCTTCAAGATATCTTGTTCGAGGTAAAGTTTTTCCTTGATGATTTTTGAAAAAAAATATAATTGACCCCTCGTTTCAATGCTACAACATTTAAGCAGTGATTGGTGAATACAGAATTCAAGTGGACAACCAAATTGGTGAATTGAAATGATACAAAGTATTGAGTACATTATGGAGGCATCCAAGGCCAAAACTAACAGACATGTGCCGCCCTTGTAAACCAACATAATCATTGTTTAATTTTAAAATATCAACTACAATAGAACATGATTTGTTCTTTTCGTTTTCCAAATTCAACCAGGACAGCTAGAAGCTAAATGTATAAAAGATGAAATGTGACTTAAAGTCTATCATTTTCTTTATAACAAATTAAAAAATAACATGTCATTTGGACTCTGTATGAAAGTTTTATCATTGTCAATGATTGAAAGAAATAAAATCAATAATGATCTCATTTAATTTTTTTATTTTTGAGACGACCCTTCACATTTTACCTGTCGTAGTCGTTCTCAACTGTAGGTGTCGAGAGATGTTGAAAAGGTCTATTAAGAAGTATCATTTCAACTGATCGGGCGGAGCTTACGTTTTAATTTGCATAAGGACAGTCTATTTGAAGATGTGTGTGATTAGGATGATTGCCGTTATAATTATTACTGATTTCTAATCACCTATCAGTGCTATAAAAGGAATTTAAAAAAGAACAACTGGACACTTCATTGATGAGTTTATCCTAAAACACCTATCTATAGATGGAATGGTTTATTATGAGCGAAACGGTAAACTCCGCCCAGTCAAGTGAAATAAATTGAGTAATAAATACGTACAATATTGAAGAAACGAGTCTAATCAGCAAAATTTGCATGAATAATACTTACAATTGGGTTATGCATTGTTTAAATAATCTTTTGATAATACTCATAAGCTACTGCACGGTATTGGGGTTTTGCTCATTGTTGCGAGCCGTATCCACGTCCTTTGTCTCTGGTATATAGTTATCTCATCGACAATCATACCACATCCCCTTTGTACCTGCGGCGTCGTCGGCGAAATTATGTCTAGTACATGTAACCGCTCCACTCTACCTTTTGTCGGTCCATCAGTCCGTCTGTGCGATAGTTTGAAATTTTACTAACTCTACATGGGAAGTTTTCGTTAAACTTTTCTTGGCTTCTATGGAATGAATGTTTTATATTTGGTCTGGAGAGCTTGATAATGTTGAGTTTAAATTAGCGTGTAAGCAATTTTCAAATAGGCCGTGCAACCACTTTCTGTTTGCAGCGACGAAGGTCCAGCTCCGGTATTTGCCTAGTTAAAGAACGGGGTTGGAGTCGCACCTTGAAACAAACTCTACGACCGCACAAATTGAAAATGTTTTAGTCGTATATTGGTATCACGTTGGCGTCGTCGTCTGCGTCTGCGTCGTCGTCGTCGTCCGAATACTTTTAGTTTTCGCACTCTAACTTAAGTGAAATTGAATAGAAATCGATGAAATTTTAACACAAGGTTTATGACCACAAAAGGAAGGTTGGGATTGATTTTGGAGTTTTGGTCCCAACATTTTAGGAATTAGGGGCCAAAAAGGGCCCAATAAGCATTTTCTTGGTTTTCGCACAATAACTTTAGTATAAGTAAATAGAAATCAATGAAATTTAAAAACAAGGTGTATGACCACAAAAGGAAGGTTGGGATTGATTTGGGAGTTGAGGTCTGAACAGTTTAGAAATTAGGGGCCAAAAAGGGGCCCAAGTAAGCATTATTCTTGGTTTTTGCACAATAACTTTAGTATCAGTAAATAGAAATCTATGAAATTTAAACACAAGGTTTATGACCATAACAGGAAGATTGGGTTTGATTTTAGGAGTTTTGGTCCCAACAGTTTAGGAATAAGGGGCCCAAAGGGTCCAAAATTGAACTTTGTTTGATTTCATCAAAAATTGAATAAATGGGGTTCTTTGATATGCCTAATCTAACTGTGTATGTAGATTCTTAATTTTTGGTCCCGTTTTCAAATTGGTCTACATAAAGGTCCAAAGGGTCCAAAATTAAACTTAGTTTGATTTTAACATAAATTGAATCCTTGGGGTTCTTTGATATGCTGAATCTAAAAATGTACTTAGATTTTTGATTATTGGCCCAGTTTTCAAGTTGGTCCAAATCGGGGTCCAAAATTAAACTTTGTTTAATTTCATCAAAAATTGAATAATTGGGGTTCTTTGATATGCCCAATCTAACTGTGTATTTAGATTCTTAATTTTTAGTCCCGTTTTCAAATTAGTCTACATTAAAGTCCAAAGGGTCCAAAATTAAACTTAGTTTGATTTTAACAAAAATTGAATTCTTGGGCTTTTTTGATATGCTGAATCTAAACATGTACTTAGATTTTTGATTATGGGCCCAATTTTCAAGTTTGTTCAAATCAGGATCCAAAATTATTATATTAAGTATTGTGCAATAGCAAGACATTTTCAATTGCACAGTATTCAGCAATAGCAAGAAATCTTCAATTGCACAGTATTGTGCAATAGCAAGAAATTTTCAATTGCACAGTTTTGCGCAATAGCAAGAAATCTTCAATTGCACAGTATTGTGCAATAGCAAATATTTTCAATTGCACAGTATTGCGCAGTAGCAAGAAATATCTAATTGCACAATATTGTGCAATAGCAAGAAATTTTCAATTGATTGAAGTTATCCTTCTTTGTCCAGAATAGTAGTTGAATCAACTTAAATCATTGTTTTATACAATATACAATGTATATTCACTTTTATTATCAACTGATAAATTAAAACAATCTTTACCAGTGATAACAAGCACTTTATTTTACATTTTAATATTTTATGATGTATTTAAATGAGTAGTTATTGTTGCAAACTCCATTAGAAATTTGAATTGAGATCAGTTTTTGAAAAAGGGAAAGGGGGATGTGAAAAAAAAATGGGGGGGGGGGTAAATTTTTCTCATTTCAGATTTCATAAATAAAAAGAATTTTTTTCAAACATTTGTTTGAGAGGATTAATATTCAACAGCATAGTGAATTGCTCAAAGGCAAAAAAAATATTTTAAGTTCATTAGACCACATTCATTCTGTGTCAGAAACCTATGCTGTGTCAACTATTTAATCACAATCCAAATTTAGAGCTGAATCCAGCTTGAATGTTGTGTCCATACTTGCCCCAACCGTTCAGGGTTCAACCTCTGCGGTCGTATAAAGCTGCGCCCTGCGGAGCATCTGGTTCTCATAGTACTATTTTTAATACAATTTTACAAAGGGTTTCTAAAATGTAATAACTCATCACAGATGCCAAGATAAAAAATGTGTACACCACACGCGCGTTTCGTCTACAAAAGACTCATAGTGACGCTCAAATAAAAAATATTAAAACGGCCAAATAAGTTTTAAAGTACGACGTTGAAAGAGCATTGAGGACCCAAATACCAAGAGGTTTTGAGAAAGAAATCTAAGGTAATATATTCCTGGGGTAGAATATCCTCTGTAATTCGATAAAAATCAAAGTTTTGTAAAAAGTTAATTTATAATTATGACAATTACAATGAAGTGTTGACTACTTGGCTGGTGATAGTAATTACCCTCGGGGAGTAAACCTCCACTGTAGTGGCACCGACCCAGTGGTTGTAAACATTCTCACCACAAATACAGGATTAATAAAATGTTTCCTCAATTGTACGTAATTGATAGTCTTGTAGTTTAGTTCCTATATTCAGAGCGAACAGATAATACAAATTATAATTATAAGTAACGACAAAATACAATAAGAAGGACAGGTTATTAATATGACTTCAACGATGATACCAAGGCTAATATTTTCACATCAAAGTATGATCATTTCATGTGATGCATGAATAGAAGCGAGATAATTACTGTGATGTGAACATGGTAGTCTTGGTTTCATTGACGTTATAATAGTCTTTTCAATGCTTTTAAGGATGTACTTAGGTAACTAAAGGTTTAGGAATTTGTGTCAGATGATCGAACTCCTTGTTTTTTTCCTACGATACAGGGTAAAATGTTTTGCCCCATGACACCCATTTTTTTTTTATATAAGACTTCAAATGCTCATAAAAGGTCATTTACTAAAATTTAAGCAGATTCTAGATTTCTTATCTTTCGATTTGAGACCCAATAATATCAATGTAATTATAAAGTAAAAGTCCGATTCAGCCTTTTCCCGCCATTAAAAAAAAATGAATATCTGGAAAAGGAGCTCCATAACCTATCAATATTTTTACCTTATTTTGTTCCTTAACTAAAAAAAATAGTATCAATTTCATATTCTAGATTTTTTTTTTAATTTCATCTAAGTACATCCCTAAACTTCGTACTTTATTTGTTTTTTTACGCTTTCTTCAACCTATTTGTAAGCAGAGTATCTTTAATCACGTTGTTTTGTTAAGGAAATATTAGGTTCTCAATGATCAAAATTAGTGTTTGTCAAACTGCTATATAGCCAACGTAATTTTTCTGATAAAGTGGTTGGTTCAAATTTTTTGAAATTTTTATATTTTTGTCATAGGGTCAAAGTAAACATTTTGTCTAAATTTTATGAAAATTAAAATAGCCAAATTAATATTAGTCAAGGTTTTTGGTACCACCTTAAATGCACAATTTAGTCAATTACTGTAGTGACAGTTCGTAACCCGGAAGTAAAATGTATATGTACGCAGTTTATAAAATTTAATTTAGTTACCTGAATGTAAAAACAATAGCTGTTAAATGTTAAAGGTTGACGTACAGAACTAATACTTTGTTCATCCATTAACTTTACTGAAGTTAAAAAATATCTTTTTCTCGGTTCACCTCGACAATCTTATACTATACATATCTGGATCATGTGTTATTGTATTAACCGATTTGCATCTGTTAAGATCATTGATATTATTTATAAGATTATTTTTTTTTATCTTGTTGATATAATGCTGTTTTGTTAAGTTATTCATTAGACACTCGTATACTGAATTATCCATTTGATTGTCTATGACAGTAGCGTGAAAATAATGATCGAAACATAAAGTCTCGCCTACATATAAACGAAATGTACGCTTCTTATTACATAATGTCATATTTTGTTCAACAATGATCCGGCGATTATGCTTAACAGCTTGCATTGAGTTTTATAAAGGACGTTAATGTAATCTTTGCCACTGGATTATTTAATTTTGGACAATATATTATTTTTAAAATGGCACAAGAACACTGTTTTCATTCCAACCTGGTTTTCAGGCAATATTTTAAGGTAGGAAACTTTTGCATATCAAATAATACAGCGTATTTAAAAATACCATTGATATAAAAAGAAGAAGTTGTGGTATGATTGCCAATGAGACAACTCTCCATCAGAAACCAAATGACGTAGAAATTTACAACTACAGTGAAACCTGACTAAACCGAATCCTGCATAAACCGAAAACCTGTATAAACCAAACATGTTCGTAAGCACCGTCATATCAAATTATGTGCGTTGTGAACCTGATAAAACCGAACATAGGCCAAAACCGAACAAAATCTTAAGTCCCGAAGAGGTTCGGTTTAAACAGGTTTCACTGTATATAGTGCATCATCACTTAAGAGAACACGTGCATCTGTTTTTGGCAGTTATTCCCAAAAGTAAACAGGGTAATTTGAACGAGTTTAATATTGTTCTTATATATCATATCTATAGATATGGTTGATTTTATACGTACATTTAGTACATTCTACAATTTAAAAGCATCCACTTTTACCACGAGAACGAGTAGTCATGTAAACAATATATATGATTGCATAACAATTTAATATTTCTGACAGAAAGTGGCGAAAAGTCAGCTTGCAATATTCTATCATAGCTATACATGCAATAAAAGGGCTATTTTATGAATAATTGTGCACATTTTCCCTCGTAGAATACATGTAAATAAGGCACTCGTTACCTGTTGCAATATAAACAGACGACTTGGAACAAATTCACCATTTTTCATGAAGCTAGTAAGATAACCTTATAATACATACACATGATAACATTTAATATCAGATTTTTTTCAGTAATATTTTTAAACGCGGTGTATAACAAAAGACACTTTTCGGCGCTCTAGAATTAAGCTTAAATTTAAATTGTAAATAAAGGCGCAATAAAATATCTACTCTCTATTTCTAGATCCTTTGCAAATGAATAACTTTGAGACATTGAATGAGAATTACTAGTATAAGGAAATGAATAACTTTACGACATAGAACATGTAAAATTTCACGACATTGAATGAGACTTAATTTTGTTAGTTTAATTGATTATGTCGAGTGCGCCTTATTATCATCCATCATCCGTCTGTATTGAATTTTGACGTAATTAAGTATCTCTTTGAGAGTTTCAGTACAGTTAAGACGTTCTAATCTTGTTGACCTTTCGATATCATTGATCATGAACACATTTCATCTGTCATTAATCTTAGATGAGACACTGGACATAATTTCTATTTTAACCTTAACCTTAATGATCATATTATTTAGCTGCTATTCAATAATGTCTTATTTATAACTTGTGTGCATAACTCAGTAATTTTAGACATAAATATATTGTTCCATTGCAAGATATAATCACACTAACATAACACACTATTTTTGGCGTTGATTTGTTGAATTAAGTTCCTTAGGGAGCTACGGCATACCATTTGATTTTTAGGGGGGGGGGACGGGCTAGGATGAAATTTGAAAAAATAGGCTGGACAGGAGTTTTGAGTAAAAAAAAAAAGGCAGGATGAGACACTTGCAAAAAAAAAATGTCAGGACGACAATTTAAGTAAAAAAAAGTCAGGATAAACTAAAAAAAAAAAAAAGGCAGGACCGAACAGAGTGAAAAATATAAAGACAGGACAGAGATTACAGCTAAAAAAATTGCAGGACAAAATTTTTCATCCTAGCCCCCCCCCCCCCCCCTAAAAATCAAATGGTAGCTCCCTTTTTGTACAGCACTGAAGAAAAGTAAATTAATTCGTCATAATGTTTTACATGTATCATTATATATCGACCCGTCTCTATAACTTAGATCATGATGTATGTAATACGATAGACCATTAACACATACTGCTTCCAGTGTATAGTTTTCTTATTAATTGAAGATTATTTTCATTTATTCATTTACGATTGATATACCAGATGTCAGAGTCTTTATTGATGCCTATTTTGGTATTAGTACATTTCGTAAAGATTAAAATAGAGTTTTACAAAACTATTTTATAGTAACGTTAAATCAAAGGTATTATAAAATCAGTGAGAATTGGTATTGAAATAAATACGAAAATTGATAGACGCGTATGCAGTTCGAAGCAGGGCATCAGTTATACTAAATAATACTAAAACTATAATATTACATTGTACCATAGGTTTGGGAGGCCCCAAATGGCCAATATCAATGTCTGGATGTGGGGTCCTTAATTTCTATATTCTATTAATTTTTAGGGCATTTTTCTTGATCTGAAATTCGCATAAAAATGATTTCACTTTTAATTCTTTCTATAACTAGACGATTGCTTTATAGTATACATTATAAAAAAGTGGATGCGGTATGATTGCAGATAAGACAACTCTTCACGTAAGACCAAATGGCTAAAAATTAACAACTTTGGGTCACCGTATGGCTTTCAACAATGGTCAGAGCCCATATCCCATAGTCACCTATAAAAGGACCCGGAATGACAAATGTAAAACTATTCAAACAAGAAAACTAACGGCCTAGTTTATGTACAAAGTAATGAACGAAAAACAAATATGTAACACAGCAACAAACGACAACCTTTGAATATCAGGTTCCTGACTTGGGACAGGCGCATACATAATCTGACGGGGTTAAACTAGTTTAAAGGCACCAACCCTACCTCTAACCTGGGAGAGTGGTGTAACAGTACAACATACGTAACAAAAAATCAGTTGATAAAGGCTTAACTCACCAGATTTATACAAATAGAAATACATCTAACAACAGATTTGAAGTGGCCGGGTACTTGTACATCCAAACAACAAAAAGACACCAAGTACAAATATGAGAGTACTCATATTTCCTGACAGCTAGTTCAAAGCCAGTAACAACTAATAAAAAAATCATACAATTAAGACTAAATTATCAATCAGTACACTTCCAACATCCAATGGATATATTCATAAACAGTCAGAAAAAAAAACCACGATCTTGTGCAATGCCAAGATACAGGGTGACATGCATGCTGTAACCTTTTGTAGTAGCACATTCAAAAATCAGATGTTATGTATAGATTAAATTATGAGGTATATTCATGTTCTCGTGATATGTGTGTTATATTTTCCACTGGACGTTAAAAAAAAGGTCAATCATCGTCAATTACTCGTACTGTCCATTTGCCAAAAAAAAAAAATCAGTCATTGTGCCTGCCTATGAAAAAACATTTCTGTTCAGATTTCTCTTCAGATGTAGATTGAGGAGGAGACAGGGGATCGCATCCCTTATGGAGATTTATATATACAACACATAGACTATTTACCCTCTTTTGAAAGAAACGTGGAATCGCATCGGATGCTAACTATGAATTTATTGATTCGTGTTTCACTTGTATTGTATGTTTGTTTTTTTACTTGAGCTTCAACTGATTACGGAAGTCGACTTTCCTCCCAGTGGCAGAAATCCTTGTGATGAATTAGTATGTTTCTCGGATTTGTTTTCTATAAATCCCATTGCATAGTTGTCAATGAAGTTGATGAAAATAAGGTATAAATCAGTTTTTTTAATGAACGAAGGACTGTGAAGACAACTCAATTTCAGAGGAACAAACAAAAATCGTGGCACGCAAAACACCATAGAGAACACATGAAACATCGACCCCACTTAACCTCATCTTCGCTAGCCAAGGGTAACGACCCACTTCCTTCCTCTCCAAGTGGATCGAAACCCTTGTCTAGCAAAGATGACTAAACCTCGGAATAATTTAAATGTTCCTTAGGAACAATCTTGAACTTTATATTTTCTATTTTCAGTGCTGCAGGAAGAAAATGAGCATTAGTGGCCTTTGGTCCTACGTTTTATTTGTGATACTAATGCCAATTTCTCCAACGCTGGCCGGGCTTGATAAAACTTGTACGTCAGAGGCACGTGATCACCAACATGGTTTATGTGGACGAGGACTTTCAGAGACATTACAACTTTTATGTATGGGACAATATAACATTCCAGTGCCAGGAAAACGAGACGTTGACGAAGGTAATATTTTTACATATACTTAGTTGAATAAATGGATACACCATTTTATCTTTCAAAATATTATGAAAAATATAAATTAAGCTCGAATTAAAAATTGTAGACCGCCATTTGTTAATATGCATGATATGCATACAGGAGTTTTCAATATTTAGTCTAAGAACTGACTTGGTGATAGAAAAAAAAAATGCCATCCCTTGAAAGTACCCATCTGAGAGTTAAACATTGCGGGATGTATGAATATACTGCCACGTCTGGGTACCCATTCCGGGTACGTTAAATTGATGTCTCGTGTTTACATGGAGAATACCTCGCTCACAGTACGCTAATGAACCATTGCAACAAGTCTCTAGGGGGTGGAAGCAGGAGTGCCTGAAAAAAAAAACCCAACGACCTTTGGTAGGAGTACTAGCAATCACAGCCAATGACGATTGGACCGAACACACATGCCAAGTACAGATTCGGATGATGCAGTAAACTATAATGGGCCAAACAAATTGAGCCGGGAAAATGGAACCGAATTACCCCATCCACACCCTCTTATATGAACATTTCGTATTCATTCTAAGTTATCTTTAAGAATTGAATTTTTGTAAATTCATTGGGGTGTAAAAGCGTTGACCGAAGTACATTTTGTATTCATTCGAAAAATGTGCGCACGGTCAACGCTTTTACAACCATATGAAGTTGCTAAAAGAAGCATTCAATACTTAAAATAACATTCATTGTTCGCTATGATCATAAACAAAATCGACTTTTATCATTTTTTTTTTAAATAACCTGTGCACTTATTTGTGATAGCACGTGTCATCATGAATATTAAACTTCATTGGGATATGAAGGTGAATTTTAGTGTGACGCACAACCGTTGTTATCAAATTTAAATATCGGATTCTTCTGAATCATAAATTTAATGTAATTACAATGTACATGTATTAATCTGTGAAGGTGATTCCGTATGTTTGACAATTGACAATGTTCTTGTTTTTTTTTCAGATCAATATCCTCGAGTTTCTAGATTGCAAGGAATAATTTTAGGAAAAAGAGAAGCATTTTCATATCTTTCTAAGAGATCTTCAGCCATACGATTTCAAGGGATAATTTGTGAATGTTGTTACAATCAATGTGGTTTTGACGAATTACTTCAATATTGTTCGTTTCGTAAAAAGAGAGATTTACCTCATAAATAGATATTACTTATATTTTGTTTCCCTGTGATTCATTTTGATCTCAGTGGTAAGAATCTCCTGAGGGGTGATACTAAATGATATTAAATGAACAATATTGGCAGGCATGTTGTATAAAACAGTTTTTCTTACGGGTACTTTGACGGGTTTTAAGTAATTAATTTAAGATAGATCGGGTGTCTCCCGCCATCTTGGCTTGTAAAATAGCAGGAAACAATCGGTCTATGTATTTAATTAAACTGGCAAAATTAGAGAGAATAGTGTAAATTTTGGTAAAACTTTTCAACTAAATGAAGAAAATTAAGATTTTTTTACACTTTTTTTATACAGAATGTTTTGTTTGATTTAGTTATTTTCCTCATTTTTTGCCATCTAAGGTAAGATAACCCAGATACAAAACTTTTTAAAATTTTATGTGATTTTCTATGCTTAAACTGACTTTGTTTTTAAACCAATCTAATTGGAATGCAGACACAGTTTTTACAAATTTGTGAATTGCTGATCTCATTGTTGTCTTGTTGTCTCTTTGACATTTACCCCTTTTGTTTTTGTACTGTGAATTTTACATATTTTGTAATCTTTCAGCAACAAACATATTTGATTTATTAAAAACAGTTCGAAATAATAACACTTAAGAATGTTTCTAAAACCTTAAATATGTTTTGAAAGCACAGCGCTTTTAAAAAAAGGTTTTTAATCAGGCCGTAAGTTTTCTCGTGTAAATTGTTTAACATTTGCCATTTCGGGACCGTTTATAGATTTCTATATACGGTATTTTGGTTTTTGCTCATTGTTGAAAGTCGTTCGGTAACTTATATTTGTTAACTTCTATGTCATTTGGTATCAACTGGAGAATTGTCTCATTGGCAATAATTCCACGCGGTATTTTTTTTCAATATGAGAGTATGGATGGGATGAGTAGACTTCTATATCTAACTGCACTATATCTGAAGTTTCTGATGTGTGAAAAATGAACAAGAGCAGGTTGGCAAATGGTTGTATTGTGTAAAAGAAAATGTTCGAAATATCTTTATATTTTCAATAGATAAATGGTGTAGGCACTTTTTAATTCTGGAATATTTATTTATGTTGACTTCTAAATTTCTGTATTCTTTAAAAAGTTTAGTATATTTTTCTTTATCTTTAATTAAAACGCTGTAAAAATATCTAGAGAAAGAAAGCTTGTACTATTAAATTTTCATGTAATTTGTTGAATTCTTTATTTTGTAATCATTTCTGTTATCAGTATCGCTTTACCCAAATCTTATATCTTCATAGTTATTCTATATACTTTTACACCCCATTTTCTCTATTTTTTATATATTTTGCTCAAATTTCTCTTAAATAATTCATTGTTTAATATGACAATTTTTATCTATTCTGTAAACCTCACCGATACCTTTATTTATCATGCGTCTACTTTCAATAGCATTGATATCATGCGTCTACTTTCAATAGCATGGGTATCATGCGTCTACTTTCAATAGCATGGGCATCATGCGTCTACTTTCAATAGCATGGACATTATGCGTCTACTTTCAATAGCATGGGTATCATGCGTCTACTTTCAATACCATGGACATCATGCGTCTACTTTCAATAGCATTGACATCATATGTCTACTTTCAATAGCATTGATATCATCCGTCTACTTTCAATAGCATTGATACCATGCGTCTACTTTCAATAGCATTGATATCATGCGTCTACTTTCAATAGCCTCGAATCGTGTTTTACGTTCAACAATGCACGAACAATTGTTCAGAAATTTTGCTCAAGATGAGATATTTTTTTGTGGCAGGTTAAAAGTCAAAGGATTCTTTTAAAGGGCATTCAGTTAATAATTAATATTATAATAAAAATAAATATTAGTTGTTCTCTGGCAAATTTATGAAACTAAGGTTTGAATATGAAATCATTATAAGACTTGTTCATAAGATGCATGTATAAGAACATTTTTCATTCAGCTGATGTTTGTAACATCAAGGGTCCAATAGTCCTAAAATTTATGTTGCTGTTTGTAAAATTGTATACCAGCTTGTGTCTTCAAGCATTCACAGAAAAACGAATGCAGTTGTTATATTTGTTACTCGATCTTTTGAGGAAATAAAAATAGAAAAAAGTATGAATTTGTTAATTCTTTTTCTCTCACTGCATAAACACGACCCTGTTTAACTTATTAAGCAGTCACTCATTCTTGTTTAAGGGTGCTGACTGCTCTATTTTGAAATAACTAGCTTTTTCGAAGACTGTTATACATTGAATTTATATAAATAACAGAACTAAAATAGTAGAAAAAAGAAAAGTCAGTGTCCTTGAGCTATATTAAAAGCATTGAAAATTTGGCGGCAAATAATTCTCTAGATTTTTTATGCATTTAACAGTGGCACATTTTTTTCTGTATAAAACTGTGATAAAGTATCAAGTATTTATAATATTTTTAAAACTATAGGTCATAAAATTATAAAAAGAAAAGGAGAGGTGAGCGGGCAAAATTTTAAAATGGAATACATTGATAATACCAGAGGATTCCGAATATCTTTCAAAAACACGATAGTGTTTCATGCAAATGTAGTTCGCTTGTTCAATTATATTGTTTCATGATCCTGACAACAAAGAACCGAAAAAAAAAAACAGAAAGGAAGAAGCAAAGCAGTAGTTTTAAAGTGCATTTTAATTTTTAGCTACATGTATGAAGGTATCAATAGAACACAAATACAGGTCACCGTACGACCTTCAACAATTATTAATACCCATACAACATAGAAAGCTTTAAGAAGCTCGGGATGTGACAAAATTCGAAAAAAACAAATCAATAGAGAAAACCAAAGGATCTGTTTAATGCTCAAAATACTAATGGCAAACGGTAACCGACAAAAACTATTGGATAACAGGCTACTGGTATGGTATATACATGTACACAATTATAATTTGTACGACGGGGTTAAATATATTGGAGCGTTTAAACTCTCTCACTAATTTTAATGACAATAGTACAAGAGTACACCTATAGTACAAATTAAAAAGAAATATTTTTTTTTGAAAACGGGCTATAGAATTATCAGATCTGTACCAAGCACAAAATAGTAAACAAGAATGACGGTATAGACAAAAGATACAAGGTGCCGACCTAAGAGTCATTGTAGTTACCGAAAGCTAGTTAAAAGTCATTTTCAGCTAATGAATATAGTTTGCATTGTCTCCCGGCCTGGCATATTAATCAGTACACATCCAAGAATTTAGCGCATTTAAGGTAAATTGGTTATTCTCTATTCTTGCTAAGTTTACATTTCAGTTTCCTTTATATTTCTTCACCAAGATCCGTTGGTAGCTACATATTTATATTTCTGTTTGGAAAAGAATCGGACAAAGAGAAGATGAATCCTTTCTCAAGTTTAATACATTTTTCCTTTATTGTCTTTTGTTCGTAATTTTGCATTTACAATACCAGAAATAGAGAATGTCAATCAAGGAATGAGAGAAAACGTCAAGGACAACACGACAGACAAATAATTTTCAACATGGAACTACACAGCATTATAAATTAAAGAGGGACGAAAGATACCAAAGGGACAGTCAAACTCATAAATCTAAAACAAACTGACAACGCCATTGCTAAAAATGAAAAAGACAAACAGAAAAACAATAGTACACATGACACAACATAGACAACTAAAGAATAAACAACACGAACCCCACCAAAAACTAGGGGTGATCTCAGGTGCTCCGGAAGGGTAAGCAGATCCTGCTCCACATGTGGCACCCGTCGTGTTGCTTATGTGATTAGATTGCCGATGATAATATAAATCTAAAAACTCTGCATTTACCGTTGTTGGTCTTGAACCGAAAGTTGTTTCCTCTTATCCTTTGGTAGTAGTAAGTGTTTTTAAAGTTTCTATCAAACTGGAATTCTGCAGTAGCTAATCAATTTCATACTCTAAATACTAAATCCAAAGATTACTGCATTTGCCTGAGTACGGTACAAAAGGATAAATACCTTTACGATACCATAACTGCATAGAATTTTTATGAATTAATAAATAATTATGAATAAATTTTATTCGTTTTAAAGAGTAAGTAATGCCTGCATACATTACTTTTTTTAAACAGTTAACCGACATTCCTGTGAGAAGCAAATATGATCGTCGTCTAGCAAACTTTCTACTTATCGGAGACTCGTAGAGTTCGGTAGGATATGGCCTAATACGACTTTTCTGTATTTGGCCTGGGGGGGGGGGGGGGGGGGGGGGGGGAGAGCTGTATGAACATCAACAGGGTGACGTAATCATTATTCTACATGCTTTATCCGTATTTGGGCTGATTGATATCATTTACAAACTTTTATCTTATCGAAATACTAAGGATCATCTACCCTTAGAATAGATTACCGTGGCTGTATTGCCAAAACCTTTAACTTCGTACTTTATTTTGCCTTTTTGGAGCGTCACTTATGACTATTTGAAGGCAAAACAAGCGTCTGGCTTACACATTTGTACCTTGATATATTTGATGACGTTATTGATAAGATTTTTTTTGTTTGGGTCATATAAACTAACTTATTAGCTGGAACGATTTTGATAAATGAGACATTTCGCATCCGTTACTTTATGTGATCATAATAAGGTCAGCCATAAATTTGCAAAGGAAGAGCGTGAACGATGAAGATCTTAAAACTGAAGTTATATTACAGTATAAATGAAATAGAGCAATGGTTTATTATGTATTATATACTATTAATGATCAAATTAAACAGAAAATGTAATGAATAACACCTAAGTCTCCAAGTACTGTATAACGTAAATAATAAGACATAAATCTGTGTAATTGTCACGTTGTTTCAACAGTTGGAAATTATTACCCGACTAACATGGTTTTTTAATTTCAGAGCAAGAAAGTTGGATTGTAATGGTAATTTCATAGCCAAACCCTACATCCGTTGCATCTTAATTAAAATTTAAAACTGGGATTTTTAGATTCATCAAGAATAAAATAACAAAAAAATATATAAAAATGTGATGATTAAAGAATATTTGATTGGGGATTATTTATTTTTATATTAATTATTACCGAGCTTAGGGTTGCTATTTACAGTTACAAAGTTAACAATGTTTGCATGTTAAAAGTACATGTATGTTAGATCTTTCGCCTTAAATTTATGAGTTACAACATCAAAGCTAGACTAAGTGTTATGATAACTATCATCAATACAATGCTTTGCTCTTGATCTTAAATGCGTCGTTCCAGGTAAGGGAGGAGATAATGCAAGTTTTTTTTTGGGTCGGAATTAATAATATTCGAACACATTACCTCGATACCTCGAAGCGAATATAACCCATATAATTATATATAACCTATGGTGTAGCATTCTACTGTTTTCATTAGATATGACGATCACGTGTTTCATTAGTTTCTTTCGTTCTTTCGTATCGGAAGCGTTGTTGCTATTTTTACGTATATTGACGCTTTGTTTCTATGTATATGTATATTGGTGGTCAATATAAAAAATCCTTTACTAAATTTAGATTCATGACACCTAAGTCTCCAAGTACTGTATAACGTAAATAATAAGACATAAATCTGTGTAATTGTCACGTTGTTTCAACAGTTGGAAATTATTACCCAACTAACATGGTTTTTTAATTTCAGAGCAAGAAGGTTGGATTGTAATGGTAATTTCATAGCCAAACCCTACATCCGTTGCATCTTAATTAGAATTTAAAACTGGGATTTTTAGATTCATCAAGAATAAAATAACCAAAAAATATATAAAAATGTGATGATTAAAGAATATTTGATTGGGGATTATTTATTTTTATATTAATTATTACCGAGCTTAGGGTTGCTATTTACAGTTACAAACAATGTTTGCATGTTAAAAGTACATGGATGTTAGATCTTTCGCCTTAAATGAGTTACAACACCAAAGCTAGACTAAGTGTAATGATGACTATCATCAATACAAGGCTTTGCTCTTGATCTTAAATGCGTCGTTCCAGGTAAGGGAGGAGATAATGCAAGTTTTTTTTTGGTCGGAATTAATAAAATTCGAACACATTACCTCGATAACTCAAAGCGAATATACATTATAACCCATATAATTATATCTATAATACTAAAATTACGAGGCCAATTTGTCAGCCGTCATCACGTAAAAACGACGAATCAAAGAATTCAACTTTATATATAACTAATATAGTACAAAGGTGTAGATTAAAAATTACACCACTCCAGGCCCTTTTGTTTTCCACGTAATTAATGTTGCCAATAATTAAGAAGTTCCGAGTCGAGTCCGATACCGATACCAATAGTATATTCACCTGTTACCTATTACCTTATCTGTACGTTCCGCATCTGACAGGCGCACCAACAAACGGTGTATTCGGGATTAATATGCTATATACACGGGTCATAATCACAGGGTTGACACAACTAAATTGTGACATTGTTACCTATTGTAGTATTTTAATCAGTAAGACTTTCTAAGATAACAATACGAATACTAAAAATCTGGACTAAAAATAAGGCGTATAGGTACAGTTTTCAATTTGTAAGCGGGCATGACGTAAAACAGCGAATCAAAGGATTCAACCTTATTTATAACTAATATAGGACAATGCTGTTGATTAAAAAATACTCCATTCCAGGACCTTTTGTTTTCCAAATAATTAATATTACCAATAATTGATAAGTTTCAGTTCAACGGGTTCAAACAGAAAGATTTGAAAGCAGAGAAAACTGTGTATCTTATAATCGGCATGACTTTATCAGATGACAATACTAATACTAAAATAAGGCTTGCGCATAGTAATATACTTTAATTCAGTCACAGACCCACGATATCACGGGTGTGTTCTAGTATTACCTATGGTGTAGCATTCTACTGTTTTCATTGGACATGACGATCACGTGTTTCAGTAGTTTCTTACGTATCGGAAGCGTTGTTGCTATTTTTACGTATATTGACGCTATGTTTCTATGTATATGTATATTGGTGGTCAAAATAAAAAATCCTTTACTAAAATTAGATTCATGACGTCATGACGTCAGACACAATAATCATGGAGGAAGCGCCGCAGCAGTCGAAAAGAAATTTGGAAATTAATCTATCAGAAGGAGATATCAAGAATTCTATGTTAAATGCAGACGGTGAGAAAACAAAAAAGCTAACGCAACAAGCTATGAATTTGTTAAAAGAATATTTATATTTTCAATAACATTTAAATTTTTTTGCAAAATACAATTTAAGAATACACAGAAAGAACATTAAGCGCCATTTTCCTAATACATTAATTACATATATTGTATGAAAATTAAGGACCCTCACTCAGTCAATACGTCATATATGGACCTTTTATATTATATTGGCACGGACTTCGTCCTCGGTATATAACGTATTGACCTCGTCAAAAGTTCATAATTGATTAATAATTAGTAAAGATACTTTTAAAAATTATACATTTACACAGTAAAGATACTTATTTGTACATTTACGCAACTCGATCTTACTTCATTGTACGTGACTTTTTGTCTAAAATGACTGCTAGACAGAAATGCGTTATCATGAAATAATAAATGATTACATCGTCTAGTCAATGGTTGCTGAATGTGCAACAAAAGATGTATTAACATACGTGACTTCTACTTGGAATCTAATAGACGCACAAAGAGAAGATGGCGATAGAGCGTGCTTTGTCAACCACATTCAACCTCACATGAATCTAATTGTTATACAAATTCGAAAAATGTATATACATTTTTTTATCGTTTATCATCGTTAATCTTTATTTTCTTTTTAGCCATATAGTCTGTTTATTTTTGACGTTTAAATTTGAATGACCCTTTGGTAACATTACATACTAAAATAAGTTCCGGCCAGAAAGAGCACACAAGAAAGAAAAACGTATTTACTTAAAAAAAAATATTCCCATAAAAGT
Organism: Mytilus edulis; assembly: GCF_963676685.1. Lineage (NCBI taxonomy): Eukaryota > Metazoa > Mollusca > Bivalvia > Mytilida > Mytilidae > Mytilus > Mytilus edulis. The sequence continues at coordinate 53,977,139 of NC_092353.1, read as the reverse complement.
TACCTACGTAATATGACAAATGCTTTTGGTATTTTGGCATAAACAAAAAAGCGGAAAGACTTATGATAATTGAAATGTTTTTGGCTGATGGAATTAAATAATAAATCAAAAATGCATGGATAGTTTTCAGCAAAGGACATTCCGAATACATTTGTTTCATACCTGACTGATGAGTCAAATACTAGAAGACTTTGCAGTCTATAGTGTTGTTTAATAAAATGGTTCGGCACTGTAATAAGTTGAAATTTGTAATCACATAAGCAACACGACGGGTGTCACATGTGGAGCAGAATCTGCTTACCCTTCCGGAGCACCTGAGATCACCCCTAGTTTTTGGTGGGGTTCGTGTTGTTTATTCTTAAGTTTTCTATGTTGTGTCGTGTGTGCTATTGTTTTCTGTTTGTCTTTTTCATTTTTAGCCATGGCGTTGTCAGTTTGTTTTAGATTTATGAGTTTGACTGTCCCTTTGGTATCTTTCGTCCCTCTTTTGAAAAATTTGCTATCATTTTAAATGTGCATTGCGACTGTATCTCATAACATGTACATAACTGCAAAGTTTAACATGATTACTTTGCATTTTTAAATATAGTATGTCAAGGAGAAATTCTATCATGTCCTTGTTCTCATTATTTTTTTAAACAATTGAGAAATGCGTTATCCGGTGAAATAATTTTGGTCTCAAAATAATTTATGACAACTAAGAAAATATTAAGCTTTTCTGTACGCTGATGATATAGACGTCAGCAGAATATGTTCAAATTATAATGTTAATAAATAAATACATGAATCTAATATCAACAAAAAGATGTTGATGTCTATTGATATACACATGAATGTGAAACACGTACTTTTTGTTAATCAGGAATGAATGAAGAGTGTTATTAAACACTTACTTTTTAACCAATTCTTTAAAAAATGAATTTTGGAGACTAAATTAGAGTTGGAGAAATGTTTAAATATTTTATATTATTTAAAAGTGCTATAATTTTCTGTAAATTCAGAACCGAAATTAATAATAAAAGATAGCAAAACAAAGAAAGACACAATCGACTAAGATAATTATGCAGTAAAATGCATTGTTGTCTGGAATGAATATCAAAGTAACTGTTAACAATCGTCCCCAACAGCATAAGCAGGTTTATTAACCACTCGACTGCCCGTAAGTCATTCCGTCAGAACTCTATTGAATACAAAATTTATTTGGTAAGATATTGTTAACACATTAATGGTTCTACTAGTATATTTAAATATTGGTTAGTCAGGATGTCTGCTTGACATAAACCGATAAAATGTCATGTAATTGATTCATTGGTCTGTCTTGAAATCAGACTTTACCGGAAACTGCACCTCTGAAGAAAACTATTTCAAAATGCAAATCATAGCTCCGACTAAGATCAAACAACCTTCAAAATGTTGATTGACGACAGCAATCATTTGATTATCAATTGTCTTACGGTTTAAAACTAAATCGTTTGTTTATAAAAGTGCTCTAAAACATAGGACAAATATTTAATTGTTTACTCAGCGATAACGTTTATATTGTATTGTACTCTAAGTGTCAAGATGGCCATATTACAGACAACTCAATTTGTAACAATAATATAAACGACTAGATTCAATAATAATCAATTTCTAAGGTGACATGATGATTGTCTATCGTTTGATAACAACCAAGTATTAAGATCAGAAATTATATGGGGCAATACGGAAAGTTTACCAGAGACAATCGGCCATTATTCTACATATTGGACAATCGGACGTGGTTATTTTGAATGTATAAATTAAAATATTCCCACGGAACGAAATATTTTTTAAAGTGATCTAATAATTTGTACGAAACACAGAAAAAAAACCACTGCAAAACATCATCAAACAAACAAATCAATGCAGACATGTATCACCAGTTTTGGTCGGGTTTGTTTTCGTCAATCTGTAGTATCAAAGTTGTGGTTGTGTACTATTGTTTGTCTGTCTGTCATTTTCTTTTTTATATTAATGGCACTGTCAGTTTATTTTCGACTAGTGAATTTTATATCCCTTTGGTATCCTTCGCCTCTCTTTTATGAAGCGTAGGACAAATTTTGATAAGATTACTATAGCAAGTATACGAAAGAAAGAACGATAACAAAACAGTATTCAGATGGACTAAAGCTGTAAAGCAATGCGCCAAGATCATCAATCGTAAAATAATCTGTTTTAGGAAAATATCGGTTGCAAATATATGATCTGATTAGTGTCCTACTTCTTTTTGCGGTTTCCCTTAGTGTTTTTTTTTATACCTAGATATATGTATGAGACTGTGCACTTATTAATATCAATGCAATTTCAAAGGCGTTAAATTTCATGTCATATAAATCCGAATCATAACTTTATCTGCTGCTAAAATGATGCGTGTACCACATGTGTCTGTTTTTCTATTATATAATCCTGATAATGATGTGTCAAGGAGAGGATATAAAAAAGCCAGCTTCGATGCAACCAGTTAAAGTAGAATGAGTGGTAATATCTAATATTTTCATACTAAAATTAGCAAATCTAAATAAATATATATTTACCATTTGTTTGCATCAAAATTGCACTAGTCTAAGAATGGAGGGTTATAGTTGGTAAATTAGATCGGAACATTAAAAAGAGGCTAATGACAGTAGAATTTAATTGAATTAAAATTAAATTCGTTCATTGAATTAACATATACGTGTACAGAGACTCGACAAATCAAGTCGTCCTTCCCATGTATTGTTAAGCAAATTTGAGCATGTGATAGTTGAGCAGTAAAAGTTCGTGCAATTTAACGACCTTTTACCTTGAAAACCAAACAGAGAGGACGTTGAAAAATGTAGACCCATCAACTCCCATCCTTATAAATTGAACTTTGTTTGTTGCTGGTTTTATATATGTTTCAGATGCTCCAGTCTTCAGACAAATATCCGTCATGGTAACATGCTGAAGCACAGTCACACAATCGGAGCCAAATTTCCATAATTTTATTCAGACTATGGATAACCCAGCTGCTAATTCTGAAACATTGCTGAATGAACCGCCCTTCAGTACACCAACTTTGGATCGCCCAGCTGTGATAAAATGATTAGTTAAATCGTCATCAAGATTTTATTGATTGACATATATTTTGGTTGTGTATTTTTGTTGTAACAGTTGTTGTTTTTGTTGTTTGAGTGAGATTATTATAGCAAGTACACGAAAGTTTTTTGAAAGAATTTTGATTAAATGTTTTCATGCAATTCAATATCCAAATGGAATCAGTGTTTGTTATTTGATATAGTGAAATACAGATCAAGGCATCAATGCGTCTATTCGTCAATTCTGATATTTGGGTAGTTAATATTAAATAATTACTTTGATCAAATGATACATTTATAATCAATAATGCAACAATAACTTATTAATTCTGTAACGAGATAAGATAGACAACCAAATATTATAAAAGAAAGACATCATACTGCCAATAAGGTCAGTAGTGAGACTTTTTTTTGTCCATTTGATTGTAGCAAAAACGACACATAGATTTAATAATTAGTGGTCGATCAATTATAGTGTGACTACTTCTTAAGGGGAATCTTTGTCTTCTCTGGGTCTTTACATCTTTTATAGGAAAATAATATTTATTGCAATTTTCCTTTGATCTTACTGACTGATAATTTTCAAAATTTTTCAGCACAGTAGAGTAATTAGAAAAACATATTGCTAGAACTTAGGGAGCACGTGGTGTTGTCATCGGTAAAATAGCGATTAACAGCTGTACCGACTCGAGCGAAACAAACAGTATCGATAATGCATTAATCTAGTGTATTACAGTTCGATCACCAATATTGAAAACCCTCTTTACACTTTTTACACTAGGGTTTAATGTTTGGACTAACAATTAAGATGGTACCTAACACTACAGGGAGATAACTCTGTAAAATCAGCAGAACGTTTTAATGACGTTGTGTTCATGAGGGAATATTAAGCTTCTCAATGATCAAAATTAGTGTTTGTCAAATTGCTATATAAGCAGTGTAATATTTCTGACAAAATGGTTGGTTCAAATTTTTTGAAATTTTTATATTTTTTTCAAAGGGTCAAAGTAAATACTTTGTCAAAATTTTATGAAATTTAAACGAGCCAAATTAATTTTAGTTAAAGTGTTGGGTACTACCTTATTTTTTTCATGAATGTGCATACACTGCACATTTTGTATAAAACCTTTTTTGAATACAGTTGAAAAAAATCACGTTACTACATTATCACAAACGTCATATCATATACAGGATCCGGTACATTAAATAGGTCTGTCAAATCTAAAGTTGAATGTTTTAATTTCAATACTGATTTGGTTACCTGTAAGGAATAGAATGTATAAATTGACAATAATATCTCTATCCAAAAAAAGAAGAACGACAATCCTTTAATACTTGCTTGAGATGAGAATGATTTCTGTGGATGGGGAACATAGTACTTATTTCTGCCGTTAAAACAAAACACAAAAACCGAGTTCTGTTCTTAAACTTTACAAATAAAAATAAAAAAAATAAATAAAGCCTAAACATATTTGAAAAAACTCAAACATATAAAAAGACGGGAACATTAACACACTACGTACATATGAAGTGATATTTCTCTATTGCTGACACATAAAACTTAAAAGTGCTGCAATTAAGGTTTGATAAAGATATGAATCATTCTGCATTTAGTTCCCGTTTTTGAAACAGTTACTTTTGTATTTTGGTTCTGGGTGAATTAGACTAGGACGGATTAAAGGTACATCCTTAAGACAATCTTATTTCTATAACAAAATGAATCTCTTGTACTTGTATACCACAGTGTTTGCTATTATAAGAGGTATCTACAAAAAATGTGTCCCAATAACTCCAAATTTATGGTTCAATCTCCTAATTGCACCTGTTCCCGTATATATGCTTGGAAAACACAAAAGTGAAGTTCTAATATACATTTTTGGAACACAAAATCGACAAATAAAGGCAACAGTAGTATACCGCTGTTCAAAACTCATAAATCCATGGGCAAAAAACAAAATCGGGGTAACAAACTAAAACTGAGGGAAACGCATTTAATATAGGAGGAGAACAACGACACAGAATTAAAATGTAACACACACAGAAATGGACTAAGCATTAGACAAAATTCTATGAGACATGAATTTTGGATAGATATGTACCGTGACACCTCTTATAGTAATGTGAATTCACACAAATAAGACAATGAAGATACTTCTCTGAAAGTGCCATATTCTAAACAGAGTTCTAGATACATATAGTACATTGTACCTGTAAGGAAGTTATTTTGTTTCTACTGACACAGTCCCAAATAAAGGCAACAGTATAGTATACCGCTGTTTGAAAGTTATAAATCCGAGTTACAAATTAAAATACATCAACTTTAAGATGAAAACAACGAAACAACAGAAACACTGAAGTGAACAAAAAATCAAAATCTAAAATAACAGCATTGCATGACAGGACTACAGTACAAATAAATACAAAAACATTCGGGACAGAAAAATACGCGAAATAAACATTACAATATGACATTTGAACATGCTGATAGTTATCAAGGGTACCGGGCTAACAATTTAAAATAAACCATATGTGCGCGTCTTCAACATAAAACTCACCAATGACATTCTGATCAAAATAGTAAAGAAAGCCAAACAAGTGCACAGTTGAAGAACAATGATAACTCAAAAACTTCAAAATGCTGTGCCAAACAGCACTAAGGTTATCTTTGCCTGGGATAAGAAAGTCCTTAGTATGTAGAATAAATCTTATTTTTGCAAACAGTAAATTTATAAGAATGACCATATAATTGATGTTTATGTAAACACCGAAGTTGTGACTAACCACAGAATAAACACGAACACGTAATTCAAAATTGGACAGCACATAAAACAGCACAAAAGAACCAGGCATCGTCACACGAATTAATAACATAACAAAAGTGACGTCACATGTAAATTTAAAAAAAAATGATATAGTTCAAAATCAGGTTTATAATAATGGTATTTGATTTATAATATAACAATTAAAATTTGATTAATTTAGAATTATGTTAGTGTTTAGATAATTAATTGTATTATCTAGATGTGTCGTTATTTCTTCTAAATCAAACTATATACAAAAAAATCGTGTATGTTAATAGTTATCAAAGGTACCAGGATTATAATTTAGTACGCCAGACGCGCGTTTCGTCTACATAAGACTCATCAGTGACGCTCATATCAAAATATTTATTAAGCCAAACAAGTAAAGAGTTGAAGAGCATTGAGGATCAAAAATTCCAAAAAGTTGTGCCAAATACGGCTAAGGTAATCTATGCCTGGGATAAGAAAATCCTTAGTTTTCGAAAAAATCAAAGTTTTGTTAACAGGAAATTTGTAAAAATGACCACATTATTGATATTCATCATGTTCATGTCAACACCGAAGTGTTGACTACTGGGCTGGTGATACCCTCGGGGACGAAACGTCCAGTTGCCCCAACATTGCACAATAAATTCTGAAAATTCATTTTGTTACCCTGAGTAATTTGTCAACGAAAAATGCTATGACGAAACAATCACATTTAGGTAAATGTGCCATTTTGAGTTTCAAAACTCAATTCCACTGGATACATAATTTCATAATGAAATAAAATATACATGAGTCTCCTCATAAACAACATTATATTTATTTGTCTGCAAATAATGAAGGTAATTGCATGCTCAGAAGATCTTTTTTTTGTTGTGATTTTTGCCTAAATCTTTCTCGTTTAATAGTTTTAAAGTACAGTCGACTCTCGTTATGTCGAAGTCAGCCGGACCTGAGAAATATTTCGAGATACACGTAGTTCGACTCAAACGAACACCGGAAGTTCGACAATCTAAGGGACACAACTCTTGATTGGCTTGGTAAAGCTAAAATAAATCCGGGTGAATATGGCAAGGGGATCGATATTCTAGTATCAGATCGATGTATTTGTATGTCACAGTCTTTTATTATTATAATGACATTATTTTTACTTATTCAATTGTTTCAATTAAAAAAAAATCCTATGGCTTTTCCAAGAGAGTAATTTCCAATCGATAGTTTAGTTATTCAGGTTGTTTACAGCTGACAAAATTGTTTATTCTCGGATACAAGAGATTTAAGAAACTTTTGATTTCTATTCATATTGTTTTATCTCACTCTTTCTTTTCAAAAGAAAATATAACAAGATTAAAAACGCCGTTTGAGTAGTTTTTAGGTGATCATCAACGGAAGCCATAATCCTCACTTGATACACACCCAAGCTCATTAGTGTAAATCACAAATTAATTGTTTTGTAAACATTTTAAATACTTTTTCATGAACATTAACAATGTATCACTAATTATTTATAAAAATTCTATAAAAGATAATCTTAGGTAAACACTCATGGAAATAGCATGTCATAAATGAATACAGTGGTCAGTGACCGGAAATTTAATTACACGTGTATTGTCAGATTAACTCTTCAATCCATTTAAATCCCGGAGGTCATGTTTTGACATATGTGTATTAGTTCGAGATAAAAAAATGATTTTTGAATGCTTTTGTTAACCTTGGGACCGTATATTTAGTTCGACTCAACCGAAATTTCGACTCATCCAATTTCGACTCATCAGGAGTCGAATTACATACTTTTGTATGGAATGAAGTTCGGGACCACGTGAAAACTTCGACTCATCCGAAATATCGAGTCAACCGAGTTCGAGACAACAAACTTTACTAATCGAGTTATGCTCAATGTTGAATGCTGTACGGTGATCTATAAATTCTAACCTCGATGTCATTCTTTGTCTCATTGGCAACCATACCAAATCTTCTAAATATTCAAATTTACAAAATACATCACATGCACACTTTCACAAAGTATCGATCTTAGAGTACTTGCAGCTACGGAAAGCTAACAAGTAATACAAAATCACGTTTCAAAGACAAAATGTAAGTCAGAACACATCAATTTAAAAAAAAAAACGTACAGACGTCATAGGCAGTTCAGAACAACATAGCCTTGTATACTGCTAAGAAATAAGTATCGACAGATTTTATAACATTATCTAAGTGATAATAATTGACTCACAAAACAAGTTTATTATGTTTTGAATTATAGACAACAAAAGTACTTCTAGTACAGAAAAAACAACCAATTTACAAAGATCTAATTACAGTATTAGATTGATAACCTTTTAGAATAGATTGATGTCATATTATCCAGTTTTGATCAGGGTTGTGTTGCTTAGTCTTTAGTTTTCTATGTTGTAGTTTGTGAGATATAATTTATCTATTCATCTATTCTTTTTAAGTCATGGGGATGTCAGTTAATTTTCGATTATTGTGAATGAATGTTCGGCTGACATCTTGTACCCACATTGTAGATGCAATCTAAATAAAATAATTGTTAATCCTGGTTTACCGTTATAACCGCTACTTGTTTTTAATAAATTTTCGACAAGTATTTAACATACATACCTATAACCCCTTTATTTCTATCAATTTTAAAAGTAAAAATTCATATACCAATAATCCATAATTAGGAAAATAATCGATTTGATATGTGAAAATAACATTTCGTTAATTTGCATTTATGAGCATGTTATTCCAATTAACTCGTGTCATGAAATATATCAAGGTTTTATCTTTATGTACGTAAGCATATATGTATATGTATGTTGATGTTAATTCAATCCTTTGTACTTTGAAAAAACCTATTAACCATATTCTACAAGATTACCTGCAAAAATGATTATTCAGCCTTTTATCTGTTAATGGAGTACACGAACTCCTGTATCCGGTATAACTAATTTTACCATAAACGATTTTCAAAGCATCCCTTATGGCAATGTATGGATGCATAATAGTTGTCTTTTAATGGGGTTATCTACTGTAAATCAAGGGTTTCAGTTTTAATTTGTCTACTGCAATAAATCTGTATACAGAAAATATCCATTTTGAAAGTATTTATCAATGTTGCATGACATTCATTTGAAACACATATAAAAGGGAAAGTTATTGGGCTTTTTTAAAATATTGTGATCAAATGTATTTTAGTATATGAAATAAAACAATAAAGAAAAAAAACATTTCGATATAACTCTTATATGAAAAAAAGTAAAAACACAAAAATACTGAACTCCAAGGAACATTCAAAACAGAAAGTTGCTCATCAGTAAAATTGTCAAATTGGGGGCACAAATATTTCTACGTGATTACTTCCTTTTTTACTAAGCAAACACGTTAATAATAATAATAAAATACCACTAGAAATAATTTTGCAACCAACTGTGGATTAATTTATTTTCGAAGGTACCAATTTTCGTGGTTTGAGTAAAACTTGCATATTCATGGATATTTAATTTCGTGGTTTTGGCAAAGTCTGCATACATTCCTTCAGAAAATTGGCAATTCGTTGAATATTTAAATTCGTTGTTCACCTGTTTCCACGAAAATTGGTATCCAACGAATATCAATGAATCCACAGTACATAAACACTATTCAAATATCAGTGTGATATGCATGTACAATACACACGAAAAACCCAAACTGTTTAGTTTTAAAATTATCAGGGTTAAGCCAAATTTGATTTCTCAAACCTTAATCAGTGTTTCGGACTTTTATTCAGATTGTGAATTTATCGGTATAATTTACCAATCAATACCTTGTACATTTTGTACTTCATAAAACGTTTTGTGTGTGCTTAGGCTATTTTCCTCATACAAAAAGCTTGTATTACAAATGTTTAAGTCTATTTAGAATGAACGATATGATTGGCTGAATAAATGAGCATGCAGGGAAAGTTATATACATGTATCTCCAATATAATTAACAAATGCTGAAATATAAAAAAAATAGGCCGTCAGTTAATAAGACATAATATATAAAAAGGAAAATCTCAAAACTACTGAACTCTGAGGAAAATTCAAAACTGAAAGTCCCTAATCAAATAGCAAAATCAAATAATAAAACATATCAAACGGATGGACAACAACTGTCATATTTCTGACTTGGTACAGGCATTTTCAAATAAGAAAATGGTGGATTGAACCTGGATTTATAGCGCTAAATCTCGCACTTGTATGACAGTCGCATCAAATTTCATTATATTTACAACGATTATTATACACATTAGGCCTTTTTGTTTAAAGACGAAGAAGCCGCGTTTCATAAATATGTTTTACTCAAAATAACATATGTTTGCTTATCTTTTTTGGTATGCTGATAGAACTTACAGTGATAAAACACTATACACAAATAAACCAAAAACATATTTTCGAAGCGTCTGAAGCATCGCAGTATCGTGTATTTTATTAGCAAATTGAAAAAGAAATAAGTGTCTATAAATATGTCGAAGGTTGCACTTTGTAAATATAGCTGTTTCTCAAAACACGCCTTTTTTGGGGAGATCTTGAATATTCATAGAAAATTAATTTTGTTTACATACTGGTTCCCAGTTATGCTCTCTGTCTCCATCTCCATATCACAGAGACATAACTTGGGAATGTTACCAGTAAATATACGTGTGCATATTGTTTACATTGAAATCTGTGGTAAACTTTCATTCGAAGTAAGGGCAGTTAAGAAAATTAGTGTTAGTTTAAACTCTGAGAAGTTCAGGGCATATAAAAGTTGAAAATATGCCGCACAGCCCTATATTTTGACCTTTGAAAAAAAATTGTGGTGTATATGAACTTTCAATTCTAGGATAAGATCATAGTCAAAGTGGTACAGTTTTAGCCGTAAAAGGAGTTTCTATGGGAAATTGTATTGTCAATACAGAAATGCAACTCAAAGTCATAAAATATGTACTGAAATCGAACAAAAAAAATAATTAAAAAATCAATTAGATATTAGTAATTTTGTCGTCTTTTGACCACTGACTGCATTACCTTGATGGAGGAACACATTACGGCTTAAATATAAATGCTTTTGCATGCATGCTTTTGGTCCATGTTTGTACGATTTGCGCTCTTTTTTTGTGTACTTTTTATTTAAAGATATTGGTTTATTTCTTTCATCTTTTGCACCACGTGGTATGGCTTGATATATGATCATACTGTAAAATGTCATTGTTAGATAATTGTAAAAAACATAATTATCACCATGTCTTAAGTGAACATCATTTAATTTATTATAAAAATGTTCACATTAATCCTATATTCTCACGGATTTTTACTTACTCTGCATTATGTATTCAATAAATTCTGAATTGATTGCTGCTGAGTCTGCATGTTATGCAAACATAAAAGTGTTATTATTTTTTTTATTATTTAGAGTCGTGCAGAATTATGCGGAAATCATTGTTGTATCGTGATAAGATTCTTTTGTTCCACCTACTTATTTTTAAGACATAATGGAAAATGTTTAAAACATATTTTTAACAATTTTATTTATTTGAATAATGCAATCAAAAACCACGTGAAATATACTTCAAGAGTGCAAAATTAAATTTGTAAAAAAAGACAAAAGCTATGTATTCATATTCACCATCGGTAAATTGTATACAATAAACTTCATCATACTATCTGACATTTCACAAGGTAGTCGGTTGGATGTATCCGTTATAGCCTTTTTTTGACTTTGTATTCGATATTTGTTCAGGAACTATCTATGAAAAATCATAAGTTATTTTCATTATAGTCACAAAATTGAGAACATTTGAAAATGCAGTGAAAATGTCATTGTTTATCAGATTAGTCTTACTTTAAATGACGTGTGAAAGTAATATAGGTTACAATTGGAGTTGAATACCTGACCTGATATACAGCCTGAGACAGAACGAGCGTATAGAAAGCAATTAATAATGGATTTCACAAAAAGCGACAGTAGTAGCTATTTTCGAGATACAGAATTTTGAAAGTTTATTTTAGAACAAAACCTGGCTGAACATTTGCTCAATAAAGAACAGTTATTCTAACAGTATTTTTCAGTCTAGTATATAAGTTCCCGTATCATTTCTAAACCGAATTTGTACTTACCTCCCTTGCCTATCAATTCTGTACCTAAATCTACGTATCCAATCAATAAAGAACAGTTATTCTAACAGTATTTTTCAGTCTAATATATAAGATCCCGTATCTTTTCTAAACCCAATTTGTACTTACCTCCCTTGCCTATCAATTATGTACCTAAATCTACATATTACAGCGTAGAAAAGACTTCTCATGCATATTAGGGCTATTTAAGGTAAATATAATGTTTTGACTCTGGTATAATACAGACTGGACAGAATATCTAGTAATACAATATAATGGCTGCACACTACGACCTATCAGAATAAGCTATACTATTAATCATGAATCACATGTTTATACGCACATTAAGTCTAATGGTTTATTGTAACCTTTATATTTGCATTGTGACAAGATATCTGAATTTAATTCGTAATCGCATGAAGACTCATGCATCTTTCTATGTTTGACAAAAAAAGGTGTGAATTTCTTGTAGATATAAAATATTTTAAATTATATAAAAAAAACAAAAAAAAACATTTACTTAACATGACTGAACTCTTAAGGGCATACGATACAGTTACAGGGGAGGTAATGACGTTGCTAACGTAAAATGTTATTTTCGCGACGTCAAATTATGACATATCGGAAAAAGATGCATTTTTCGACTATTTTTTATCATTCAAACTGATTTAATTTGAAAACGAGTGCATGGACCCTATTTTTTAAAACGACATTTTGTTTCATTTTGCAGGGAGATTATGTGGACCAAATTTTATAAAACTGTAAATAGAGGAATTTTTTTAATTTTGATAAATATACAGCAAAAAAATACGATTTTTTCTTAATTCATGACCATTTGATAAATATGAGTTATTTCTAAATAAAAAATGCATAATTTTTTAGAATACTTATAAAATACAAAAATTATAAATGATCTAACAAAAAACAATTTGTGTTTATCTTTTAAAACAAAAAAGTTATGGCTTTCTTTCGAAAGGGAAAATACGGCCACAAATCCGAATTTTGAGCAAATATACAAAATTTCGACCTCATTTAACTCAAAAAGTAGCACATGAAGGTATATTTTTTATTACATATTTGATTTAAGCAGGCAAAAACTAGCTTATATGGAAATTTTCATCAAACTGTAAATACAGGATCAAAACTGTATCGTATGCCCTTAAGGCATTTTGTTTTCTCATTTTTGTTTGTGTATGCAGCTAAAAACCAAAACAGATTGAACATGAAAATAAAAAGGCATACACTGTTAAATAGGCAAAACTAGTGTAGCTTTCAGTTAAATTCATAACATCAAACATGTCAAAGATGTATGTTTGCAAAAAAAACCCAAAAACAAACATATATTTGAATATATTTGAAAATTTAAGCCGACTAGTCTGCATACTGGCCTTTTAATAATAACTGTATTATAGTTTGGCGTCAAAAGAAGCACTTTAAACAGAATATGATAACAGCAGCAATTGTGAGACAAGTGTTATCAATTAAAATTAATAAGCGATAATGTTTTCAACACATAATTTGATCTTTTTAAACTACTGCATTATCACATCACTAGAACATGTAGATCAGGTTAAGTTCACAACAACTTAACTTTCAAATTATAGTTTTTTTCCCAGATATCGAATTTTATCATACTTACACATATACTCAAAACCTGTCATTCTTAAACAAGGTCGGACCATTTTAACAACCAAGTTATTAGATAAAGTAGTTTGGAAATGTGCTCATCCCCAACAAACATAAGCCTGTAATGCAGTGGTTGTCGTTTGTTTATGTGTTACATTTTTTATACAAATAAGGCCGTTAGTTTTCGCATTTGAATTATTTTACATTGTCATATCGGGGCCTTTTATACTGACTATGCGGTTTGGGCTTTGCTCATTGTTGAAGGCCGTATGGTGACCTATAGTTGTTAATGTCTGTGTCATGTTGGTCTCTTCTGGAAATTTGTCTCATTGGCAATCATACCACATCTTCTTTTTTAGATATATTGTTGTCAGTGTACATTAAGAAAAATGAATTCAATCGAAAAATTTACAATTCGCCGTTTCAGAATCTAATGCATCCTGGGTAATATTTTCAAAAGTGTTCACCAAAACGTCGTGATTGGTTAAAAATGTCATAAACAATGGAAATTCAACCAATGACGTGACGTTATTTTCATTTTGGGGTACGAACAATGAAATTACCCATGATTCTTTAGATTCTGAAACGGCCAATTGTGTTGACTTGTTCATATTGAACATCATATATCTATTTTAAATAAAAAAAGGGGAAATCATTTGGTGTTTTTTTATAAAACAATTGAAGGTGTATCATTCTAAATTGTCCATTGATTACTTAAATGATCATAATATATATATTCAAACTGGCAGGAATGTTGAAGATATGTAAAAAAAATGTGAATTTGTTTAAATTTTAGAAATTAAAAGGATGTTTTTCAAATCTCCATTTTTTTTTATAGATTTTGCAATAATTTTGCTTAATAATGGATATACATTTTTGAAAAAAAACCTTTCTGCCAAAAATGCTTCTGAATTAAAATATATATCTGAATTTGTTTCGTTATTAAAATGTAAGTCTGCATATCTTTTATTAGAAGAATAAAGATGTTCGTAATTATCATTCATACACAAATTACAAAAATCTTGAAATCATTCGTAGGCATAATGTTTTCTGGAGAAAATTCTATAATAAGCCAATAATAAAAGGTTATGATTTCAAATCAATATTTAAGCAATATATAAATGAAAGGTAATTTATACTTGAATATAGAAACCTTTCTAACGTCGGAAAATAGCTGATAATTATTGGCGTATTGTTTTGCTTTTATTTTCACACTCCTATCTGGATAATAAATATGAATTTATGCTGATATACAAATTATGGTTGATATCGGAAATTAAGCACACTATAGGCTTTACTTAGTTTGTCTGAAGATATAAAAAGGTAAATATATATTTAGTTATTCCTTTATGATGATGCATTACATATGACTAGAAAAAATTCTAAAACAGAAAAAAGAACAGATGAAGAAATTGTCAGGTAAATCGTTATCTGTACTATTATATTTTAATATAAACAAGTTTAAAACTTTACGCAGACGAATTTTTGCCTTTTGGATGTATTTAAATTTGTTAAACGTCAGAGAAACAGGTTTTTAATAAAAACAAGACTGAGGTTATATTATAATATGTTAAATGTTACAAGTTGAATTATATTTTTAATCATTGTTTGACGGTACTATCGACGGGAACTAAGGAATGGTAAAGCTTTATTTCATATGAGTTAATAACTTCTAACACAGTGATGACTGCTGTACCCATATTTTGACTAATTTATTTATTTTGTCTGTGTTGTTCACGCATCCTTGTAAATAGAAAGGAATTTGATGAGACTGTCGTACAAGTGAGAGGTTTGGCGCTGTAAAACCAGGTTCAATCCAACATTTTCTACATTTGCAAATGCCTGTACCAAGTCAGGAATATAACAGTTGTTGTCCATTCGTTTTTGATGTGTTTTGTCATTTGATTTTCCCATTAGATTAGGGACTTTCCGATTGAATTTTCCGCGGAGTTCAATATTTTTATGATTTTACTTTTTTCAAATATAGTAAGAACTTAAATGCATCTACATTGAATTATGGTACCTATTTTACTGAGCCATATGCTCATTCGACTAATAATGTAATGTTCAATGCCATTATACTCGAAAAGTCAACACACAATATAAACTTCCGCGAGCATCGTACGCATTGAATAGTTCTAATGAATTGTATGCGTATCTGGGAAGAATTTTTATTCTTAAAATATTTTAATATATTTCATTTTAATTTAGTAACCATTATATACACATCGTTGATTTTATAGTTATAAGTTTTCATCCTTTTGACTTAAATGATGAAAATTTGTAATTATTAATTATTTTGTCTCGGAGTAAGTAAAAAAAATTATTGTTTTGAAAAAATGTTAACTTAGCTGTATTGGAAATCAAACATCATAGAAGAGAAATTGACATTTATGTCACAAGGACATTGCAGTAACTAAGATCAATTAAACTGAAATAACAATTCATGAATTGGTGAATTCGAAGCACTTTTATTGATTTAACTTCATCAGAAACACAAAAATGTACCATGTAAAATTAAGACGTACAATTAAAAAGCCGATTCAACACTTTAAGAATTGAATTAATAATACTACTGATTTGGAACAGGTAATTAGCAATGGCGCGAATTATGTTTAAGAATTCGTTTCTTACAGGACCTTAAATGAAAATAGAACTTTCAATAAAATAAGCATAGTAAAAGACGTTAATGTTTTTTCATCGTATTTAAAAAAAAAAACATGCATTAAAAAAGTATACAATTTTTATAAAAAAAAAACATGTTTGCCGCTACATTGTACTTAGAACAAGCAGAAAATGATTGAATTAGTTTATGATTATGGATGGTAGGTGTATAGTAAGTACTGCCTTAAAATGTGTAAACAGTAAGTATCAGAACGTTGCATTTTGAATCAAAATTACTGAAATATTTGAACGTTTTGTTTTCAGATTAGTTATTTTGTTAATGTTTTACTTTCAGATTTATTTTCTAATATGAGAATTGGTGATCCTTGGTCTTATGTGATTCTTGTTATACTATCAACACAATTGCTTGTACCATTAGTAGTGACAGACAGAATATGCAATTCACAAAGTACTCCTCACCCGTTTGGTGTGTGTGGAAGCGAATTGTCAAATATAATGCAACTTATATGTGGAGATCGTGGGTTCAACTCAAGAATGTCAAAACGAGGCGAAGTTATAGAAGGTAGTTCATTTTTATCTCATTTGTTTGAATCCAAAAGTAGTTTGCGATCTTGTGAGCATACCCAATAATATTTTTTTTGCGATATCAGTATCTTCTTACTGACAAAATATATAATAATGATACTTTTACCATACAAAAGAAGTAGGATTCTCCTTAACTTTTTATCGGACATGTTTGGGAGCTATAATAGAGAAATACCATTCATAAAGTAAAATAATTAACGTTTGATTCTATATGTTTCTTAAGATTAGGAATCAAACGCTAAATGCTATGCAATGGTTATTGAAACGATAACTATAAAACAATTGATATATAATTTTGAAAAAACCAGATCTGTGTAGTCTGTAACATTCTTTGACATTGAGTACAATATTCTGGTAGTCACTGATCAATCAATTTATAACCGCTGTTCAAAACTCAAAAATCCATGGACAAAAAACAAAATCGGGGTAATAAACTAAAACTGAGGGAAACGCATTTAATATAAGAGGAGAACAATCACACAACATTAAAATGTAACACATACACACAGAAACGGACTTAGCAAAACAAAACAGTTATTTTAATCTAAAAGCTCTTCAGAGATTGATAATACATAATCTATAGCAATTTTTAGTACTCAGATTTTTCCGAAGAAAGCAATTTTCAATCACGTATGGTTTCAAAAATTACGAATAAATAATGTTTTCTTATAATAAACTTAGTTATATATAATCTTAAACTATCATTGCTTATGCTATTATACTATTATAGTTCTATCATTGAAATAATTGTTTTCAATAGTAAGTATCACGGGAAAATTTACTTCTTGTTATGGACCAGTTCATTATTATAATTTATCAGTTGACAAAATAATATTTTGTTTTAAACGTCTAAGGATTTTCTACTCGAGCAACATGTGTATATAAAAGACGATGTGGTATGATTGCTAATGAGACAACTCTCCACAAGAGACAAAATGACACAGATATTAACAACTATAGGTCCCCGTACACTGTATTTCGCAAAATCTTTCAGAAACCCTCTTCTTAACGCTCTTAAGTTCATAATGTACTTACTTTAATTTCATTGATGAGAATTGTGGAGACGAAACGCACGTCTGATGTATACAATTCTAATCCTGATATCTATGATGATTTTTTAACCCCATCTATTACTGGATTTATTTGAATATATTTAAAAAGGCGGGGTTTAAGAAGTTCGCTTATTCAAGACCAGTCCATCTATAGACATGAGTTTTGGGATAAACTCATTATAAAGTGTCCAGTTATTTGTCCCATATCATACACTCAGTTCTTTTGTATATACGTTTGGTGACACTGTTAGCTATAGGTGATTATATTTCAATAATAATTATAACGGCAATCATCCTTATCACACACATCTTCAAATAGGCTGTCCTTAACAATTAAGATTAAAACATAAGCTCCGACTGATCAGTTGAAATAACATTAGAAATACTGATCTACAAATAGAAAGTTTGATACTTATAAACACTTACTTGATCGGACTGGTGATAACTGCTGTACCCCTACTTTGACAATTTTACCTATAATGTCTGTTTTGTTCACGTAGCGTTGTAAATATAATGGAATTTGAAGCGACTGTCATACAAGTGAGAGGTTTAGCGCTATAAACCAGGTTCAATCCACATCTATCTACATTTGAAACTGCCTGTACCTACGTCAGGAATATGAAAGTTGTTGTGTATTCGTTTGATGGGTGTGGTAATTTGATTTTTACATTTGATTATGGAATTTCCGGTCTGCATATGCTGAGTGTTCAGTATCGTACGAGATTTTTGTAGACGAAACGCGCGTCTGGCGTAAATACAAGACGTAAACCTGGTATCTATGATGAGTTTATTTGTATTCATTTGCTTATCCATTTTAATAAAACATTGTTTGTTATTTCAGATACTACAGACTCACCACTTCATGGAATCATTTTGGGTAAAAGAAAAGCGGTGGCCTATATTACTAAACGACGGACACACATTGTTTGTGAATGTTGTCATAATTCTTGCGAATTCAGCGAAATGGAACAGTACTGCAACTAGGATTGAAACACAAAACAGTAAATTAAAATAGAGGAAATTAAATAATATTTGTCAAAGTTAACATGCTTAACATATTTTGTTATACGAAAATATTGTTTATTTGATTTTTTGTAAAACAAACGGTATATAAAATCTTCTTTCTCCAGAAACTTTCATCTTTAAAGACAAGAAGCATTTGACTAAAAAAATATACAATAAGACTGTATGAATGATGAATTCCTAAACTAACGTAAACATAGAAATTGTTTGATATTATGATTAATAATATTTTAACTATCATGAGAGTTAAATACAAAGTGAAAATGCCAATTTGAGTTTTAACGTTATGACACAATTTGTCTGTGTTATCATAATACAGACTCGTGCATACATTAACACTACAATTGAACTGTGTAGGTAAACAATCGAGATAAATTTTATTTCGGCCTCTATCGTTTCATGATTGTATTAACAATAAAAAATAATTGTTTCAAACCTGACTTCTATTCTGTTTAGAGATGTAGAGAACCAATCTGTACTCAAATAATTTTTACTCACTCGCAAGATTTTAAATGCCAATTTTTATCGAAGACGCTGCTGAATGATTCAATGTACAGGTGTAATCTGCATTCGAACTTCTTGATATTATTGTAATGAATCTTACTTTTTCTACTGTTTAATTCTTTTTTTCGAGGATATAAATTGTCTAGGATAAAAGTAATCTTGCATGGTCGTGGACACAAATTTTGTTGCTGTGAAAACTTTGGTAAACATTTTTACAAGCTTATAGGAATTTGAAATTGACGGAACACTTAAAGTCATGTTTCAACAATACCTATCAAATCAACGGAAAAAATATATGCCATGAATAATATTCGATAAAATTTATGGAAAAATTTGAAAATGAGGCTAATATTTTGAAAGTTTTGATAATATTTATCCAATATGTGGTATGATGAGAAAGATTCATGAAATATACACTTTAACATATAAAGTTCATTTTGTATAAATATCACATAGTGTAAACAATCGTTGAAAGAGAGAGAAAATGAGAGTATAAGCTATGATGTGCTATGTGGCACTGCGACATTATTCTCTGATTTAACCACATGTAAGTGCAGATTCAGTTTAAAATGACGAACATCCAGAGTAATACTTTATACTTTCAGTTTATATAAACACGCTGCATTGTCTCATTGATCTTGAAGATACGAATTGTGTAGTAACAATTACATCATTAGTTCTATTATACAATGATATATACTTTTGTATAGGTTAATTAATCGTTTTATTAATTGATATCGAAAGTCATGAATTATTTCATCATTTTTGTTTTTTGTTTATCTGACATGTTCCAGTATGTGCTCAAGATTATTAACTGCTTTGTGTTTTTACATTAGTTATGTTTTTGCAGTTGCTAATTTTCTTGGGTTCAAATATCTAATAATAAATCAAATTTTTTTTAACACCAAACAAAGAAGAAAAAATACTTATAGTAATCTCTCATGATTGTTCCAGTGGTAACTTTAATGTTTTATCAAATTATAATTTTCCTTTTGTTTTGCTTTTAGCTAATGAGAAAAGAGAAGTTTCCTAGTCATATAATAATTTGAATTAATCAATTGAGAATGAAATGGCCAGTTAATGTTAATATCTCATTTTGACTAATTGTAATAGAAATTGTCCCTTTTGTGCACATTTTACAACTAGTTTTTTGTATGTGTATCTATACAAACAGAGCAAGTATGAGTGTAGCCGGGATAACATATAACACTGTTGTGAGTCTATGTTAAACATGCTTAGGAGATTTGAAAATGTTCGTGAATGTAATTGTTTACGTAATGAGAATTATATTTGTATTAAAATGTTCTTATTGACATGTTATTATATGGATAAAGTTATTTTCAGTAGATTGTTACTTTTTATTTTATTTTGGAACGAAGAAACTCTTTCAAATCATTCCTTTGATACTCTCTGCTCACGTTTAACAATGGCGTACAGGGTGTATAAGGGGGACATTTTGTCTGTGTCTGCAGTAGATCTAAAACTAGCTTCTGGTGCAGTAAATTTTTACAGTAAATGCTCTCACATACTGCAAAAGAGGGGCGAAAGATACCAGAAGGACAGTCCAACTCATAGATCGATAAAAAACGACAACGCCATGGCTAACAAACCAAAAGGCAAACAGACAAATAATACACAAGACACAACATAGAAAACGAAAGACTAAGTAACCCAAACCCACTAAAAACATGACATTTCCTAGTTATAGTCTATGAAATTATCAGAATGGTAATATTGCTTTAAAGTTTCATTTTTTTTGCCAATAAAGTTAAAAAAAGATTTAAATAAAGAATATGACTTTCTAACAGAAAAAGCAAAATGTCAAAATTGGTCATTACTTTCGATTTATTTTATTGATCAATATGAGAAAGATGATAATATCTTGACACTGGAGTGTCAAACAATAACATTTTTGTATGTCACTTTGATTTTCGTTTACGTGTCGAATGTTAATTTGACATTAAATGACCATTTGTTGATATACCTGAGATAGGTAGTTGCGAACAAAAACTATCCAATATGATATTTTATTCACATAAACATCTTCTTCTCAAATACATATTAGCATATGACTGTTTAGAAGATTCTTATTTTGGTTGTTTTTGCAGTTAAGTAAGACTGAGCATTTGTGACAATTGAAATATTGTAATGCCGGCACTCCCCCCCTTTTTTTTTTATAGTAAGCCTATGTCTGTATAGTTTATTGAAATTATTGAGGATAAACGATAGATGTTAGTGAGATGTCTAATGTTGCAAGTGATGTAAGACTTGTAATTTACTATTTTTACTGTTGTTTCCATGATACGACAGATTTGTGTATGTTAGTTTGTTAAGAACTTTTATTCCACGTACCGATTCCGTATTTTCGCGGTAGTTACCTTATTATACTCTAAACTCAAATAAAACTGTTCTTATGATCTTCAAATAAATTTAAAGTCAAAACCCATCTTTATTGATGAAGATCAATCCATGTTTACAAATAATATAAACGTTACGGGAATTTCCCTTGTGTGATCCATGGTTGCCGATTGGTAAACAATATGTAACAAGCTCTGCCATTGGTCAGTTGAAAGTATAAATACAAAAGCAACAACAGAATCGACGGAGAGTTGGGTTGACAAAGAATGGGAAGTGGTAAACTTTAATAGAAGCTGGAATATGTCTGACAAATACAGACAAGCATTGAAAGTTAACCTTGTTTTAATTTAAGATTTTCGGTGCCGGTGACGGTGCTTAATACGGTTGCCGGTGACGGTGCTGAATACGGGTGACGGTGACGGTGACGGTGCTCTTGAAGGTGCACATTAATAGATATGTTGGCGATTTTGACATGATTAATATGTCATTTAATGTGTTATATTAAGTTCTATAATGTAGAAGGGTGTTATTATCCTTTAATTGAGATGATAGAAAGATACAAAATAAGTGGCAATCTTGTTACTTGACTGTTGAATTATATACATGTACTAGTTTTGTGTGTCTACGTAACACCAACCTTTACCGGGAACCTGACCAGACCAGTGACGGAGCCTGCAAGACCCATTCTCTCCGGCGTGGATTATTTTTGATATTAATAAAATATGAAACTTTATTTTATTTCATAACTGAGAATTATATATTAACACAAGTATACGATTTCCCTTTCTGTAACGTGTTTTGATCCGACGGTAAACAGTGGACGTCGAACCTAACACTTTATAGACCCTTTTACTCTCTTTTTCTTTGTCACCCTGTCTTCTCTGGTGTCCGACTCTAGCACCAGGGAGGCGGCGTTACAATTTGGTGGCAGCGGTGGGATTTAATACTAGAGTCGAGTTGAAAGTTGATATTGATACAGCTTGGTTATATCAGTCTGTTAGGTTGTAAAATATAGACGATTCGAATGTTATTTCGTTCAAGCCCCATCTAGACAATAGGGAAGACGACGAAAATACGCTACCTGAAAATAATTTTGAAAGTTCCCCTGTTAGAATGTCTGGAAGTGAAGGAGCAATGGATATAATGGCTGCAGAGACTAGACTAGAAATGAAAAGGTTTTTGGACCAAGGTATGTCCGATTTCACTAATAGAATGCAAAAAATGTTATCAAATTTTGAAACGAGACTTGTCCCAACAATCTCAAGTAAACCTTCCGAAAATAGTAGTAGAGACGTAGTAAGTTCCCTAACACTTTCTAGGGAAAGTGATGATGTAAGTAATGACAGTAATTTAGTTAATAGCGATAGGTCAATTGGCAAACATGAATTGAGTTGTAAAATAAAACCCCAAGTTTATGACGGAAATGATGATTTAGAAGAGTATTTAACTCAATTTAATTGTAAGCAGAATTGCACAATTGGAACTCAAAAACAAAAGCTTTGTTTTTGGCTAGTAGTTTGTCTGGCGGAGCACGGGCAATTCTTAATGAAGTCATGGAAGTTGATCGTCACGATTTTGAAAATTTGGTCACGTCTCTTAAGAATAGGTTTGGTTCAGTCAATAAAGCTGAAGTGTTTAGAGCAGAGTTGCAAACACGAGTACGATTTAAAAATGAAAGTCTGCCTGAATTAGCTCAGGCTATTAATAAACTGACACGTAGAGGTAGTTGCGAACAAAAAACATCCAATATGATATTTCATTCACATAAACATATTCTTCCCAAATACATATAAACATATGACTGTTTAGAAGATTCTTATTTTGGTTGTTTTTACATTTATGTAAGACTGAGCATTTGTGACAATTGAAATATATAACGTTAACTGTACCCGTTATACTACAGTAAATTCTTATTTCGATGACTTATATCCCATCTGTTAAGCACGAGTGCAAAAATGTTTTTAAGATCCACAAATAACTCAAAAAATTATTGCTAACACCCCACGAAAAAGAAGAACAGATGAAAAGGACAAAAAGTATGGTTTAAGTCGATCTAATGAGATCATTGCATGAGGGAGATGTATCCCTTAATCTAAATTATCTCCTAAATTTAGCTCTCGCATTTTTCAAAAACGAAAGATCCTTATTTCACTTCAGTACCGATGACTTTATGCCGTGAAACACTTATACAAAATAAAGTTCTAATGGGATACAGACTGGTTTCATATGAGTATTTGAAGGTGGTAACAAGAAAAATTGTAATTCTATGTTTGTATTCAATAATGAATGGTTTGCGTCTGTCATTCATTACCGATTAAAATATCGGAATATTTGTTTTGGTCACATACATGGGCTTTTTCATTCGTTTGTTTCAACTTTTACATGTTGAGGCCATTAGCAGTTGTATAACGCTATATTTTTTACGCTTTGGCTAACATATTTGTGTGTTGTTTTACAGTGATTAAAATTTAAACACAATGTTGGCTGCTAAAACCTATTTTTAACATT
Organism: Mytilus edulis; assembly: GCF_963676685.1. NCBI lineage: Eukaryota > Metazoa > Mollusca > Bivalvia > Mytilida > Mytilidae > Mytilus > Mytilus edulis. The sequence continues at coordinate 53,952,873 of NC_092353.1, read as the reverse complement.
TGTATATACTATGTCTGTTTTGATCACACATTGTTTTCAGTGTAATGGAATTTACTGCGACTGTCATACAAGTGAGAAGTTAAGCTAAAAAGTCAAATCACAAAAATACTGAACTCCGAGGAAAATAAAATCGGAAAGTCCCTAATCACATGACAAAATCAAATGACAAAACACATCGAAAGCGAATGGACAACAACTGTCGTATTTCTGACTTGGTACAGGCATTTTCAAATGTAGAAAATGGTGGATTGAACCTGGTTTTATAGCGCTAAACCTCTCACTTTGTACGACAGTCTCATCAAATTCCGTGATATTTACAACGATGTGTGAACTAAACAGACATAATAAATAAAATAGTCAAAATATGGGTACATAAGTCATCACCGTGTTACAATTTTACAAAAAACACAAGAGCATCTATCAAATAAAAACACATTCATTGGTTCTCGTGTCTGACGTCAGAAAATGTATACGTCACCTAGGAAGTAATGTTGTCGTTCAATGTTTATACACAACAATTTTATAATTTCACATGGGCAATGTAGGCATACAGGGTTTAAAAATCAAATGTATGTTAGAATTAATTTCAGAAATAGACCGAGATTTAAAATTGTCCAGAAGTTCTTAAGAATTGATAAGAATTCACAAATTGTTAATACCACTACGCGATTAAATAATGTTGACGTTTGTGGTTCAACGTATTTCTCAATTTATAATAGAGATATAACATAATGACATATAAAAAAAACAATAACATACTGAAGGGATCTTTTAAAGTACAGAGTCAAGTTAAAAGTACCAAAGAAACACAAAAAGTTGCATATACAAAACACACCAGCAAAATGAAAGATAAAACAAACATATTTACGGGATGTATAAGTACCAAGCCACGTCAAATGGATATCATAGAGAACAATTCAAACAGTAAAGGTAATATTAATAGAACAAAGACAAACGAAAGAACAGTATAATACGTTGTTAAGATGATAGACAACGTTAGTACGCAGAATCTATACATCAAAACCATCACGTATTGTTTGTGAAGTTGATACGGTATATTTATCAACAATGTCTTGGTACCTTCCGATGAACTTTTTTAGAAAAAGGACGAGACATTCTTTGACATACCCCTGGTTCATCAACTTTCTGCTCAGACACTGTTGACGTTTTACAAAGTCTGAGTAGGAGCTGCAAGATCTTGAATATCGAATAAGTGAAGCGCGTCTGGCGTACAAAATTATAATCCTGGTACCTTTGATAACTTTTTGAGATATGTATACCCCATATGCAGGTGAAGTTGATATATTGCTACTAAGGTGGGAAAAATTTATAATTTCATAATTAAAATCTTCTCGTTTGTCACATATTCTGGTACTGAGATGACTGTGTATGTCAAATTCAAGATACAAGTCTAAAAATGAGGCGGAGGAAGCCGTGTCTGTTTTTCTTTAATTTCTAGTTCTGGGGGATATATTAATGGAACCCAATCAATAAAGTTCGGATTGTTTATGGAAGGAACATCATCAATATATCTGAAAGTGAAATTAAATAATCTAGCTTCTTTGATCTTCTTATTTTTGACAAGTGTCTTAAGGAACTCAGCTTCATATGGAAACAAGAAGAGATCGGCAAGGAGAGGCGCACAGTTCGTTCTCATAGGAATGTCGATAATTTGTTGAAAAAGTCTCCCTCCAAACTCAACAAATATGTTGTCGATAAGAAACTCCAGCATACTGATTACTTGTTCTACTGTGTAGCATGTTTTACCTTTTTTCTTTTTCACCATTAATAAAATATTCTTTTAATAAATTTATAGCGTATACTACCATTTTTATGTTGATAGGCATTGTGGATTATTACCAGGCGATTTGTCAATTTCAGATGGGGAATGGTGGTATACAGGGTGGAAAATAAAAAGTGTTGATAAAACTTATTTCAGAAAAAGACCGATATTTAAGAGATAACTGTATTGTATTTGAAGCTTTGCGGACGTCCATCGGTAGTTTTACTGTCGCAAATTGAGTTTATCTGGCGACGCGGAGCGGACTATTCTAATTCAAGTTCTCCTAACCTAGCTTTATCTAGTTTATTGATCCAATTTGAATGTTTACGATGTACGTTGCATGGCTATTTACGTTATCCATCCGCCAAGAAATAGTTCCTTTACCTGAAGTCAAAATTAAGCATGTGTGAATAAATTTTTATATCATAGTAATAAGAGGAGAAAAACTTTACTTTTAAGAAAATTAACAATTTATTAAACAAGAAAGAATAACGTACATTCCAAGTACTCTCGGCGAGTTTAATCAAACATTGTCAACTGTCATGGCCGATCACGAAGTGTTGCGAAGAAGTAAACAACAAAATCTACGGCTGTGCAGCGTTCCCTGTTATATTGTAGTTAAAGACTTGGACAGTTGAATTATGGACTTCAAACTGTTTGTTATACAAAACAGGTAATGACATTTGATTGTTAATTTGTGTGTTTGTCAAGTTCAAACAGTGCGTGTTGAAGGAAGTAGCTGGAATTGGCGGCAAGGGCATTGCATTTGGCTGTGTACAAAATGGCACTGGTGCGGTTGAACCCGATTTATCACTTCCATTCTCAGTATTGCCAAGTAGAATTGCAGAATACTGCCTCTTCTGTTTCTCAGTGGAGTCCTGATAGTAGGATTCCAAACTGGCATCCGACTTGTGTCCTGTAATTATCATTATATCTGTCTTTGGCACACCCTGTTGTGCCAACACAGTTACAGTTGTTGCTCTCATACAATGGTTTGTGCATATATGACTTAGTCCAGCACTATTAGATATGTCGACCATCATGTTGTTTAAAAGTCTTTCCCCTACAGGCCTTGATATGTACCACATGTCGTCCTCATTATCAACTTAGACTCTAGGTTGTTGAAAGAATATATTGGATTTAGGGTTCCTTTTGGAAAGATATTTCGTCAAGGCAGCAACAGGACAGTCTGGCTGTTTTGTCGTACATCCTAGGTTTTATAATGTTTTGATTGTCATCTAGTCCCCCTTTATGATTCTTTGTCGTCTCACTCACTGCCATCTCTACGTAATGATGGCTACAATCATCTGATTTAACAACAAAGGTTTTGTCAGTGAAAAACCTTTGGTTTTTCCGGCCTCTCCTTCCAAAACTTAAAACTAGGTCAAACCAAATTTGTCTTTGAAGAGTCTTAGGGTTTTCAGTTGAAAAGGCATCTGATGACCTCAGTTTATGCAAATCACCTTCTGAAATGGATGAATGATGTTTGGTCCTGTCCATTCCTTCCCTCTGAACCTTCTTTATCATGGCCAAAAACATTTTATTTGATTTAAGGAAAGCTGAATAATCAGACATGATGGAATACGTCTTACTAAAAGGTGGTGCCCTAAGGTGTCTATTTATAGATGCCCGGATCCCAAATAAAGAACTCTTGGCATAATATTCTCCGCCTGTATTTCGGACCTCAGCATAGAATTAAGTCAAGGCATCATTCAATTGTTCAATTGTATAATTTTCAAAGGTTGCATCTTTCTCTCTATCGGTTAACCACTCTGAAATTTAAAATTATGATACATATATTGAAATTATTATACTTTATTTTATTCATTGTATGCATGTGTCAAAAAATCAACAGTAAAACTACCGATGGATGTTCAAAAGCTTCAAATACCCTAACATGTATCTCATCAATTTATTTTTTCAATACTCATTTAAAAGCTTGGACTTTTACGAAAAATGTTCTTTTTGTCAGTGTTTTTTATGCGTTCTTAATTCAAGAAAACAGTTACTTTATGTACATGTAGTCATAAACAAGGGAAATTTACCTATGACATTTATTTGTCATTGTATGATAAAGCGTGTAAATTGTTGAAGAATTAAACATTGTGTAGTCTAATTTGCCTTTTTTTTTTTAAATTTAGCATTAAAACAATGACTAGAATAAACTTCTTTATATATTTTGCAGGTGCCACGTGTAGATAAAATGGAAGTCTTGTAAACTGCATTAAACTAAGCAGCTTGCGAATGATGTACATATAACATACAAGTGCAACACATGATTAAATTGGATATGAAAATATTCATATAAAAGGCAATATTGGAAGACGTGACGGAAGAAAACATTAAAATCTATAAATAGAAAGGACCAGTTGATCAAGATATAGTGTAATGAAACATATGCATGATATATATGTATGCTAATTGCCATGAAGAAATTGAGGAAGTTTTATAATTGCTTGTTGAATTGATTGTTGATTTCAAGGTATCTTGTGTAATACAATTAATAGGAAGATACGTGTGCACACATGATGTTGGGATGTATAACAGTATTTTATATTTAGCAAATTTCATGAAATTATAAGTGCACAGAAATTTCAATCTTATGCATGCAGAAATATAAGACGAAAACATAATGTAAAATTGTACAATGAACACTTGCAATTGCACGAATTAGGCGTTTGCAATGTATAAAGTTTAGTTTTATGGACAGTATACCATGGCCAAAAACGGACAGTTAGCAGTGATTGCGGAAACTAATATTAGCTACATGTAGATCGATTTTGTTTATGATTACATACATGTACATTTTTTATGTTTTTTTTTTAAAGGAAAAGGAATTCCGAATACATACAAATCTTTATTATATGCATCAATTTATTTTTATTTTAACACATACGCCTAAATGTCTTTACTCCATATTTAGTTTGCTTCTTGATAGATTTGCTCAGTGCCTGGTCAAGCATATTTTCTTTCTCATTTGATGATACTATCGGGAACCTCCTGCCAGTTGTCTTCTCTTTGTTTTCTTCTGCTATACCGTCAACCACCTCCATCATGTCAATTAAATCTTGATGTTTTTCCGGATCATTCACCAGTTCCACTGTAATAAATATGACTATGGTCAAATTATGAACTGTCTTTTTTTATGTAAATCCAGAAATTATTTCGAGCATTAATTAGTGCAATCTTGTCATTGTATACATGATGCGATTTGAATTTTTGCAATATTAAGAAAAATCCTGTTTAATTTGATTCATATATAAAAAAAGCAAGTTTTAATTATTTTAGTGATTATGACCAGGGCTGTCACCGTTTTCGCAATAATTAAAACGTCGCAATAATTTATGTACATTGTATTTACAGTACATTTTGTATTTGTCAATTGATGTGTCAATTTTTTAAAAAGTCTCACATGTTTTTTTATTGAAGAAGCCATAATTGCTCCGCGTCGCCTGGTAAACTCAATTTGCGACAGTAAAACTACCGATGGACGTCCGCAAAGCTTCAAATACAATACAGTTATCTTTTAATTTGAAGCTTTGCGGACGTCAGGTAAACTCAATTTGCAACAGTAAAACTACCGATTGACGTCTACAAAGCTTCAAATACAATACAGTAATCTCTCAATTAGAAACTTTGAGTTATATCCTCAATAACCCCTTTAGCACCTCCAGCATTTTTTCCCTGAATTTGATTTGACAGAGAACCCCCTTTTCCCTTAAATCCAAACACAGAGAAAGGAATAAAAAGGTTGAAACAACTAACAGTGATTAATATTCATGATATTATAACATGCATTTTAAAGGGAAAGTGAATTATGAAGTGCAAAATTAAAGAAAGCCTGAATAGTTCCCGTTTATTGTTACGGGATGTACATGTAGGGTGTTAAAATGTTTGACATGCTCGAGCCTAGGAAGAAATGATGGTATAAAAATATAAAAAGGGTCAGGTATAAGCTGTGCAGATTAAAATCTGCTTAGAAATTGTTAATTTGAAACCTACAATCAACTCCATCTGTAGGGTTATCGCCCAAAACACCACTAGTGTCTGCTGTCAGTTAGATCAGCTGATTCTAACCCATCCAAAACATCTGTTTCCAAGTGGAAATTTGGTATCAACGGGCCCAAAAGATTCAGTTCTGTCATGTCAAAATCGTCGTCTGACGTAGCCATTGTTATTGTTTTGTGAAGTATTTATGTCACAAGATTCATACGCAAGGAATTTTGTGAAGCGGATCCGACGGGTACATTGTAATTGTACGCTTGACAAGAGCCAATAAGAAAGCGTGTTACATAAAGATTGCATTAGAATTAAAATTATCTAGAAGTTCTTTAGAATTTTTAAGAATCCACATATGGTTAATACCACTACGCGAGTAAATATTTTTACAGTATTTATGGAGACCCTCTTTCACTACGGACAGAATTTTAGTCAATCTAATGGATAATTCTTTAGTAGAACATGAAGATTAGCCAGTAATATACCGTTGTTTGTACGGAATTTTATGAAGCTTTGGTATCCAATACAAACAAGGTAAGTCCTCCCATTTGGTGTTAATTGTAATGTTCATTGAAGCCATTAAGGACTTATGATTTGCTAAGATCTCATCCTTGTCAAATGATATGTCTTTGTATGTTGGACTACCCGAGTGCCCATTTATTCCTATTTTTTTTACAAGACATTCGTAGTAATACGATTTACATACAAAGACAATATTAATTGAGGCTTTGTCCGCAGGAACAACAACATACTTATCATGAAGAGATGATAGACATTTCCTGGCCTCTTTGTCTCTGAAAACACACAGTTTTTCAACTTATGAATGCGACGTTTTATCAGAGACCTGATAGTTTTGACCCATTCTGACAAAGTGTCAAGTTCAACTTCTTCTCGTTTAGCCCATGCTCTGGCGTAGTCATCAAAGGAATCCATAATTATATAAGTTATGGTGGAAAGGGTGTCTATCGCAATCTTGGATTGTAAAAAAACAGAGAATCTTAAGAACAAATTTTCAATCAAGTTAGCAAAATTTGAGTCAGGAAGGGAAAAAAAACTAATGGGCATTTGTATTTATTAGATTACTCTGAAATAGTGCATTTTCTGAAGGAATCTACATGGAATTTCGCGATTTTGTATTTTAGCCGGAAAAAACACACGGTGATCCTATCTTTTCTTTTGATATTCTCAAAACATTTTCAAAAAGCTATCTTCTGGTGTTTTGATTTACTATTCTATCATTTAGTTTAGATTCTAATCACATAATAATGTTTTTTCCTGTATAATCCATACCAAATGTGTCATTTTGACACAAACTGTTGCTTGAGAAAATGCGCGGTGACCTATCTTTTTTATCATATTTTGAACATATACATGTATCGATACTTACTAGGTTTTGGCGCAGTATGAACAAATGTAGACTCCCATATCAACTCAAATGCGCCACTTTCTACATAAATAAAGGCAAAAGTAGTATACCACTGTTCTAAAGACATAAATCGATTGATAAAAAAAATCTAGGTTACAAACTAAAACGGAGGGAAACTTATTAGCTACAAGTGGAAAACATCGAAATATCAGAAACACTCGATTGTAACAAAAACAAACGACAGTGCAACATGCATAAAAATTATTTTCTATTCGTTTTATATGTTTGAGCTTTTGACTTTGCTATTGTGTAAGGTACAATCCTTTTTGAAATTTTCCTGGTAATTTTTTTATAATACTTTTTCACATATATCCACTAGGTGCTATCGATGGGACCAGCAATAAGTCACCATAAGTTTTCATTAATGGATACCTAGTTTGGTTAGAATTCGTGTTGCTCAGTCTTTAGTTTTCGATGTTGTGTTTTGTACTATTGACAGTTGTTTGTATTTGGTTTATCAATTGGAATTCCAATTGGTAGCTTCCGGCCCTTTTAACATGCATATTTTGTCCATGTTGTCATTACGTCAACCAAATTGAATAAAAAAAAGTAAAATCATAAAACATTGTTTTAAACGTATGGTGCTTTCAGTGTTCATTTCATGTTTCCCAAAAGACCCCGGGAATAGTTTATAGAGTAGTAAAAGTATTACGTCTCAGTCATGGTTTAATTATAGAGTGACGTGTTTTACAACAAATAATAAAAACCGTTCGAAAGTCTATGTCCTCTGACTTAACCATTAAGTCAATTTTGATTTCAAACAATCAGCTTACTTTTTCATTTTAAAAGTTACTATGCATCACGTGAATAAATACCTTGAGTTCAGACTATTTTTAAAGAGTGATAAGGGGAGTTTAATCATTAAGATGTTAAGACGGTATTTTATCTTAATGAGTATCATTTTTTTATAGGTCGCCCTTTCCACAATCAATATGCAGAATTGATATCAAAATAGGCCATTTTTGCGTCCTCTAAAATGATGTTCTGTCTGTCAGGCATGCGTATTGTTTGATTTTCTGTTAAGTTTTGTTTTTGCATTAATTTAAAAAGTTTGAATGACCTTTTCTTTGAATCATAGACAATATAAAATATACCTTTTATTGCCTTCTTCGTCAAATGCTGGAGCGATAATAAGTTTTTGTTATTGTGTTTTTCGCTGTGCTTTGTGTTCTTGCGTCTGTGTATGCTTTTCTCTGTTTTTGGATGTTCTGGCGTTTGTTTGTGCTATAGTTGTGTCACATAGTGATGTCATTTTAGCAATATTTGTTAACAATGACATATAAGCAGGAGGTTTGGCTAGCTATGAAATAAGACTCAACCTACCATTTTTTCTTTAAAAGTCCTGTACCAAATCAGGAATATAGCAGTTGTTATCAAATTATTCGTTTCTATGTATGTTTTGTGTTTGTTACAGTTCAGTTTTTCTGTTGTTCCGTTGGTTTTCGCTTATAGTTGATTAAATTCTTTCGGTTTTCGTTTATATCCCGGATTTGTTTTTCTATCAAACGATTAATTACTTTTTATCAGCGATATACTTCTGTTGCCTTTTATTACAATAAATTGTATGCACTCTGGATTTAAAGAACGTGCCTTTGACGCTGATTCAAGCCAACAATAAACGCGTAAAGTGATTAAGTAAAATCGCTGGTCGTTTTCAGTGATTATATGTACTTTCTAATGATTTCAGTGAATATGCAAAATCCATGAAAAATCATGTAAATATACATATACATTGTAACATATCTACTGTATGTATGAATTGTAACAAAAAGTAGTAAATCAAATGAAAGAGCAATACCAAATCATCGTGTGTTATAAACACAGCCAATGAAAGTTTTGGTAAGTAAAGAGCATTACAAGATATCTTTCTTTTAAGTCATACTAAAAGAAAAATAAATTAAAAACAAATAGCTGTCTTTAGCTGCCACGATAGTCTTGGCAAAGTACAAAATCATACACTATACATGTAACTGTTTAACATACACCATACGTTTGACTGTCCCTCTGGTATCTTTCGCCCTTCTTTTAAGTGACGTATGACAGTCAAGCTGTAGCAAATTTATGTTTTCCTGTTTAGCTTTCAAAATTTGGTTGTTATGAAAAAACATTACCCGTTTTTCGTGAAATTGATTAAATTCTCAACTGATATATGCAAATTGCGATCAGAGATGTAATCTTCGTTTTTTAATCATTTCATCGTATACTACGACTGTATTGAAAGTAATCGGGATGAAAAAAAACCAACATCTGTAGCTAACGTATATCTAACCCATAATTATAAGCAGTAAATGTACCTTGGGAACAATTCGGAATTCAAGTTCATGCATTCAAAGGCTTTAAACATAATTGGAAAGATTTGAAAAGGATACCGTATTATTGCAATATTTTCATCTGTCTAATTATGATGTTTCCATCATTCTGAAAGAAACTGTCGTTTCATTAACACACATAGATGTGAAATCAATTGTTAGTTTATCTCAAATCGACTTTCATGACTTTGTTATTCTTTATTGTGATATAAAAAAAAATGCAATAACTTTACGACTAGGTATTTTTGTATTGACTGTTTTTGCGCAATTGTTTTACTATATGATTTTCTTCAAATCTAGCTAGCAATAAATTAACGAAGAAAATTTTTCTTTATGAAAACAAATAATGTATAATATGCCATAGAAGTGTTCTAAGAAGATTTTATCATAACAATTTGATTTCAAAGAAGTGTAACTGTAAAAATGAGAAGATCATGACATAAAATATTATATCTATCTTTGATTAGGGACTTTCCGCCTGACTTTTTCCTGGAGTTTCCTTTTTTTACTTTTTACAAAAGCAAATAAGTTTTCGTCTGAAATCATAATAAATTTTACATAAAGACACATATCAATACGATATTGCATGAGTACATATAAATATTAACACAAAGAGAAGGATAAAAGCTGATATAAAAAGTATGAAGTAAAACGATATTTTAGTATCGAAATTTGTGGGTCATAAACTTTAAGCGATCTATTTTAATTTGCATAAGGAAGAATCAAGAATCTTTCAATGACAAACTGAAGAATTTTCAATCCTGTGTCTGATTTTCTTGTTATGTGACACAAAGCTAATAATATAAAACATAAGAAATATATGAGACGTCAATACTGAATCCAAAGTTTTGTGTTCTTTTGGTTTTCTGTTTGTCTTGTTCGTTTTAAGCCATGGTGTTGTCAGTTTAATTTCGATTTATGAGTTTGGATGTCTCTCTGGTATCTTTCGCCCTTTTTTACTTGCTCGTGTTAGGTTCTCTTAGACATTTATTTAAAAGTCTTTTCATTTTACCACTTACAACATTTCATAATACTTGATTTATGTCAAATACAAAAAAGTAAAAAAACTAAGTTAAAAACAAAGAACTGCAAAGAACTGCTAGCGATATGTTGTCATATTCATTTGATCTTAATTTACTATAAAAAAGAAGATGTGGTATGATTACCAATGAGACATCTGTCCACAAAAGACCAAAATTACACAGACATTAACATTTATAGGTCACCGTACGGCCTTCAACAATGAGCAAAGCCCATACCGCATAGTCAGCTATGAAAGGCCCCGATAAGACAATGTAAAACAATTCAAACGAAAAAACTAGCTCATTCGTCAAATTTATAGTTTAATCAATAATGTCCTTTTCTCTATTAAAAACTTTTAACTTTGTATCATCTTAATCTTTTTCTGTGATTTGAACTTACGGAAAGTACTCTAAATAACTTTAATTATATTATTGAATTGAAAAAAAAAATAACAAAGGGCGCTTTCATTTTGTAACATCTTAGGAACAAAACTCATCAGAGATACCAGGCGGATAATTTAGTACGCCATACCTGAGCCTCGTTCAAATAAGGATCACCAGCTAAAATTAAAACAGTTGGAAGGACAAATAAATTATTAAGTTGAAAAGCATAACAAAAAAAGATTCCAGGAAGCTGTGCCAAATACAGCTTTGACAAAAGGGCGAAAAATACAGAGGGACAGTCAAACTTGCATATCGAAAACAAACTGGCAACGCCAAAAACAGAAAAAGACAAACAGAAAAATAACTGTACACATAACGCAACAAAGAAAACTAAAGACTAAGAAACACAAACTCCACCAAAAACGGAGGGGATCTCAGGTGCTACGAAAGGGTAACCAGATCTTGCTCCACATGTGGCACCCGTCGTGCTGCTTATGTTATTACAATAATGAAATAACATTTGTTTAGTTCGTTCATATAAATTATACATAAGTTTTGTATTTCAACCCAAAATGCTGATTTCTAGGCTGGTGATATCCCCATGAACTAATATCAATCAGCAGAAGCATTGATCCAGTAGTTGTAAAAATTAAATTTGTAACATCTTAGAACGAAATTCATAAATGTATTCGCTGCCGTTTAGTATTATTAATTCGAAGATACATTGTACTTAATTATCTATACACCTTCAGCTTTGAATTTTACGACTTTCAAATTAACCAGAAGGGAAAGATAACCATTTCCTTATTCGCAAAAAACATTTGCGCTGGTAAAACCTAATTTGAGAAGAGATACGAAAGATATCAAAGTGGCATTCGATTGATAAAAGAATGTGTGGTATGAGAACCAATGAGGAAACTCTCCATCTTAGTCACAGTTTATTAAAGTAAACCATTATTGATCAAATTACGGTTTTCAACACTGAGCCTTGCCTCATACCAAACCTCAAATTATAAAGGGTCCCAAAAAAGATAAGTAAGTGTAAAGTCATTCAAACAAGAAAACAAAGGTCTAATCTCTATATAAAAAAAATACTTATGAACAACATCAACAAACGACAACTACTGAAAATCTGGTTCCTGACTTAGGACAGGAACAAACAAATGAAGTGGGTATAACCTACCTGCACCCTTAAAATTACCTGAAACAACAACAAAGAAATAAACAAAATATAAACTATCCTTTGAAATGACTTAACTAAATAAACGACATATCAACGAATAAAAAGTTAACATACACTGAACGAATACATTTGATATATGACACAATGTAAATACAAAATTAATGAAATAAGGAGTGAGATGCTAAACAATGTCAGAACGACAACCATAACCTTGGGCAAAATGCGGCAAAATAAAATAGCGGACACAGGTAAGCAAAAAATACTTTAGGAAGGTATACAGTCATGGAGTACACTTTTTGATTTTTTTACAAAATAAATTATTTTGGTGCGAGAACAGAAGTGTAAATTAAAAAAGTAAGATAATCAACGGTTTAAATAACACAATATAAGCCTACGAAAACTAAAGGTCGAGCAACAAGTAGATAACTAAAACCGAGAACGACGTCGACGTTAATCGAGTGTGTAAAACAATGCATATATTGTTAATAAAATGTATACATTGATATGATATTCCCGTGCTTGATTTTCTTGATAGAGGGTTGTTGCTCACAAGGAAGCTATTAACTCAAGAGTTTCAAATGGTGAAGTTGAAATCATCTCTTCGTTAATTTTACGGACACCATCACGAGTTGGTTGATCGTTATGGAATAACCGTTTCACAAATGATATTGGATATGTTCCTTACGTCGTAACTACAGTCCCTTCCCTTTCATAAATGTGACCTATAGTTGTTAATGTCTGTGTCATTTTGGTCTTTTGTGGATAGTTGTCTCATTGGCAATCATGCCACATCTTCTTTTTTATACCGAATTAGACTATTAACCGGATTTGTTACCTCATAAGACGGGTGCCACATGTGGAGCAGGATCTGCGTACCCTTCCAGAGCACCTGAGATCACCCCTAGTTTTCGTGTTGTTTATTCTTTAGTTTTCTATGTTGTGTTATGTGTAATATTGTTTGTCTGTTTGTCCTTTTTATTTTTAACCATGACGTTGTCAGTTTATTGTCGGTTTATGAGATTGACTGTCCCTCTAGTATCTTTCGTCCCTCTTTTACGGTTCATCTTTTACCTGTTACGACTTATAAATAAGGTTCATACACTAGTCCAAAATCAGGACGTAAATCATAACATTTTACGATCTTTTTATGAATAAATGTTCGAAATAGCATCTGGTGTAGAACAATCCATACCGTTGATGTTATCACAACCGATGGGTGAATACCTCTGCTGATGAATTGTTTATCATCAAGGATATCACCATACAAAGTAGCCAGTACTTCTGTACAGTTACTGGCAAGAAAATACGGATATAGTGTAACATGTGTAATTAATATTTACTGATTAGAATTGTTATGATTTTCATATACTTTTAATAAGAAATATATTTCCCTCATACAAGGTATTATTTCTGCCTCCCCCCAATCCCCTCCCCCCGATTTGCTGTATTTGTTTGCTTAGTTGATTTGTAAGTTCTTATTCTGTTGTGTAAAGTTTGAGATTATCAATAGTTTACTGAAAATAGTATAATTGCAGGAATACGTATATGGTGCAGACAAATTGGTTCCGTTAATGCATGTTATTAAACATAAAAATTCAGGAAGATACCAAAAGAACATTCACACTCATAATTTCAAATAAACTTACAAAGTCATTGCAAAATCCACAATCAAATTTGTTTTCTAATATCTAAAGATAACATGATGTATTGTCATGTTAAAACGTGTCTGGGTATTTCATTTTGATCAATTTTCAAGTAATTTAATGAAATTATTGCCTTTCCTTGGTGCAGAGGAGTGTTTTAGATCTAGATGTTCTTAATAGTCACGACAGTGCATTGTCTTGAATCTAGAATTCCCCTATCATTTTTAAACCAAAGAAATTATAGATAACGTAGAGTACATTTGTATAAAATGGTTAAATAATCCTTTGACAATTTCACTCGAATAATATTTGTTATTGAAATTTACAAGAATGATAAGCATGAAAAGAATTAAACCGAATGGTCTCAATAATGAAGTTAAAAGTTATTTGTATAAAACCGACAGTAGACGCCTAACCTGCTGATAAACCAATTATCGCTCATTTTCAAATTAATTAAATTCTCCAAGTTAACTAATGGTAGATAATATCCGAAAAAGATCAATGAATAAGACTTATCATTTTGTTTCAAATTTATTTTGCAGACGAAACAAAACCTTTGTCTTGAAATTGTCAAAAAATGGAAAAACTTCTAGGTATTACAAAAACAATATAGATTGTGTTGTGGTAGATGTATCGGACTACTAACACAGAGGTTCCTGGGTCGATTCCCGTTGCGGGATGAAAATTTCAGGAACTTAATTTTCGGCTCTTCTTTGACACCATTTGCGATTATGGTCTTGAGGAAACGATCATTGTCAGTCGGAAGTGGACGATAAATGGCTGGCCCGTGTTAAGAGAGAGCCATATCTCATGCACGTAAAAGACACCCTTGTAGATTTCGAAAAAGAGCAGGCTAATGCCGCAACAAGGCAGCACTCGTACCCGCAAAGTGTTAAGAGATTATTATAAGTTGCAAAACTTGTTTCCCAATCCACTAACAATAAATATGTTTAAACTGAAAATATAGATTTCACCACTGCAACAAGTGTGTTACGATATTTCTCCACTCGAGACAATTAAGTTGTATATTTAAAGCGCGAACTTGCCGGGCTTTTTAAATACTTAACATTTAACTGTTGAGAGTGGAGAAATATCGTAATACACGTGTTATAGTTGTGAAATCTGTTTTTTCAATGATCTTCATCCTTCCTTTTTAAAAGATTTGAAGAAAGTTGTGTACTTTTTTTAGTGACGCTGTCAGTCATGGTCGCCTTTATTCGTGACGTCACAATAAGAAAATTCAGCAAGAAAACTTGACGTCACAATTAAATGTTGACCAATCTTTTGCCGAGATCAGATGTTTCACTAGTGAGGAGAAATATTTTTCTCAAACCAATCGAGAAATGTGAAAATAGCAAAGATTTGCATGTTGCCCGATTTGGACTATCTACTCTTATGTGTTCAATTTTGAACTCTGCAATTAGATTACTTCCATTTTTATGAAGAGGCTCGTGCCAAAATATGTGCGATTAATTACCACGTATAAAAGTTGTTACCTTGAGGACGTTTTGTGACATTTTGTTTTACACATATTGCGTGACATATTACCGGGGCCACTAGATGAAAAGAATCAGCTCGACGGTACAAAGTACAGGAGTTTACATTCGATTTTATGATAGAATACGTATGTCTTAATTTTGATATTTTCTATATTTCGGATTGGTTAGTGCGTTGTTTCCCCCTCTTTGGTATCTCTTTTTTAGTGTATCAATCAAGCCTAAAGTAGTATCAAACATTTGGACTGATTTGTAATGACGAAACAGTAAACTAAAAAGGAAAAGTGACTGCCAAAAGTTATTGATTCGTTAATCGCCAATATTGCTACACTTTTAAACCAAATTCAATGCTAATCACTCAACATATACCCTCACGACACTTACCAAAGAGGAAATCCTGGATAATCATAGGTCTGTTCTTTGTTCCTTTGGTATTTCAACCAAAGATGAAGAACTGGATCTTCCATCACTGTATTGGATACCTAAACTACTTAAATGTCCTTACAAACAACGGTATATTGCTGGGTCTTCCAAGTGCTCCACGAAACCTCTTTCTAAATTATTAACATCTATTTTATCAGCAATTAAAGACGGGCTTCAAAGTTATTATGAAACTGCCTATTCTAGAGGTGGCGTGAATCAGATGTTGATACTTAAAAATTCCAAAGATCTTTTAGAGTACATACAATCTAACTCTCTTTCATCTTGTAACAGTATTAAAACATTTGACTTTTCTACTCTTTACACAAGTATTCCACATTCCAAACTAAAAGACAAATTGAAAGAGTTGGTATTACTTTGCTTCATAAAAAAGAATGGCCAACGTAGATACAAGTATCTTGTCTTAGTGAGGGATAAATCATACTTTGTAAAGAATCACTCTGATTCAAACAAAAAAATTCTCTGAAACCGATATTATCAAGATGCTTGATTTCTTGATTGACAACATATTTGTAACGTTCGAAGGACATGTTTTTCAACAGACTGTCGGCATCCCAATGGGAACAAACTGTGCCCCTCTACTTGCCGACTTGTTTCTTTATTATTATGAGGCTGACTTCATGCAGGAACTTCTTAGGAAGAAAGATAAGAAGTTAGCAATATCCTTCAACTCTACTTTCCGCTATATAGATGACGTTCTTTCACTAAACAATTCAAAATTTGGTGACTATGTGGAACGCATCTATCCCATCGAATTGGAGATAAAGGATACTACAGATACAGTTAAGTCGGCTTCATATCTTGACTTACCTCTAGAGATTGACAATGAGGGTCGGTTGAAAACAAAACTTTACGACAAAAGAGATGATTTCAGCTTTCCAATTGTGAACTTTCCATTTCTAAGTAGCAACATTCCAGCATACGGGGTATATATCTCCCAATTGATACGATATTCCCGTGCTTGCATTTCCTATCATGATTTTCTTGATAGAGGGTTACTGCTCACAAGGAAGCTATTAAACCAAGAGTTCCAAGTGGTGAAGTTGAAATCATCCCTTCGTAAATTTTACGGACGCCATCACGAGTTAGTTGACCGTTATGGAATAACCGTTTCACAAATGATATCGGATATGTTCCTTACGTCGTAATTACAATCCCCTTCCCTTTCATGATTGTGACCTACCGAATTAGACTATTTACCGGATTTGTAATCAGATAAGCAACACGACGGGTGCCACATGTGGAGCAGGATCTGCTTACCCTTCCGGAGCACCTGAGATCACCCCTAGTTTTTGTTGGGGTTCGTGTTGTTTATTCTTTAGGTTTCTATGTTGTGTCATGTGTACTATTGTTTTTCTGTTTGTCTTTTTTTCATTTTTAGCCATGGCGTTGTCAGCTTGTTTTAGATTTATGAGTTTGACTGTCCCTTTGGTATCTTTCGTCCCTCTTTTGAAACAATGTTTACAATCAAAACACGAATGATACGATTTTTTGTCGTTAAAATAGCATGCTTTTGGGAAAAAATACTTGAATAGATACTCTGTTCCACTAATAAGCACACAGTTTTCTTCCAGATTTAAAAACAATTAGTATGTATTATTCTTATTTGGACATTGAACGTTCCATATAAAGAGGTTACCATTTAGGAACACCTGTAAACAAAACCCGTTTACCGGAGTAGAGACTCTGTGTCACCGATAAGCACGTAGTTTTATTCAATATTAAATACAATTGGTATGTTTTATTCCCATTTGGGCATATGAGTAAATCATTCAACTGTCTCAGGTACAGAGGTTTACTTTACAAATGACTCTGTGACGAGTAATACTGCACAAAAGAAAAAAATCACAGTAATAATATAATACTATTCTCACTGTTCATCATGTAGTGCATTACCAACTTTGATTAAAGCACCGCGGACAAGCATAAAGCGGTTAACGAAAGCTTTTTTTTTAAAGTCCTGTTAACAACATACATAATAGGAGTAGCTGAACAGATCTCGTTCCTATTTAGAGTTCAAGAAATTCCTGTCAATATTGTTGGTTACCTTAATTTTATTTCTTCATAGATAGATAAAATTTTACCTATATTTAGCAAAAGGATATTTTTTTTATATATGTAAACGATTTTACAGTTAAACTTTCAAAAGCTTAAGCCTATTCAATTTTTGTAGCGGGAAAAACATTGATATAAGTGCAGCTTTCACATCATACGTTGAACACAACAGCCATGATGTAAGTGAGAGCTGCTCTTGCTGTACTCCTAATTTGCGATGATAACTGTCAACAGCGATTCAACTGCAGTTAATCTTGTACACTAGGGACGTACTTAGATGAAATTTTAAAAATCTAGAAATTAAAATTGATGCTACAAGTTAAAAGAGTATCAGTTAAAGAACAAAATAAGCTTAAAATATTTATAGTTATTGAACTCCTTATCAAGATATTAAATTTCAATAAATATGATAGGCAATAGCTTACTCGGACTTTTACCATACATTTGTATATTTGGATTGGCATTATTTTGGTCTCAAATTAAAAGAAATGAAAACTAGAATATGTTTAAATTTTGGGAAATGATGAAGTAAATGCTGGAAAAGAGATTCGGGTGCAATTTTTGTAATAAGAATTATTAATTTCATTATGACATTCAAAATGTAATGTAGTTATTTTTAGAAATAATGTGTCACTTGAAAAGAAGTAAATAACTACTTATTCATTATGTTCATCACATCAATTACTGATCTATTATTTCACAACTCGAGAAAGTTGAAAATTTTTTTTTTCACCAAAACTTGATACTACATCAATATGTGCAATTGAATGTCTTTAAACTAAATGACCGTCATTAAATGTTGTTTGACTTTATTAAAATGGGCAAATACTAATCTGTTTGCGTAATTAAAAGACCTAATTCAGAAATAATCGTATCTTCCTGAAATAAATGTTGCTTTCTAGTCATTGATAAAGTCTCCATAGATACCAGGATTAATATTTAAACCTTTCAATCTAAATATTTCATCGAAATCATTTGAAATAACTTAGAAATGAATAATTTACAACCGACATGTACTGTGATACTAAAACGTGAAGCATTTCAGTTCGAATTTGAATTTAAAAAAAATACAATATTAACATATTTCCTTTGCTTGTTCATTACTGAAAGTTGACGTGAGGGCAATTTTATAATGAAAAGCCATTTGAACCATCACGACTATAATAAAATAGAAAACAGAAAGCGTGTTTTTATCTGAAAAAAATTAATGACTGAGAATTAAACCAGTTTAACATACACGATTTTGTTCTCAGTCTTCGGTTTTAAATGTTGGTTTACGTATGCTGATGTCTGGGCTTTTAGCACTACGGGACCCGAAGTGCCCAATGTGAGCTGATGCCGTCTGTCGTCGTAAACTATTTTAAAAGTTTTCACCTCTGACACTACTGGGCCAAATACCTTCATACGTTGACTAAATGTTCCTTAGGGTATCTAGAGTATTTACAAATTGTATCCGAAGTTTTGATTCATCGACAAACATGGCTGTCATGGCTAAAAATAGAAGATAGGGGTCATATGCATTTTGTGGGTAATCACAAAAACTAAAGCTTTTCGAACGAATCCGACAGGGATAAAATTGTTCAATATTGGTCAAGATCTATCAGCCCTGCAATTTTCAGATGAATGAAACAACCCATTGTTGGGTTGCTGTCACTAAATTGGTAGTTTTAAGGAAATTTTGAAGTTTTTTGTTATTATCTTGAATGTTATTATAGAAAGATATAAACTGTAATCAGCAATAATGTTTATCTAAGTAAGATCTACAAAAAAAAAAGAAGCTAATATGACCAAAATTTAAAAATGACCCCTTAAGAAATAATCGTCCTGTAAAGACAATTTTACAAAAATTATTCATCAAGTTTGCCGACATTTAAAAATCTTCTCCTCTGAAACTACTGGACTAAATACCTTCAAACTTTAACTAAATTATATTTACGATACCTAGTTTATAAATTGTATCCGACGTTTTGATTCATAGACAAACGTGGCCGCCATGGCCAAAATAGAACATGGGATTAAATGCAGTTTTTGGCTTATATCTAACAAATTAAAGCTTTTAGAAAAATCTTACATGAGTAAAATTGTTCAATTGGTCAAGATCTATCAGCCCTGAAATTTTCAGACAAAAGGAACGAACCATTGTTGGTTTGCTGCCACTAAATTGTTTTTTTTTTAAGAAATTTTGCATTTTTTGTTATTATCTTGAATATCATTGAAGATAAAAATAAAACTGTAAACAGCAAAAATGTTCATCTACAAAAAAGTTCATATCACCAAAATAGTGAATTGAACCCTAAATGAGTTATTGTTCTTTAAAGATAATTTTACACAAATCGTTTTTAACTTGAAAAATCTTCTCAAATGAATTTAGTATAAAGTTTGTAGTATAGTTCCTTGTAAGTCAATTAACATAGACACTATGACTAACATGGAACATACATGTATAATGCATTTATTTGCTTTTGAAGAAAATGGGTCATATACAATGATCGTTTAAATGGGATTTTTATCCTTCATTACATTCACAAAGATCGATATAATAAGCATATATGTTCAAGAAAAAAAACTTGGCATCCTCTATATTTGATAACAACTGTCATATTACTGACTTGTTTCAGAATATTGAAACAAAATGGTGAGTTGAACCTGGTTTAATAGCTAGCTAGCTACTGCTTTGTGACAATGTGAAAAAATATCGTTGAAATGTCAACACTACGTGATAGATATACAGCACAAACACACGCAAGAACTTTCGTCACAGAGAATCGCACTTACAAATAATATTACAGTTGACACAATGATAATTATATAATGGTCGAAACTACATGCAAACTGCGGAACAATAACGCACATATTCCATTGACGACAAACACCACATGTTATAAACAAAATAAACAGTAACGCATTTACGTAACTTACATGCAATCTCGGACTTTATACAATTATTTTCACAAATCTCGTCTAGAGAATTTTCATGAAAATGTCGTATTATAAAGACAATTCTATAATTATTTGGACTACAAACGATAAGACATATCAGATCATCCAACCGAAACCATAACAGAAACAAGAAGAATGAATACAAATGTTAGAAGTACAAAGTACCGAGACACGTCGCATTCGGGAATATGACTAAAATTGTATTGGAAGAAATTTCATAATTTTTTGGAAAACAAACGAACAGACAAAACACATTTTTTAACCGAAACCATCACAGAAACATAAAAATGAATACACGAATGTTGGAACAAATAATATTCATGACAATGCTGTTAAGGAAAGGCAATTTCAAAATTATATCCTATAAAACTTTTATGAAAAAATGTGTGTTTTAAGTTTTTAATATTTTTATATTTTTGTCAAAGGATCAACGTAAGTATTTGGTAATTTTAATCAATACTTCATTGCCCAGGCATGAGTTACGTCTGTTGTGTACTTTAGATGCAGATATAAGAAGATATTTATAATTCAAATCACAGTTTGTAAAAGTAAACCATTATAAGTCTTCAACACGGACCCTTGTCTCACACCGAACAACAAGCTATAAAAGGCCCCAAAAAATACTAGTGTTTATCCATGCACACGGGAAACCCACTGTCTAATCTATATATGCACTAATTTATGATATTATATTTTAAAATCACTTTAAGAATGTAAGAATGTACTTGAATGGCCTTTTATTATAAATTTGTGTTTCTTTTTTTATTTAGTATATATGTCGTGTACACGTTGCGATTTTGTACAGGTTATAACATGTACAAACATTTTGTACATGTTATAACTTGTATAATGCAAAAAAAAAACAAGTTATAACATGTACAAAAGAACCTCATACATGTCATAACATGTACAAAATATTGCTTAAAAATGGTTCTAACTTGTACAAAATTTGAAATTAAAAAATACGTTTCTTGTATTACAACACATGCCATTAACCTCAATAATATTTTCATCATTGTTTTGTTTTTGTCCATTCATGTTAGTGTCATACCCTTAGACTAAATTGGACAAATAAAGGGATACTTCAGTGACACCAGGTTCAATGTCTTGCAAATGCAACTTTAAATGTGTCTGAAGTCCCAATGAGTGATACTAGTGTGAGAGAGATGGTGCCTAAGATATCATTAAGTAGAGGGCAGAGATTTGTGCATTTTCAGTGTAAGAAAGGCCGTTGTAAGTCTGGTAGGTGTTAATGTAGAGGAATTACAGTTTTGTGCAACTCAAAGGTGTCACATGTTTCTGTGTTGCAGCAACAAGTAAAAATAATTTGTTTCTAAAATATATGAAAATGAAGTATCTTTTATGCATGCTATAAATAATGCACCTTCCTTTGCATTTTATTATTGTTCTTTCTTATTTCATGAATTTTAATCATGAACGTATATTCTGCTTTATTATTATTTTTAAATTTTGTGCAGGTTAAAACCATTTTAAGCAATATTTTGTACATGTTATAACATGTACGAGGTACTTTTGTACATGTTATAACATGTATTTAGGCATTGTACAAATTATAACATGTACAATATTTTTGTAAATGTTATAACCTGTACAAAATTGAAACTTGTACACGACATATATATATTGTGTTGGTGTTCTGCTATGTTTAAATTTTAGACCTAAGTTTAGTCTGAAACGGCAAGTTTTAAATTTACAAGTTTTTTTTCGTAATAGCCACATTAAGTCTTTCTTGGATTTCTAGTTGATTTTATGATAATATCATGACAGTAGGTCAGAACTTACCTGATACGTCTGCCGATACAGTAAACAAAAAAAATGCATTCGAAATTATCACACAAATAAATAATTTCATCCTGTACTTGTGAATTACTTATTCATTAAAACAATACTAGAAAATTCTTACAAGATTGTATTGGAAGTGTCCGCAAATTTACATACCATTTGATGTTTCAGTCTCTGAAAATAAGTTCAGTGCTCTCCATTCATTTGATATGTTTGAGCTTTTGATTTTGATATTTGATTATGAACTTTCTATTTTGAATATTCCTTGGAGTTCAGCATTTTTGTGACTTTTCTTTTTTCATTGGAAAACGTATTTAGAATTATATGCATTTTGAGAAAGCAGAGAATATTTTTGTTTCTGTTGTAGTTTATTTTACAATTCTTGGTTTTGTTTTTGTTTTGAAGATGATTGATATCCACTTATTTTATTACTGTGCACAACATTGAATCTAAAGATCACTAATCTGTTAGGTTTTATCAAATAAATACTAGGATTATTCTTAAAGCCTGTGGATATGTATTTTCTATACTGATATTTCGTCATAGACCACTTTCAGTAATGACTTTGTGTACGAAAACAATGACATGCAGTGTGATAATTACCCTTATGTTTATATCAAGCGCCAATAGCAGGATTTTCTTGTCTGAATATTATAAAATCCGGAAAACATTACTGCGCATTAACAAGTGACAACAACACTTATCGTGTGAATATTGATAAAGTGAATTGAAATTGATGACTTAGAATATTGTTTCCATAGTTTGACATTTTAACCTATAATGTCTGTTTGTTTTGTTCACACATCGTTGTCAATACAATGGATTTTGGTGAAAGTGTCATACAAGTAAGAGGTTTAGTTAAATTTAAAACCAGGTTTAATCCACCATTTTTCTACATAAGAAATGTCTCTACCAAGTCAGGAATATGACAGTTGTTGTTCGTTCGTTTGATGTGTTTGAGTTTTGATTTTACCATTTGATTCGGGACTTTACATTTTGAATTTTCCTCCGGGGTCTGTATTTTTTAGTGATTTTACTTTTTGTAAACACATCAAAACGAATAACTTGTGTATGTTAAAAGAAGAAACAATACAGGTGTCACTATTCGAACAGGAACCCTTTCGGAGCACCTGCGATCAAACCAGATTTTTTAAAGTTCGTATTGCCCAAGGTTTAATTCTCTGGGACCTTTTTGGCTTTGTCATTTTCTTTAAGCCATAGAATTGTTAACTTGTATAATTTATGATATATGATTTTCGCTTTGGTATCTTTTCAATACTTTATAATATAAACCTATTACCATAATAGCCAAAGTCAAGGTAAATTTATGAGTAAAGCTGTCATGAGATAAAAAAAGAAATAACACATTCGTTTAGTGTGTCTTTTGTGTAAGGTGCACAATTGCGTTCATACAACATGTACTATAGTTACCATCACATAATACACTTAAATGTCTCGAGATAAATCAATTATACAAAAGTTGGTACAAGGACAATATTCTGGTTTTACTAACACTTCTGTCTTCTTATGTAGATAACGAATACCTCTCAGTACATTTTCGATGTTGTCGTCTGCTGCTGTTATGAATCTTTCTTGTCGAAGAGACAGTATTGAGAAAGCTCATCTAGACTGCAATGATTGTAGCAACACTCACATACTATTCCTTGGTACGAACTTCCATAATCATAAAATCTCTTACTCTTTCCAAGATATGATAGTGCATTTCTTTTACCCAGGATTTGTCCTTGTAGTGGTGAAAACCTTGGGAAAATATCTACAAAATAAAATATTAGCGCATTACAATGAAGCATGAACTTGATGTGCCAATTTTATTAGTATGATCTGAATATTGCCTCGTTTTAATGATGCACCTAATCATTTTCTGTAGAATTTAAATAAAAGAAATTGCAAGCTTAAAGTAAACTTTCCAATATCATGGACAGAATGCATTTTATCACTATTTTTTGCTTTAATTTTTTTTCTTCCATGGTGTCTTGATTCTCTCTCTTTATCACAATTACTTATCTGCTACATCATAGTTAAACAAGTTACACTAAATAAAATATTGAGAAGGTAATAAGAGAATATGTCAAAGACACAACAATCCGACCAAAGAGCAGAAACGAGCTTGCTCTTAAACAAAAATGTGTATTAGTTCTGTGAAAATAAATGTATCGCTTAATTCCGAAACATATGAATAAACTATAATTAAACATTAACAAAAGGCTCCCGACAGACGCATAAATGCGACGTGGTTTAACATATTTTGTGATATTTTAACACGTTTGAAGGATTAAAAGAGGCATACATATATGCTGTTTGGTTTGAATTAACACTGGTAATGTGTATAGTGCAGAAATTTAACGTTAACGATAGCTCAATCTGCAGTGTCCTCAGAGCAAATAAAATTAAGAAAGGAAATAGGGAATGGGTCAAAGAGACAACAACCCGACAGAAAACAGAAAAGAGTCGAAGGCTACATAATAACATTAACGGTACCAATTGTCCTGCCCCAGATGCGCATTTCGACAATACATGTCTCTTCAGTGATGCTCGTGGCCAAACTACATGTATTTGAAATCAAAAGCTTATATAAAAGATGAAGAGCTATAATCTAAAGGGTCCAAAAAGTATAGCCAAATCCGTGAAAGGAATCAGAGCTTTGCATGAGGGAGATACATACCTTAATTTATAATAATTTCAACATGTTGTACATTAACTTTATTCGAATTTAGTTTAAATAAGGTAAGAGTACAGAGAAGTGTCACACAGTGGATACAGGTAAAACGCGTCCGTTGTAAGCATTTTCCTAAAAGCACTTAAAAACAAGGGGAAAATTTAAACCAAACATAGCAGGAACACTGGTACAGACCAAGACCTTTATAAGGATATAGTTCCGATTAAAAATTATCAACAATTTGAGATTTATCGGTTTTTAAATATTCATTGTTTGTCCCTTTGAGAACAAATACAAACTCTGTTAGCGCAACATAACGGTACAGTAAGGTAAATAATAATAAGTTTTGAAAAGCTAAAGAGCAAAATATTTTTGTGTAGAAAGCTTTGATGCATACAAAATATTTCCGGTTACTGGCAATGACAAACACAATTTCATACACATGATAACTCTTCTTCAAAGCCCCATAAGCATATACATGTATATTCCCTATAGGGAATCGTTTATACTTGGCTAATTTCTTTCTAAACTGCAGAAATTAAATGGCAATTACTGTTGTTCCTATTTATAAATTCGTTAAACATTTTCAAAACACATTTTCAACGATGGAGCAATTCTACGAGCATTAAAATATCTTTCTTTTTCACATTTTTTTTTATTGGACATTGCTCCGATGATAATGATGAAAATGCTATCATCTTTAATTTGTCAGTGTTGTTAGCTGAAGTATACTAAAATAAAACACTTCTTCATATTGGTTACTTCTATATAATTTAATTTTGAATGTAACATGTCTTCTTATTGCCTGAGCTCATAGACATAATTTTGTCATGTGACTGTGATGTCATCACCGGTTTTTTTTATGATTAACTCCTTAAAAATGGAATTAACAATAACATTATGAGAATAGACTGTAATATATTTTCTGTCTATTCGAAATTATCCTGAAATTTGGTGCACACTTTAAAGTAACAAGTTACGTGATATATTCAGTGTGCGCCTTCGTTTTTGTTATTCTTTCAAAAACAGAAAAAAATGTTGAAGGTATTCCTAAAATAATTTTTATACGTGTATTAAAAGCTTCAAATTGATTCAAAATGTTTAGAATAAATATTAGAAAGACTGAATTAAAAAATTTAAAACTTGATATTCATAAATTAATTAACAGCTTCAAAACATTCCACAGTTAGTATTAGAACAGTTGCAGTGGCACTGTGATAAAAATACGACTTATCTGTAGTTTTTATTAAAATTATTATTCAGTTACATTGCCCTACTTTATTTCATTTACAATGTTGACCTTAGTTTGCACCCTTTACCATTTAAGATTTCCGTATTATAAAGCAAAGAAAATACAAAGGACAAAATCATGTTTCGACCAGACGCCTACACAGTTGGACATTGATTCATATAATTACAGTTGTCAACTTTCTTTCTGTTAGAAAATAACGTGTGGTTCGATAACCTCGGAAGTGAATATTTTCTCTTCATTTATCATATTTTTTTCCTATTCAATGTAAACGTTACAAGTTATTTTTTATAGACTAATGTCTCAACTTGTCGTCATTAAGAATAGAAATGTCATTATTCCTGCTAATGTATATATATGCGCATTTATTACAAGGTACATGAGAACTTAAAATTGTACGATTTGGTATTTGAACGGTAATGAATATGATTAAGGTTTACATAAATAGAACATTTAAAGCGTTACTGAGATTGAAAGCATAAAACAATAAGATATACATAATTACAGATGTTTTATGCATAACGTTTAAACCAGTGCAATATGACGTATGAAGTAGGCCAGATGTGTTTCGCTTCCTAAAATATTTGTTCATATTAACCACAAACAAAAGTTTAAGAAATAAGTCGACTTTTATAATTTTGTATTATTATATGTAGTTACATAATGTGATAGTGACCTAATACGATATATATTGGAATGGAAATTCCATATGGGGCGAGAGTGAAGCTCTAATCTCCATATGGAATTTACTGACCCCATATATATCGTATTAGGTCACTATTAACACACTGTTTAACGAATTTATCTTACCGACTATCTTAGCATGTTGTATTTAGACTACTGGCATATCAAAATGATCAACTCTTCAATACCAATAGTATTAAGAACATACTTCCATTGATCTATACCAAAAAATAATGCCAATAACAAGTTTGTTAACTTTAAATGATTTAAGAATTAATTTCAATTGTTTATGATCAATGTCTTCGTCTGTTGAAACCTTTAATATGTTCCTTCAAGGCCGTGTTGTTTTAATAAAGGGACATAACCCCACTCCTAACCGTGTATTGAAATAAGCTCCGCCTACTAACATACTAACCTAATATGGAATATACACGGTCTTTACGCAGTTGCATTAACAAATCATATTCCTAGAAATGTATAGGAGGAAGGATTAAATAACTAAATGATTCCTACTGATTAAAGTTATTAAAGTTTTATTTTATTAAAATTCTTTAAAACTAGAGGCTCTAAAGAGCCTGTGTCGCTCACCTTGGTCTATGTGAATATTAAACAAAGGAAGCAGATGGATTCATGACAAAATTGTGTTTTGGTGGTGGTGATGTGTGTTTGTACATCTTACTTTACTAAACAGTCTTGCTGCTTACAATTAATTCTATCTATAATGAACTTGGCCAAGTGATTCAATGGAAATGTTAATAAAAATTTACAAATTTTATGAAAATTGTTAAAAATTGACTTTAAAGGACAATAACTCCTTAGAGTGTCAACTGACCATTTCAGTTATGTTGACTTATTTGTAAATCTTACTTTGCTGAACATTATTGGATTGCAAATATTTTGGCCACGAGCATCACTGAAGAGACATGTATTGTCGAAATGCGCATCTGGTGCAAGAAAAATTGGTACCGTTAATTTTATTATTGCTGTTTACAGTTTTTTTCTATCTATAATAATATTCAAGATAATAACCAAAAACAGCAAAATTTCCTTAAAATTACCAATTCAGGGGCAGCAACCAAACAACGGATTTTCCGATTCATCTGAAAATTTCAGGGCAGATAGATCTTCACCTGATAAACAATTTCACCCCATGTCAGATTTGCTCTAAATGCTTTGGTTTTTGAGTTATAAGCCAAAAACTGCATTTTACCCCTATGTTCTATTTTTAGCCGTGGGGGCCATTTCGGTTGGTTGGCCGGGTCACCGGACACATTTTTTAAACTAGATACCCCAATGATGATTGTGGCCAAGTTTGGTTAAATTTGGCCTAGTAGTTTCAGAGGAGAAGATTTTTGTACAAGTTAACAACGACGGACGACGACGGACGACGGACGCAAAGTGATGGGAAAAGCTCACTTGGCCCTGCGGGCCAGGTGATCTAAAAAGTATCTTCATTTGCTTAAATGTATTATTGTGTTAAAGCTTTCCACTTGCATGCAGTTTCTCGGAAATGTTCGAATTTCACAGTTAAAGTTGATATTTCAAAGTCGTCATTTCCACCGATCAACCTCAGGTACATGTAACTCATTCAAAATATGCGGTGTGGAAGTATTATTGGAACAGCCTACACAAATTATAATTTTGCACATCAGCTAAAATACACAGTATAAAGATTCTTGCAACAAAAACATTCTTATCTGTAAATTATATGTTGTCAATTATGCAATATCTATTACTAGTTCAATAACAGCTGTAAACCTCATTAGTTAAATTACTCTTTGAACACACAGGAAAATGGATAAGGAAAAATTAGTGAAACAATAATTTGTCCTGCCTTCATTTTGATGTCTTTTCATAAGCCATGCACTAAATATTGCATGTGTTATAAGTGAAGTTAGACCTGAACACAGCTGCTCAAATACTTGGAAGAATTGTAATATCATTGTTCGAATATAATTCTTCTCAAAGTATATAAGGGCTTAAGCATTATAATTTAGACTTGGATTGAGAGTTGTCAGATAGGAATTCCTACCACATATTCTTATTTCTATTAACTGCAATTACGAGTATACATACGGGACGTTAATGTGGCTGTGCGGTCTGATACATTCATCAATGTTCATGCATATAGCTGTAAAAATGTGTAACACAAAACAAGATAACGCAAAATAAATTCAGATAACTGTAAATTTTGAAATAACACGTTCTATTATATTTGAACATCAATTGAAAATGTAAAAAAAATGAATAATTAAGTCATTTACAGTCTTATAGTTGAGATTTTAGTGCATGAGCTTCGTTAGATAAAAAACTGATCAGTCAATTTGCTAAAAGTTAATTAATATGAGGCAGGCATTACCTGTGAAAGGGACGAAGTCTGTATGAATTGTTTTTTTTATTCAAACATATTTTAACTTCAATATCTGTTAAAACGAAACGGAAATACCGTAACGTTTCCGATTTTGGTTCTATTGTTAGAGATTTTAGTTGTAACTTTTTTAAGTTATGACGTCATATTCAATGTAAACAAAGAAACACTATCATCAGGTAACGTTTTTTCATATCAAGGAATTATTTAAATTAAAAATGGTATTGCGTTCTTCCTATATTGTACTAGACCGATAAATATATATTTTACTCAAAGTCTCATGCAAACAAAACTGTAAAAGGGAAGTAGATTGCTGCGCAAATGCGAGAAAATAAAAAAGTTTGAAAATAAAAAAGTTAACGATTTGAAGCTCATTAGTAGAATGATATTTTTGCGGATTTTGTTTTTGTTTTTGTTTTTATTTTCTACCGTAATAGGAGACTTTGTCCCCTTAATATCTATCTGTTAAGTCAGTGTTCAGTAGTTATATACTAGTTCATATTAACAACGGAATGAATTGTCTGAAAAGTACTAAATCAGTGTTCATCAAATTTTGTGAAGGTATTTAAGTGAATTGGAAGTAGTATATTCTTCTGTAATTTGACTATAACATATTGTTTGCTCGGAATTTCAGATGATGTTCAGATCAAAATAACAGTTTTAGACTTAATTGCATTTAGTATTGTATCCTCTGTCCGATTACATTAATCATTTGACTTTTTTATCCTTCTTATTCTGATCTAAAATACACTTGTCTCATATCAGCTTAGTAAGCTGTAAACATTAACAGACTCTGAATATTAATAGAGAATATCGTTGGAATTATTTACATATATTATGTCGGATTATAAAATTTATCTTCCGGTATAAAAACTATAATTGATGTATATGACGTGATGAACATGAGGATGGTTTTTATTTTATTCTTTCCAACATCAAGTTTCAATCCTTTTGGTTATCACTTGTATCCTATTATGTTTTACAATCTACTCTTTCTGTAAAAAATCCTCTTTTCAAAAGGAGATAGTTAGCTTCTCAATTATCGAAATTAGTGTTTGTCAAACTGCTATTTATTCAATGATTTTCTTTTCGATAAAGTGCGTGGTTGAAAGTTTTGGAAATTGTATATTTTTGTCAAAGGGTCAAAGTATTGTCAATTTTTTAAGAAAATTAAACGAGCCAAATTAATTTTAGTCTATGTCTTTGATACCACCTTAATGCCAGATATTCAGAGATTACATAGTATTTCAAATTAAGACAAATGACAGCATCCGAGTTAATGATAAACACATCTTACATTTAGATACTATAAAGAGTTTTTCATAAAACTACACTCCTTTACAAATTTTTTCTATTTAATGGGTATCTCAACAGCTGAACTAACAAATTTAGATTAAGATCTCAAATGTCAACCACTTGTCATTGATTCTAATGTCGTGAAATGGTATCTGGAACAGCCTTTAACTGCTCTTTTAATTAACAAATAAAAGATAAAACACATGTAATGCTTGTAATGGCCTTGTTCAAACAGGTTTATCGAGAAATTTGCTTGTTAAATAATTTGATATAGGTTATTTAGGCGTAATGTTTTTATTTTTAGAAAATTTAATTAATTGGATGAATGGATTGGCCTACATGTTTAAAGAAAACTAATGTACTTTAAAATTAATTGATTGAATGTAGTTTTATTTGAGATGTACTACAAAATGGTTTGCAATGTGCCGTTTGATAATCTAAAGAACTATTAGTATTTTGATTTTAGTTTTTAGGTCAATCACAACATTTAGTTGTACTACTTTATAAATCATACCCAGAAAGATATAAGATACTGAAACGATGAATTATTTCGATTTAACACTGCATTAAATTTGATGTTCACTAATTTTTTAATTTTTATTTTTTTTCATGTAGATTGATTTTCAAACAATTTTGTTTTACTCTGTAGGGTATAAATAAATACAAATTGCTGTTCTTAATACATGTGTAAGGTAATGTAAAACTAAACACATGGCTTCAAATATCATTTCCCTTTAATTGAGAAAAGAAACAGGAAATGTGTCAAAGTGATATTGACTTGACCAAAGAGCAGAACACAGTCAAAGGTCATCATTTTGGTTATCCAAACAGGAGGAAAATACGCACTCGGAAGCAGCCAGAGTCAAATGTACGATAAGGTAACAGACGAATGACACCGATGAAGATAAATCAACAAAGGACGACTAGCAGTTACTAACATGCCAGCTCCAGACCTCAGGTAAACTGATTAAAAAAGTATGCTTTATTTAAGTTTTTTTTAGTGAAATTCAAGCACAATCCCTCCCTTGAGGGGTTAATCATAGTACTGTCATTAAATATTCGAGGAGAACATAGCCCGTATCATGCCAATGACTGGTTTTAACGCCACTTGAAGATTATGCTTTTTTAAAGAGAGTAGTCAATTATTGTTTTCAAATGTTATTGAATCGCTCTTAGTTTGATGAAAAAAAAACAAGTTAAATATATGTCAATACTTCAAGCATAATAGCCAAACAAACAAAATGATCCGTCTTGCAACAGGTCAATTTATTTGCATATCGATTATCATTTCTTTGTTCAGATTATTAACAACTTAAATTTATAGATAGGGGACAATTTACAGATTGACATATTGTACCAACACTTGTCTGTTGTTGACGTCGGCGTTATATTATCATTTAAAAGTCTACTTTAGTATATAATTTTCTTAATGTTGTCCTTGGGTTGCAGTCTTATTGCCAAATATTCTAAATCCCCTTATCAATATACGCAAACTTCCTGTCGAATGTCTATATAGTTCTCTTCTGCCAATTTGGCTTCATCCACCATGAACAACTGACCGCCACAGTAACGTCAATAGGGCTGACAGTTGCCTTAAACACTAACAACCAATCAACCAATCATTTATTTAAATAAAAATAGAGTGAGTGTAGATATGTAGATTGAATATTTAATTGACTTGAAGAAAAAAAAGAAATTAGTGGTAAACATCATTAAGAAAACAACCCAACACTACAGAAAATTACTTTTGTTTGATTTGTTAACTATGTCGTCATCAGCATACAGTATCTATCAATTAATGGACCTGCATGGTGACGACATTGTGGTGAATAATATGATCTCACCTTCCATCATTGTTTTCATTGGCTTTTCATAAAACTTCATTCCAATAAGATATTTTAGAATGAATGAAATAATTTCAAAACTAGATTAATCTTGATAAAAGTAAATAATTTGTTTTCCCAACATTATCATCAATGCAAACCACGCAGAATCCCGTGTGGGAGAGATTTGAAATTAATCTAATGAGTATGATAGTATGATATACGGTAATTGAATATTTGCCACGGTAATCAAATCAGATTAATGAAATTATAAACACTTATCATACAAGTCAGTATGTATTTCCTTAAAGTTTACTTCCTACCCACATTCAGGACGTAAAAGAAATTAAGCTATAAATAGAATGCGCCAGACTAGTTAATATTAATAACTATAGGCATTAATTTACAAAAAGGAAACACCGACCCAGTTTTCGTTAGACATTTGAGCCACTAAGCTGATTTCCATGCATTCCAAGTATTTAGGCAGATGGGTGGTCTCACAAAGAAAGAAGACCCAACATATTCAGTTTGACGCAAATACAAAGTTCGAAATAAAAATGTTAAAGGTGATGATACCAAAATAAATCTTCCATTTCCCTTGCAATAACCATTTGTGTGCTAGTATGGTCAAATATAACGTTAGCGGTTCATACCATTTAAAGACATGAAGTAAGAAGTGAAACATGCCTTGCAATAAATAAACAAAACAGTAACAATTGACCAAATGAGTAAAACTAAATATATGTACAAACAAAAACCTTAAAATATCAGATCAGTTGAGCTTTCATGTGGTCGAACTATTCGCTGTCATACGCGAGTCTTTGAACTGACCTCGATAATTACTTTCATTTAGCAAGATAATATAATGCATAGACAAGTTTCAGTTTAAGAAATGTGTACACTGCTAAAAATAAGGGAAAAAATGGGGGGATACTCTGGTATTGCTTATATTTTAATGTATTATAAGCCAAGTTCGAATGGGATAACTATTTTACATCCCAGCTATTCTAGATTAGATAAATAACCATTTAAACTTCATAAAATCTAGCTAAGAATGCCAAACAATCCTTATAATAATTATACTTACTCGATGATTTATCCCTTTCCTTACCTGTTGATTATTTTTATTGAATCACAGTTCGGTTCGTGGATTAGGCATTCCCCCCCAAAATGTGACAAAACAAAGGAAAACATGCAAAATGAGGAAATACAAACTAGGACTCAGATCACCCTTTGTTGAACGAAAGAACCACGATGTAGTTTTATGTACGAAATACGGTTTAAAAGTTCGCTTAAATTTAATTGCCCATGTAATATATAATCGGTAGGTTGCTATTATCGGTTAACCGCTCCGTTAGTCTCGAGGTAGCGTGTTTGAATCCTGTATAAGGGATCGTGGATTGGACACCGGTCGAGTTAAATCAAAAGCCTTTTGGTGTATGCTTTGAGTAATGTAAGATGGGCTGGGTGAGCTTTTCTCCATTTATAATAATGGCTCAAAATAGCAGAATAAAAAAAAATAACCTAAAGAATAGAGAATTATGGAATGCTAAAATAATACAAAAAGAGAATAAAAGGGTGCTGAAATTGAACGAATAAGGAATAAAAGTGTATTGATTGATTGATTGATTGTTGGTTGCTTTACGCCGCATTAGCACAAAAAGAAAGTGTATTGAAACATAATGAATAGAGAAATAGGGTTTAAAAAAAGAAAGAAAATAGATGTAAAATAAATGTAATAGAACAAAAAAACGAGTACCCTTATCAAGGCTCACATATAACCAAGTGCAAATGGAAATTGTTGAGTTGACTTCATATATAAATATATATTATAATGGGGTCAGGAGGGGGAACAAAACAAGAAGAGGAAAAACAGTCAAACATACAATAAAAGAATGAGAAAAAAATGTGACATTAAAGATAATAAGATAGTATTTTTTTTTTATTTCAAATTACCTAAAACTCAATTCATACAATTAGTATTAAAATTATCGTTATTACCGTTGCAGATATACTGTAACATGTTGTCTACTCTGTGGTCGGGCTCTTTGACACAGTCCCCATTTCCATTCTCAATTTTATACTGAAATGTACGGTATGAAATTAAATTTATTTTCTCTTTGTTTTAATGATTGTTACACAAGACAAAATAGATAGGAAATTAGCATAATTTCTGCAAATAGACAGTCTTTGAAGTACTTACCTTCATTAGAATTTTTATGGTCAACTGAGCGCTTTTTAGGTAGACTAAACTTTCCTTCACACACAAGAGTAACGACAAGCGACAATTCGTCTCCACAAATTCCATCTTTATGACCGCCATACCGTTCTGTCTGTGACATACAATACTTTTCAAAACCAGCAAGCACAGGCCAAATGAAAGCATATATCACAAAAACAAAAACAAGAAGCCAAACTGCATATCTGGGCATTTTACCTAAAATTAGAGAGAGAAAAGTAGCTGAGAATTAATTTGGGAAGAATAATACGGGGTGATTATAAGGGATAGAAGTTGACAGCTGCGGCTTACTAATTTATACAGTATGAGATTTGCATGATGCTTAGAACAATCTGATTAAGTTACTGTAACTGATCGTACGTGATGTTATATACGGAAAACATTTTTGATTCGAGCGTCACTGATGAGTCTTAAGTAGACGTAACGTGCGTCTGGCGTAAATATCAAATTTTAATTTTGGTATCTATGATGACTTTATTACATTTCAAATACTGAAAAGTTAGTTGTCTTAATAAAAGTTACATTTTGTTACCGTATATTAAATACTATCAGTTACATTTTGTACTTGAATTATGTTTCAAATACTGAAAAGTTATTTGTCTTACCGATATTTACCTTTTGTAACCGTATATCAAATAATATTAGTCCCATTTTGTACTCTTAAACTTTATACAAAATTTTCATTTTTTTTTTTACTCGTTAATGAAACGAAATCTTATATAATATATATAATGTATTACATGCTTAACTTGAAATATTCCTTTTTTTCATTCTAATTTTATAAAAAAATTATAATATTTTTACATTTCGTAAAGTATGTACCGGCTCATCGGATGTCAATTTTATATATCAGCATTGAACATTCCAGACCGATGCCATATTTTTGGAAATCAACAGGCTAATAATGGTTAAATTGTCAGCGAGTTTGCTTCAAATTTCAAAGTTATAAGGCCTCATCGTTGATACATTCTTGCTGCTACTTTTAAAATCCCGAAAAGTACGTCATCAAAGTGTTTATAGTAAGTATTAAATGAGATTTTATTTTCATGCATAAAATTGAGAGTGAATGTATATAAAACATTATTTGCTCAGAGATACCAGTCTTGCTCCAAAGTTACAAAATTAATAGGAAATGATTAAATATTTTGTAATTTTTATTAAAGTTAAGTCTGATACATTTTTATTGTATTTCTACTGTAATATCTTTTTTTTTTCTATAGTAACTGGTTTTAGTTGTTAACTTTGTTATTATTTGTTTGACAATTTGGTTAACGTAATGTTACAAAAAATATGGGTAAATAAAACCAAGTCCAAAGACAGGAGCCTGCAATTCCGTGATTGTCGTTTTTTGCTTTATATCATATCTGTTTTTCGTTTATTGCTTTAAATATAAATAGGGGCGTTAATTTTCTCTTTTAAATTATTATATTTGTATTCAGTGGAGACTTGTCTCATTGGCAATCCTACCACATATTCTTATTTCTATATTTAATTTACAAAAAAAATAATTATCTTTTAAAATATAAGAATATATCCCATTTTAAGAAGTAAAGCAAGATTTCTCGATACCAGCATTGCCATAATTGATTTATTGATTTGTTTCAGTTAATTCTCCGACGTATCCAATATGTAGTTTAACTAAAGTCTGAAGGCATTGATCATATGTTAAATGACGCCTTTGATCTCTTATATTAAGTTAAATCTCCATTAAATTAATAAATACCGGTTATTTTATGGAATATTAGCTACTTTATCTCGAGCTTAATGTATACCCCTACAAAAGGTCAAGAATGGCATTATCATTATGATTGGCTAATCTCTTCCGTTGATCAACCGACAGATTGTCGCTCATTTCTCGAATAAGCTTCCAGTAAAGGTCACAGAATATTTTATAAGTGTCAAGAAAAACTCGTTAGGTCACATGTAATTGTGTGCTAGGTTATTACAATTTTCACTTGATTTTAGATATTATAGGTGATCATCGTCACTTATTAATATTCATTTGTACATTAACCGAAAATTGTTTTATTCTTGTGTATTGATTTGAGTTCAGGTTGGGTATTTAATTGTTCTTATTTTACACTATTAACAGCAACAAATGCAATCTACTTTTTTTCCCTCTCAAATCGATGTACAATGCCAGGCTTTACAAAATGTAATTAATGCAATGCCAAATTTGTAAAGAAAAGGTAAGCGAATCATAAAATCGGAAAAGGGCACAGAGTTACAAAAAGTAAAATAGCCAAAATACCCAAATCCGAGGTAAATTCAAAACGGAAAGTCAGTATAAACAGTTGTCATATTCCTGGATTGGTTCAAAATACAGAGCTGTGTTGTATTACAAATTGAACAGATTTATTTTCCGGCTTAGTATACCAAAATTTAGGACCCGAGTACATATATTAAAATTTAGCATATAGAATCTAAATGTATGCAAAGAAATAACGAATTCAAATCAGACTATGTCCATGTTTAAAGTTATAAGTTTAAATATCGTTGTTTACATCTTGGGTTAAAAAAAATGAAAAATGAAAAAAAAAAATTGCGCTGAAACAATTAACCTCTGATTCTTCAAAATGGTTTTGAACTCTGAAATGCATTCGTTTTTTTTTCTTCAAATAACTTGTAAAAAAATTAATTTAAAAGCATTTTTAAATAAGGATAAAAATAAATATTTTTTTTAAAGAATGATTATACAAAAAGAACAACGCACTTACCAATATATGAAGCTACAGAACCAAGTGCACAGAACAACTTTAAAAAAAATTATAACCTCTTAATATTAAAGATTTATATCTTTTATATTGACATCGATTGTGATCCAAAAGAACATCTTTTATATCACTAATAAATATCACTGTGTCATCAATTGAAATTATATGTTTTTGTTTCGTTTCTATAGCGATTCCTATTTTCTACGAAGGTACATACATGAAACCTATATTTATCTGATGTCGTATGCTTTTGAAGATAGATAGAATGACAGATTATTTTCCAGTCATATAAATCCAGACCTTAGTTTAATGATATCATAAACATAAATTTCAAATAAATATAACTTTAAATTTTTTAAATTGACATAGACATTTTATCCAGTATATTATTATAAAATAAAAGCATAAAGCTTTAGGAATTGGAACTATTAATTTTGGAAAATACGAGTATTGTTAAAAAGAATAAGAAACCAAAAAGGATTTTTGTTTGATCATAGGGTTAAAATGTTTTAAACTTTCCGGTCAGAGTGGGGTTTACAGAATAGAGAACAATTGACCAAGACAACAGGAAATAGGCAAAGACAATGCCAAAAAATATCAAAAAAAGATCGAAAAGAGAGAAAAAAAAAGAAGAAGAAAGAAAAATAGAGCCCTTAAGGATGTACTTGGGTGAGGTTTTGGAATTCGTGTCAAATGTTCGGACTCCTTGGTGTTTTTCCATACAATACAATGTAAAATAGTTTGCCCCATAACAGCTATTTATTTTTTCATATAAGACTTAATACATGTAGCCCATGAAAGGTCATTTACCAAAATTTTAGTAGATTCTTGATTTTCTTTCTTTTGTTTTGAGACTCAAATTATACCAATGCAAATATAAGGTAAAAGTCAAAGTCAGCCTTTTCCCGCCATATCTTAAATCCAAAATATCTCGAAAAGAAGGTCCATGACCTATCAATATTTTTAGCTTATCTTTATTCTTAATTGATGCTCTACCAGTTTATAGTATCAATTCTAAATTCTTGATTTATTAATGTTCACCTAACCTCACCTAAGTACATCCTTAAAAATAAAGGATCGAAAATAATAGTCATTCAAAATAAATAAAAAAAAAAAAAAAAGAGAATACTTATAGACAAACAAAATAAGGAACAGAGAAAAATGGATTACAAAGTTAGAGAATACAGAAATGATCATAAAACCCCATAAAGACCTTCAAACATACTATATCTACAAATGTAACATACTACATTGAATGTCCTTCACCAAATCAATATCAGATATGAGTAAAATGGTGTGTGTGGAATACATCAACTGGACAGTAACTAATCAACATAAGAAAATCAAAAGACGTCAAGAGGAAGAATGTTTTAAAAATTGCGAAAAAAATATTTGATTTACAACGATTATTACTGTAGCAATCATCAAAATGAATGTTATTTTTCAGAGATAAAGATTAAAAACTAGTCTTCATTATATATTTTGCATGCACGAAAATAAGGTTCATTAAATAATAGACTTGCAGTATATTGTGACATGTCTGGTTTGGTACAGGCATTATTACGACACAAACAGCACACTTTGTAAGGAATAATAGACCAACATGACCTCGGGGCCTTTTATAGCTGATTGTGCGGTATGGTCTTTGCTCATTGTTGAAGGCCGTACGGTGAACGTATAGTTGTTAATGTCTGTGTCATTTTGGTCTTTTGTGGATAGTTGTCACATTGGCAATCATACCACATCTTTTTTTTATATGACCTAAAATTCTTGAATACAAAAAAGCTATGCATGACTGGGTAATAAGAATTTCGCAAAATAGAAAGAAAAAATAGTAATTAACTACAGGATTGACTATTAGAGCCACCTGAAAGTGAATCGATATAGTTAGATATGAAATTCACAGCGCTTGTTTCCCTTTTAACGTTAAAGTTTCTGTTTCAGTGATAATATATTACAGTATTGTATTGTATTTGTCAAAAAAAAACACCCAACAAAAAACAAACAAACAAAAAGAAAGAAAAACAGCAGAACGATTGCGTTAAGTTTGGAACAGAATATCTGAGTGAAAATGTGTTTTAGGACAACTTTAAGCAATCTGCGGTATATGTATATTCCTTCAAATTGTTATTCTCTCTATATGTATGACCTTGTATTTGCTATGGCCAATATGCCTTAAATTATGACTATAGGACATTCCAACTTATTCGGGGCCATAATGATTATCAACAAAACGCCCTACCTGAGAATCAACTGTCGTTTCCCCTGTTATATATACATGTATATATATTTATTGAGAAACTACCCCTTTACATCGGGGCAAACACCAACAGGGTATACAAAATATAAATACAAAATATAAATACAATACATACAGTGTACATAAATAAAAACATCACTATCATTAAAAATGTCAATATATTCGTTAAACTATTTTAACATCAAACATTTGCAATAAAAAATCATATAAGTGAATAAAAGAAACCGTAAATCGTACGTTGCGATATTCTGAACATTTTTTAAAAAAGATTACACATATATAGACTTTTTGGAAAAAACATATTCACATAAACTTGACACAATTTCAAACTTTTATACATTTAGAATAATTTACCTTAGCCGTATTTGGCACAACGTTTTGGAATTTTGGATCCTCAGTGCTCTTCAACTTTGTACTTTTTTGGCTTTATAAATATTTTGATATGAGCGTCACTGATGAGATTTATATAGACGAAACGCCCGTCTGGCGTACTAAATTATAATCCTGGTACTCTTTGCTAATTATTAAGACTTTAATGAGTGAGGTAAGATATTGTTTTCCCATTTTATCAACCTTTTTCCGATATCATTACCGAACAGAAAAGCTATGTCGCCGATATAAAATGGAAGTTTATTAAAGCGAGGCAACTCTGGGAAAAACACGCCGGTTCCTGCCTTGATAACAAAATCGTGAAAATCAAAAAGGAAACGTTCTCGAATATCAATATATGCTTCGCATTCTAATAGCACATGTAAAACGGATTTTTCAGTACAACACGTTTCACATGCATTATTTTTGTGCGGTTTTAAGATAACTAGAAAGAAAACTTTACCCCATTTTTTAAAACTTATTTATTTCATGTCAAACTTTGTGTGATCAGTCGGGTATTATTCTTTCTGTTTCAATCATTTATATTACCAAGTTCACGGGACTATGCTTTATATGAGGCGTTTAGAAAATACAGTTAGAAAGAGACGTTTCTAAAATCAGCAGTTTAAAAGTTTAAGCTATTGTGTGTTGCAATGTTTAAATTTGCCTTTTGTAAATTCAGTGCAAGTTAGTCGACCAACTCAAGTGACGTTAGATTTAATATACACTGAGCTCGGATCTTCTGAAAGCAAGAACCAATTTGAGATCAAATCCTAAAACTTAATTATTTAGGAACATGAGATAAAATCAAATTATTTTACTATAATAGAACATATCGGATGACGTTACACGTGTCTTATTTGAATTGCATAACTGATTACTTAATTTGAATAAAACAGTGATTTCCATGAAACATAATACTGTCAATTATCAACGGAAATAAGTAAAAAATAATAATAACTGAAAATATCATACTGACTTCACCCTCACGAATATTCTCTATACAGACTTTTAGGGTGCATATTCTTTACAGTTTTTATTTAAGCAGCTTCAGTTGATTGTCAGGATTATACTATCACATGCATCGTCAACTCTCAAACAACTAAGCGAACAACCATTTAACTTTAAAAAAGGGAGAAGGTTATGGATTTTTTTTATGAAAAAGATTTTATTTTCGCGCTATCGATCAACATCTTTTTCAAAAATTATTAAGGGAATTTGGATTCAGAATAATTTTTCACCTGCTTGTACATAATATTTTTTTTAAAAATAGAGGATCAGAATATATTTTTTTTAGAAAAACCATTACCCCTCCCCCACCGTGCAGTTAAATGGTCGTTCTCTAACAAGACTGCAATATTTGTCAGAATATGTATCCACAGTAAATTTTTATGAATAGGAAACGTACGGAAATCTGAAATTGGTGCCTACATTGAATTTTCCTGGATTATATTATGTACATTGTATGCCTCTGCGAACACTAAAATAAAACAGTACCTGAGACAATGTGTATTCATATATAAAAACAGAATTGTTGCAATATCAAAGGGAACAAGAATGCAGCAAAATGTTGTCAGCAGTCTATCTGAGGGTGTGGATGGGGTTTACAGAATAGATAATATTGTGCCAAAAAATAAAGAAAAATTAGAAAGAAAAAAAAACAAAAAAGAAAAAGAAGAAGAATCAATAATTGAGTGCTAAATATATGAATACAATAAGATATTTGGTAAAATATATACTGATTATAGGAAAGATAATTGTGATTTCAAATGAAAAACGTAAAAATTGTTTGTCATTTGAAAAACTTTGATGCAGACATTCAAACCTTTAATGTTTTATAGTCCTTTTCAAAAAGTATCACATACAACGTTGCAGCTTTCGATTTATTGACAGCTTTAGGCATTGATGATGTTTTTGAATGCCATTTCCTTCAAAAACTATTGGTATTGCGCATGCGTATTTAACCACTGAAACATGTATATTAATACGTTTGTATAACAAATGTTTTTCATTTGTCTGTTGACTTAAATTCATTTGAATTGAGTTTCGAATGTATCAAAGCAATTCTAGCATCAATGCACCGATTGCATTCTCATAATAATTGATACCAATTTTATTTAAATGCATTTTCGTATTGTCACTTTATTTCAAAAGTAACATATTCAGCGCACATGCAATACGGAATAATTACTTCTTTGAAATACAAAACTTGAAGAAAGCTTTCAACTCTAGTTATTCAAATTCGTTTAACAATGAAATAAATTTAGTTAGTTTTACAGTGCCTCGGATTGATCATAAAGTTATATTGTTTCTATTTGTTCTTAAATTCATTGAAATTTGTATTAATGTAAAACTGCACAAAATTGTTAAAGGATGACTAATAAATAGTTCAAAATGTAATTTTGTTAATGTTTAAGAAAGTGGGTCAATTTCATAAAAAGGAAATTGGACACACGACTTGCCATCCCACAGAAAATCAATATTTTAATATCCGAATTAATAGAATATCTGAGAATGAATTGTTAGTGAATTTTCACAATATTGCGTAAAGAGTATTTACGTTATTGTAAACGAGGCATTTTTCCTTTTTTGGTGAAATAAAATGGACACATACCTTTTAAAAAATGTTAGAAAAACTGCTGACGAATTGGGAAAAATTCATATGGTTTCAACAAAAAAGCAAAAACATTAATTATATATATAAATTACATTGAGAAGTGAAATTTGTAAGCATAATTTACTTTTACGAAATCAAACGTAATTAGTGATCGTCAACTTCAGCGCCGGGTGCACCACTAGTTGATGGGCCCATTTGCTTTCTATGTTAAATTCCTCCATTTTAAGCCGACACACCTCTTTTTTTTTAAAGTAAGTTCAAATAAAGTGGCAATCATTGCATGTCATTGATAATATATCTGCATTGCAACATCTATCGTATTGTTATGCCCCACCTACGATAGTTGAGGGGCATTATGTTTTCTGGTCTGTGTCTCCGTTCGTCCGTCCGTCCGTCTGTGCCTCCGTCCGTCCGGTTAAAGTTTTTGGTCGAGGTAGTTTTTGATAAAGCTGAAGTCCAATCAACTTGAAACTTAATACACATGTTCCGCATCATATGATCTTTCTAATTTTAATGCCAAATTATAGTTTTGACCCCAATTTCATGGTCCACTGAACATAGAAAATGATAGTGCAAAGTTCAGATAAAAGTTTTTGGTCAAGGTAGTTTTTGATGAAGTTAAAGTTACATCAACTTGAAACTTAGTACACATGTTCCCTATGATATGATCTTTCTAATTGTAATTCCAAATTAAAGTTTTGACCCCAGTTTCACGGTCCACTGAACATAGAAAATGATAGTGGGAGTGGGGCATCCGTGTACTATGGACACATTCTTGTTTCTTTCTATGATAATGTCTTTGATATTGCCTCCTCTTATGGGTGTACAATTCTCAATAAGTTAAAAATGAGACAAAAAATACCAAACGGAGAATCCAAACTCATAAACCAAAGAGAAACCAAGCCGAGTCAGGAGCTAGTAGTTTGTGGTTGTCGTTGGTTCCTATCTGTAATGTTTTTTTTTTTGTAAGCTGTTTTGTTATAACATAGGGAGTTAGTGTTGTCAAATGAACTGTTTTATATATCCCGTCGGGACCTTTAATACATTTAGCTGACCACACGTATGGGCTTTTCACAATGTTGTATGCCGTATACGGTTGCCTATACTTCTATTTCATTTAAACTTTGGTGGTTAGTTGTCTCATTGTCAATCATTACCGCATATCCTTATTGTTTTAATAACATGGCAACAATATAAAAAAACTTCATTGTACAAAACACTATACATGAAAATCCAAATTTCAAATTAA
The DNA here is from genome assembly GCF_963676685.1 of Mytilus edulis. Taxonomy (NCBI): domain Eukaryota; kingdom Metazoa; phylum Mollusca; class Bivalvia; order Mytilida; family Mytilidae; genus Mytilus; species Mytilus edulis. The sequence goes on along the minus strand of NC_092353.1, from coordinate 53,908,844 downwards.
AAATGTTTTTGAAACTTTATTTATTGTTCAAGACTATATTTTGGTGATTTGTGGTGTCAGATTGCATTTTCATTTAGTGATATTTCCTAGAAAAACAGCAACCGAACACCAAATAGAACACTATGCATGACAGGTATTAAAGCCTGTGAGCAAGAGCATATTAGCTGTATCGCTGAACAATTGTTGTGACTATGTCGTAAACAATCGATCATTTATGAAACAGACAAAGTTTACTCTCAGATCTGTACTTTTTGTGATGGGATGTACAAGTACCCGGCCACGAACACTCTATGTTTTTGTTAGGTGTATTTCTGATTGTATCCATCTGATGAGTTAAACTTTTTTCGACTGATTTCTATACTTTGTTTTATGTTGTACTGTTAGACCACAGTCCCAAGTTAGGAAGAGAGTTGGTTGCCCGCTTACATTATTTTGTATATAATTTATGCCGTTAGTTTTGTCGATAGAAACGTCTTATCTTTTTCATTTCATTATCTATTATAACTGAATATGCGGTATGACTTTACTCATTGTTGAAGACTGTACGGTGACCTATAGTTGTTAATTTCTGTGTCTGTTGGTCTCTAGTAAATAGTTGTTTCATTGGCAATCATACCGTATCTTCTTTTTTATAAGCAAAAATTAAAAGTAAATAGTTAAAGAATCCGTTAACACGTAATAAGTAAAAATAGGTAAAACGGTTATAGGGCAGAAATAGAACATGACTTTTGTCGTTAAGGTTGAACATTTTATCTTGATGCAGAAATTATAAGGTTTCAGTGATACATGTAGTTATGATTTTTATACACAGTGTGAACATTATTGTTGCAGCTTCCAGTTCATGCGTTTATGCGATGATTTTTTCTGCTGCAGTAGTAGGTGGTGATACATGAAACATACTAGATCACGCTATGAATATCACAAAAAAAGTTTTATACAGACCATAAACAGAGCAACATCGTGATTGACAAATACGCTTTTGGTGTACCGAGACACACATTTTTTTCCACTACAAGCATTAAATATAGTCCAACTTTAAAGGCTTGTGGACAGAATATATCTGAGAATAATTATTTTGGTCTTTTAAGCTCTGTCATTTATAGTTAAACTTGATTTTGTTCAGTTGTACTGGTAGTTTTTGTATTCAAAGAGGAAGTCGTCTGCGGATACAGATTATAGGACTATTGCAAATACAGAAATAGAATAAAGTTCATCGGGTATATGTCTAATTTTGTAGATTGGGCAATATGGTAATTAATATAATAAAGAAAACATTGTTTCCAAAAAATGTAAAAGAGTGAATATGAAATATCCATCGTTAGAAATCTTCAAAAGTATTTTCCCAAAGAAATAACTCAATTCCTATGTTTAAATACTGTAACAGTTAAAATAGTCATTTAAAATATGTTTACATTCAACTTCCCACGAAGAACACAATTTTAAAACTAATTTAATGACATGTTCCTTTATTCTAATTTTTCTTCTATACATTTGTAATGTCATACTAAAAATTTACAGTTTTATCCCATTAAAGTAATCAGATATTTTAGTTTCAAAATGGATACAAAAGATAGCGTATGCAATAAATTTGTTATGGTTACGATAATCAATTATAAAACTGTCTTAATAACTCAGAAATAACCATTAAAGAATAGTAAAAACACTGCTGCACAATGAACAGTTTCTCATAACTATGTGTCACTGCATAAAAACTTACTTTATGCTATCATATACTTGTAGGCGAAAATGCTGAAAGTTTTTTTTTCGATTTGTTTTCTTGCAATACAATATGCACGCATAAACACGTGTTTTAACGTCCATGCATTTATTTGGAAATGTAACCATTTCAAAGTTGTGTCAATTACAACGACTTTTGTAAAATGTTAGCCTTGAAGTCAAGTTTGTAAACAAAAACAAAAAAAAAGGGGGGGGGGGGGGGGGGTGATAGCAAGAGTGACATCTGAAACCGTAATTCTAATAAAAACAGACTGTACAATAAAACATTGTAACCAACAATAAAAAAACAATCAACCGCAAAAAATTACCATTGCATGATTGATTGATGAACTTTTGGTTTTTAACAACACTTTCAGCACTTTTCTTTTTGGCTATTTTGAAATAGGCATTCTGTTAAAAGTTGTGGAGGACGGAGATCAACTAACCCCCCCCCCCCCCCTCCCCCGCCCCCATGCAGGTAAAGGTAGCACTCCACAGTTAGAAAATAAAATTAAAAATGAGCCACAAAATGTTTTATCATCACCTATTCCTGGATTTCTAATACATTAACCTAACTGTTTGTGTTGTACATGTGCATATGTATGTAATCAGTATATTCCATAAATCTGATTTTCAAAAGTTAAAAGAGTGAAAATTATTTCCTTTTATGTGTATCCATGGCAACATTCTGCATTTATTTACCATAACATATTGCAAATAGGGGGTGAACATGTCACATATCCCCCCAAAATTTGGATCAAACTAGAATTTCAATGCCTTTGAGTGATACCTTTTTAGAAACTGTTTCATAAATCTTCCTAATGATCAAATAAAAAATGGGTGTCTTTCGCCTCATTTTTTCGTAAAATCCAATCACAAAGTTCGTGCGATAAAAGATCATAAAAAGTTTGAAAAAAACATTACAATAATTGCCGCACCAATGTATGGTAGGGACATGCAAATACGGATTGTCATACAGAAAACAGCCTATATTACATACAGTACATAATCTTGATGTTCATATAAACCCAATACACAGGCTATTTTAATACTCAGCTATCCAAAAATGAATCTCATATTTGAAAAATCCACAGGGGCCAAAATGCGAAACTACACACCTAACTGTGGAGTGCTACCAAAAATTGCAACCCTTGCAAACTAATATTAGAGTCAACCACACTTGTCACGTGCATAACCCGAACTCACAACTTCACTCTTATGATACAACACTTAAACTACTCTGACATCTAACCACCGAGGCCCATTGTACCACTACAACACCGAAAACTAACGATCGAGCAACAATAACGTACCAAAATACCAAAATACCGGCGGTGAGTACCCGTCGATTTGTTCGGGTCAAGTAAAGATTCTGTTATATCTAGTAACTGTTACTCAATCGGTGGCGTCACAATTAAGGAAACATGAACTTGAGTATGTACTACGACGTGTGAATCAGAAATGTTATAACAGTCAAAGAACTTTTATATATAAATGAAGGCACCCAAAAAATTTGCAAAAACATTTCTTCGATTTATCTAAAGTTTGATGTTCTACAGCAATCCGTAGAATGTCGGTGTGAATATATTTATTTTTTACCTAACGAGAAACGTCATATTTCCCGAGAGATGTTGGGAACGTAAGCCTCTAAAGGATAATAAAAACAAAATCAAATTGATGAGGTTACTTAAATATTTGTTCAATTCAAAAGCACGATTTTATTCAATGATCTACTCATAGAGGACCAACAACTTTATATTTAATAAGCAATACTTGAAAACTTCCAAGGGAAAATCTTTAAAGTTTCAAAATTGAGAAGTTATCAGACAATTTAAATTCATTTGAATTAAACAACAATTTCACCTTGTTTCGAATGAGAAATAATTTTAATTTAAATTTAGCATTACAATTCCAATAAAAAAATCAATTAAAGACTATTTACGACTTTTCATTACATTCATGCAGCATTTTAATTGTCTTAAATGCACGTTTCTAAGAATAGTAAATTGTCTTACCTTACCCTAACTTACGCCTTCTGCCGTTCTAAAGGTTCTACGACACTTTACGTCAGACTGCTTTGCATCGAAATAAAATTAAAACATCTTTTATATTAAGTGTTTTAGTAACGAAATCGCATAAAGTGTTTTAATTTCCGATTAAACCAGTCAATAATTTTAAAGGCGAGTAATGTTTTGTTACAAACAGATAAATCTCAGTATGCTTACGACATTTGGCAAAGCAACAAACACTTTTACTGCTTGCTTTTGTGTCAAGCAGATTGACGTATGGGTGGCATCGAATAGTCGGTTATGATGTTGAAGTGCGTTCTTTTGTTTTATACAAATAGGCGGGAAAATTATGCAAGACGGAAATGATGTCAGTTTCACAACTTACAACTTCAAGATGTTTTATTGAATTTGCTACTATTATATAACATTCGTAGTTACGTGAAGCTTTATAACTTTTGAATATAATTAAAATGTTCTATACTTTTTATAAGGTGTGAAACAAGTATCGTATTTGTTTTCACTCAAAGAGTACAACTCGTGAGAGGAATTGAACAATCTTGCACATGTATTTCAACATAAAAAATAGCGAAAATTTTAAAGATACAATAATAATCTTAACTTAAAGTCTTACACTATCTCGCATTAGGTTCTGTTTAGGTTCTGCAATTAGAGAACCAAATATTTCGCCTTTCCATGTTCTTTCTATCAATTAGTATGGTACTAATATATACAATAAAACGAAAAAAGAACAATAGTTTTTCGAATACAAAAGCTCGACTAAGCTTTAGTAAAAAAAAAGGAAGACCTTGGCCGGCAGGAGCCGCACATCAAATGCTAGTCTCTAGTTTTGATTTGTTTCAACAAGGGTTATTAAAAAACAAAAAATTTAAAAGAAAAAAAAAAGAAGAAAAAAATAAACATCGTTTTTAGATGGTGACGTTCCCTTGTCACCATCTTACGGTGTTTATATATCTCAACTTGTACGATTCGCTCGTGTATGTAACAATGTTTTAGATTTTAACGAGAGAAATTTATGTATTTCTGAAAAATTATTACACCAGGGTTTTCGACATCACAAACTAGTCAAAACATTTACTAAATTTTATCATCGGTATAAAGACATCATTCGTAAATATAGCTCAACATGCAGACTTCTAATACGTTCAGGAATTTCACATCCAATTTTTTATGGAAATATTCTTTATAAAGCACAAAGGTGTCAGTATTCACCATAGAAACTTACAAAACCTATGAATAGACTTATTAAGAAGGGATATAATTACGATACTGTTGTCAAGTCATTAAAGATTGCATATTTTGGCGTTAATATTGAGTCACTGATAAGGTCTTTGCATCGGAACTAAACACATTTATTCTAAAAACAGTTGTTGGCATGACACGGGTTATGTTCTTCTCATATATGTTATGATGGTATGATACTAAACCCCTAACGGGAAGGATTGTGCCTGATGTTCATATGATGAAATCATAATCTTTCAGTCAGTTTAATTGAAGTCTGGAGCTGGCATGTCAGTTAACTGCTAGTAGTCTGTTGTTATTTATGTATTATTGTCATTTTGCTTATTTTCTTTGGTTACATCTTCTGACATCAGACTCGGACTTCTCTTGAACTGAATTTTAATGTGCGTATTGTTATGCGTTTACTTTTCTACATTGGTTAGAGGTATAGGGGGAGGGTTGAGATCTCACAAACATGTTTAACTCCACCGCATTTTTGCGCCTGTCCCAAGTCAGGAGCTTGTGGCCTTTGTTAGTCTTGTATTATTTTAATTTTAGTTTCTTGTGTACAATTTGGAAATTAGTATGGCGTTCATTATCACTGGACTAGTATATATTTGTTTAGGGGCCAGCTGAAGGACGCCTCCGGGTGCGGGAATTTTACGCTACATTGAAGACCTGTTGGTGACCCTCTGCTGTTGTTTTTTATTTGGTCGGGTTGTTGTCTCTTTGACACATTCCCCATTTCCATTCTCAATTTTATTTGACTTTGTGTAGTTACGACTTCAGGCTATTAGTCCGGCCGATTGGTGCAGGTATAGAGCAAAATTGCTCACTTGATGAGGAAAGCATGAAACTTTGCACAGTAGTTCTTGGTTATATACCCTTTGATTTTAGCTACATGTATAGACCCACTCTGAAAAATCCAATATGGCTGCCACTTTCAAGATGGCGGAAAAACGATATAAATATTAAGATTGTCCGCAAGGTATTCTATATAATTTCGGAAATTAAAGTAATGATTCTTTAAAAATGGTGTCCATGTTCTTGAATTTGTAATCAATTAATTTTTCAAACATAAAAAAAATAATTTGGTAATATCTATAACACATACATTTGCAAATTGGCTGCATATACAAAAACAAATAGTGAAATTCAAAATGTTAATCAATATGTTACATATTATTGTAATCGTTCTTTAAACGCTTTAAGTTTAATGGTTGGAATGAAATAGGTTGAAGCGAGTCAATTGAACGTTGATATAGGTCAGTTAAATGTGGTGGAATAATACATTGTACATGTAGGTAACTTTGAGGCAGTGCCGAGGACACCTTGTCTCGTGTCTCGTCAATGCCACGTCTTACGTCACTTATCGCGTTTTCATCTGCCGTACCCACTACATCGTCAAATTATTCTATGTAATCAATAGGTGTACCTTTCTGCGGGCGGATAAGACGATTGTCATCCTTTAAAATGGTTAAGGGTAACTATTTCCTTTTCCAACTACGTGCGAAACCAATTCGCAACTAATCAACGAGGATGGTCCTAAAATGCACTCCTGGTCAGCACTTTTATTAGTTTTAATGGTAACAGTCATTTCTGAGTTTGGCGGAACTGTGATGGTTCGTTTTATGCAAACATGCTGAGTTGAAATCTCGTTTTGACTGTTAACAAATGCCACATTTATCACTTAATTGTTGATGGTAAGTGTGGGAGTAGTCACTGCGCTCAGAGTGTCCAAAATATCTAGCCTAAGTATAACATCGTCTGTTAATTGCTCTTTGCACACATCCCATCGTATGTTTACTCTATCAATGTCGAGAGTAGTTCTTTACATTTTCCCCCAAACAAGCTGTTCACCTCAATACCTCGTACTGCTAAGCTCTTTCAAATGGTTTGTCTGATGACAATATCGGACGAGGACGCGAGACTCTGTTCGATGTTGTGATGAGGTGATGTTTCATGGCCAATAGACATGGGAGTCGAGTGCTGGCCTACTGGCCCGACCCTTTGCTGTTTGAAGACTCCACTGTTGGAGTTGCAGCTAGATTTGCTCTGTATCCTGGTGAAGGCGACCGTTGTCTGAAATAACCGGGATTTCTGGAGTGTGTCCGAGAAGATGCTGACCGTTGTCCTTATTGGCTATATGATATCTGGCTTAGTGAAGGTGTTGCTGGTCGATAGGCATTAAACTTGGTTGAATTTCAATCTGGCGATCTACCGCGATTGTATTTATCAGGAGATCTTCCACGTGTATATTGATCAGGTGATCTGCCATTGGACTGATGATCTTCCATGATTTTTTTATCAGAAGGACCAAGGTTATATTGATCGGCCAATCCAGGATTAAGCATAAAATCAGCTATTTTTTGACAATTTATGTGAGGTTATGCACCTCATTTTCCAAAGGACTGCTTATATTTTCTTTTATCGGTCGGTGATACTGCGCCATCAGCAAAGTAGACTTGCCGATGTGCACAATTGGCACTATTTAATTCATATATCGCCATCTGATTGGCTATTGAGGTTTTCAATTGTGTTAACGCCTTGTTGAATAGTTCTGGGTTCTTCTCTATTACATACCTTGCAGAATCTTTGTCTTTACATCCCGGGAGGAATGGTTTGGTTCCAATCTGGTTTGATCGTCTTTCTATCTTGCTGAAGCGCTGCTCAAATGCTTTTCTCAAGGCCTTGAAATTATCATCTGTCTTTACCTTGCGAGCGTACTCAAGGCCAACATCGGCCAGGCAATCTGGGAGCCTACACACATTTTTCCTGTTTTCCGATTGTCATCTTCCGACAGTTCGGTCAAATTGGTAAATGAACGCCTCCCGATTCAAGGATCCTCTTCAATGGAGTATTTGCATTTTTGGGAGCTGTGGGCTTAGTCTCCGTTCCCTTGTACCAAGATTCTATTGCCATCGGGTATATTCTCTCTCCAATGAGGAGTGTGAGGAAGAGCTGTTGCCACACTCTTTTAGTTTCCTCTTCCCTTTTCTTGATCGGTCAGTGGAGTCAGCTTGCTGTTATGGGAAGACTGGAGGGAGCCAGGAGCTGACGAGGTTGTCATAATTGGTGTGATAAATGTGGGAGGAGGAGTTGCCAGTGACTCGACGGGGAACGTATGTAGGCACTGCAGTCAGCATTGGAGAAACTTGATAGGAACCACTTGCAGCCAATTGTATGTTCTTAAACGGAGGTTGTTGTGAATAATTTGAACTGTCTCATGCAAGGCCCTGATATAGGACTTTCGATTTTAGGTGAAGACATCTTCAACGGAGTTGGCACGGTTGGGGAAAGACCCAAGGCAGGGATTTTGTTATTTACTTTTGGTAAACTTGCGTTGTACTGACTAAGGTCAAATTTTGGCTTAGATGATGTGTCCATTGCTTGAATTTTAACTTCTTTATTTCGATTGTCCACTAATTCACTTACAATAGGCAACAGATGCCAGTTGTTAAAAGGTACCCTGCTGTACAAATGCACTTTTAAATTGAACTGTGTCTCTTTCCTCAGTTGTTGTCATCTTTTCCATCCGTTTCACCACAACATTGAATATCTTATTTGTCTGACCATCAATTCCGTCAAGCAATTAACACTAGCCTTGCATGTGGTCTATTCTGTCTTCAGACTGCTGAAGTTGCTGAGATATTGCTCCCATCTGTTCGTTATATATTCGTTATAATATGCATTGCCATTCATTCTGTTCAGCTTGCATCGTAATTAGACCGACACATATTTGATCAATTCGTGCTTCGCTATGTTTTATACTGCGGTAAATCTGAGCTGTTCTTTGAGCGTTAGATTTCCTATCTGCTAAAAATTTTTTGTACAATTGTTTAATAGTCATTTCTGAAAGCGTCTTCAGCTGGTGGTTTCTCCAGATCCCCAAGTGATTCAGTTTCTACCATTTCAATGTTCTTGTCCTTGTTGTCCTCAATTCCTGCCATTTCACTGATATGTGTTTAAATGATTCTCAATTCACAGTATACTATCTCAAATTGCAAAATATTGCAACCCAAGAAATAAGATAGGTACTGAATAATATCTTAGGGCAAATAAATCCCAAATCACAGCTTTTAGGTCTGACCCAAGACAACTAATAGTGCAGCTTTTAATGAAAGCTACTACTACAGCTTTTTATGAGCTTCTACGTTGTGGTTTAAATGACAAGCCAGAAAAAATCAAAAAGGACAGAACTGCGACAGAGACTAAATGACACTATAGATCAATAAAATGCTGAAATTCAGGTTTTATCTCAATAATGAATATTTGCTTATTTTTCAAGGCAGCCATTTTGAAAATAGCCGCCATTTAGAATTTCAAGATATATCGAAACATAATCTTGATAAGTACACCAATTCATTCAAATATGTTGATGTTTGTGCTTCCAGCATCAACCCCACTGTGGTTTGTTCAATACTGGAAAATATTTTAAAATGTATGGCAGCCATCTTGAATTTTGAGGGTGGGTCCATAGCTAGTATTGCTAAATACATAAAAATGTACCATCATGCAAAATTTGGTGCTTTCCTCATTATTTAAGCAATTTTTTCACCGATCGGCCGGACTATATGATATGTCCTAAGATGCGATAAGATGAGAAATTCTACGCATATGTATGTGTAATTCTTGATGCAGATTTATCTAAGACGCTGACTTGCAATTTTAGAATGAAGTTAAAATGTACTTCCCATGTAAGGAAAAGAGACAGTTTCGTAATGTTATAATTTTATATAAGATGTTTGAAAAGAGCCGTTTTCGATCACTGAAATTGTAAAAATAGTTTATTAAGGAACGATGCAATCTCTTCAAAAAAAAGTCTGCATCTTGTATTGATAAATGAAACAGATAACAATTATAGTTCAGACACTTCAGTTTAGAGATATCAGGTGTACTGCTGCAAAGATGTCAGACACATGTTTGACCTAATGTAAAGTTAAACTTTAAGTACTCTTTCAACATTTCATCTTATTTATTTGTGTTGCTCAATATAGACAAATTAAATAAAAATAGCATGGGTGCTGTTTTTGGTCCTCAACAAGAATTTAAAAAAAAAAATACACTAATATGTTTTTGATTCAAATTAAAAAATAACTCACGGTACTTGTTTAAAATATCTTACAGTCTATACGCTTTGGAAACTGACCTTGTTAAGCGGAACAGTTTACTGTGTGAGAGTTATCTCCCCGAAACAGTTTTCTTGTTATGGGATCTCCTTCGCAACCAGAAAAGAAAGCGACAAATTTAAATTCCAAAATGCGTATTATATCCTCAGGATGTTACTCTTTATTTGACTGAAGCTGTCATGATACTCCATATGAGTGTTATTCCCCTTATGCATTTCATATTTTAAGTGATATGCATTTCTAACTGGTTAACCGTAAGCGATAGAGATCTACTAGGGTCTTATGATTTCATGTTCTTGGTAAAATAATAGGTCACGATCAGAGGTCAAGGTCATATTCTAAATTTAGAGTTTGGCTTATTTTCACCTTTTTTTCAAAAACCGTAAAAGACATCGACAACATATTTCTATAAATTTTTTTAGTTACATGTCGTTACACGGACATTAAGTAAAAAAGTTACGCAAATATTAACTTTGAGTTTTCTCCGCTCTTTTATTAAAAACTACGTGTATGGTGATATAACTTATTCACCATATATAAAAACAGACTAAGTGTCTTTTGATATGATTGATTGACGCTCTAGATTATAACGTTTGCTTTGACTTTATATGTATACATGGCAAAGCCATGGGACTTTTTGCATTAGGTTGCAAGCCATATGACATTGGAAAGCCAACTAGAAGTGACCTTTTTTTTAAATCGGAAGTATTTATTGTTTGTATTTGTGTAATGTACACGCAAGGATTTGTATAGTTATAACTATACAAATCCTTGGTACAAGTATATAGAACCACATATTTTTGGAATCCGTGAAAAATAAACTATAAATTAATATCGAAAGTGACATTTTTCAAACCAGTTGTGACAAGTAATTTGTCTTAAAAATATAAAGAAACCATATATGTTTTAACCCTGCGTGCAGTAAGCTATCTTTTGATGCTGTAAATGAGATTTTAAATAAAATTTTAATATTTTTTGTTTCAAAATAGATATTTTTCGGGTGAAAAGACCTTCAATTGAAATTCTACATTAGAAAATGCCTGTACCAAGTCAGGAATATGACAGTTGTTATCCATTCGTTTGATGTGTTTGGACTTTTGATTTTGCCTTTTGATTTTTGATTTTCCTTTTTGAATTTTCCTGGGAGTTCAGTATTTTTGTGTTTTTACTTTTTGCTATTTGAACAATTGGCCTTTAATAATAATAATAATGGTCGCAAATTCAGTTTACTGGCGACGCGTTAGCAGAGACAGTAAACGGGTATTTGTGACCATCAAATCCCCAATTGATGCCGTCGGAGCTTAAAATACAATATTGTTATCTCCATTCTAATGAAACTGATAGAAAACAACGTTAAAACATGTATTTAAAAACTGCCATATGCCGTATGCGCTTGCGCGTACGTTCCATATCATCAATTGTCAATTGATGCCACGTAGATAAGTGACGCTATCCAATCAAAATGAACGTTACAAACGTTGTTGCATTAGAATCTTATTTATTCAGTTACGCTAAGGCTTCGCCTGGGAAACAATTGAGAAAAAGATATAATGCGACTTCCCTGTAAAATCTGCTAAGAACTACGTAATTAAGTCTCTTTTTATAGTGCCACGGTAAAAAAGTTTATGTCAACTTGTTTGATAACGCGTTTTACAGTTTTCGAACAACCAAACAATAATAAAATAGTTACTTTTATGGTGAAACTGTAGATTTAAGTATGTACTTTTACTTGTGAAGCTTGCATCGTATTTTATTTTTTTTACATTATTGTTCGGATTATATGGTTCTGTACTTGAACAGATTTCCACGTACTGACCTAGGATTGTTCAATCTCTTTTATTGAACTGTTGTGTGAAAATCCTGAAGGCATTAGAAAAATTGAAGATAAATAGAAACAGAATAAAAAAAAATGATTATGAATATAAAAGATACAAAAAAGGTTCATGAATTCAATTAAGATCGGAGTCGAAAGAATTTTGACGAAGACCTTTCCGAATCGACGACAACCTAGTTTTGACAAGTTGTTGATGATTTTGTTTAATACGAATTTTCGGTATAAGGCAACCATTAATATATGTATGCATGTTATCAACATTGCTACTTTAAATTACATCATTTGATCCAAATGATGAATTTCGACAAAATTATTGTCTAGTGGAGAGTTGCCTCATTGGCAATCATACCACATCTTCTTTTTATATAGTGGTTTATTAAAAAAATAAAAAAAAAATAGAAAAATGCACAAAATAGCGATAATATGATATAATTGATTGTTTGATATTCCTGAATGGATAACGCCGGACCTTCTTAATTGCGAGCTATTTAGTAACAGGGCAACCTGTTACAGGATATGGTTGCCTTAATCAGAATGTTTCTCATTCCTTTCCTAATTTGGTTTCAGCGCCGCTGATATGTTTTATTTAGACGAAACGCGTAAAGTGCGGACCAGATTACAAGCCCGATTTCTTTCTCTTTCGATTTCTAATAATCATTCGGTCGATGCTTTTATCTGGTGAACGTTTCTGCAAATAGGGTATTACTAGCCTGTTCACATTATTTGAAACGTTCATTTTTTTATTATTACACGGTTTATAAAAGACACCGTTCACAAATTTGGTTACCTACCAGATTAAGCCTGATTTGGCAACACTTAAAATTGAGTATTGTTTCCAACACTTTAAAGGTGGCCTTCAACAACCGTGAGTTCCACTACCCTAAGATCTTAAGTAATCAAAACTACGAGTCTGGTGTACTTAATTATGAACCAAATACATATAATTAGATGTTTATAATATTATCTTTTGTTGAAAACTTTGACTGTATACACTATTAAAGCGTAAGCTTTATTCATGCTTTCGATCGCAATAATTTCCTCTTTACTTGTCGATTGATATTAAGCAGTAACACATACACATGTATATACATGCTTATGGTTACAAGGAACACGTTCTCATCTAAAATTAGAAATTCTCATTAACGGTAATTTGTCATAATTCGTGCTCAAATAGGTCGAGTTATTGCTCATAAGACAAACTTATGCAAAAAGAGAAAAATAAAGGAAAAAACACATTTTTATTTTATCAAGCACTTGGAAATCGTGAATCTGGCATGTTTAACACCTGGTGTATGCTGAACTGAATTGTAATAAATTAACTTGCATTTCTCAGGCCTGTATGCTAGCATACGTACCTGGTGTATGCTAATGTCTACATTTAATTAATACATTGTATTTCTCAGGTATGTATGCTAGCATACGCACTTGGTGTATGCAGAACAGCAAATATTGAATCAGATGTTGTATTTCACAGGTCTGTATGATAGCATACGAACCTGGGTGTTTAAAAAAATCCTTTACGTCAGTATAGTTGTGGTTTTACTTTATTGCCGATTTCAAGTTTTTTTAAAACTAAAAGCCTACCACTGACCTTTTTATTTTCTCCCGTAGGTAAACAGAAAAGCGCCGGTTAATTTGCAAGGCAAACCGGTAAAGCGTTCACTGTTGTAAATCTATAAATGAAAACCAATTCTCAAGTTACTTACCAGCACACTTAATTAGAATAATAGAAATTGATTACAAAACAACCTGTTTTGTTTATACTTGGTATTGGTAATTATTAAAAAGTCAAAGAAAAAAGGACTATTTATCTGCGGAGTTACGCACTCCATCTAGATGACGTCATTTATAAATGTAAACAATTTGAATGATCAATGAAGGAGTTCCCCTCACGGAGAAGAAAATGGACAAACATACGCTCTATTACCTTGATTTGAATAAACCAGAAGCAAAACAGAATGTCAGATATATTTATGGTAAGTAAACCTAGCTGTTTTTGTACATTTTTCACGACTTCATTTAACACCCTCTTTTTTGGAGGTCGACTTGAACATGTACACATGTAGCAAGAGGTAGAATCTATATAAGGGGGTGCTATGCCAGTGCTTTGTGGGAAAACTTTAGTTGATTTATTGAGGGAAACAGTACTGAATCGTCCATCTCTTAAGAAGTCATGCAGTGCCCTCCCTATCTCATCCCCCTTATGAAACTTCTGGATATTCATGTCTTATTCTTACAACTTTTAGGGAAACAACTTTCCCAGGTAAAAAAAGGGGGAAGCTGAGCGCTCACATGTTAAAATCGGCCACACTATATAGTCTTTATATGCCTTTCCCAAGTCAGGAGCCTGACTGTTGAAGTTGTCATTGGTTCATATTTTTCCGGTTTTTCTTTTTCGTAAATTGTTTTGCGTACATTATTATTTCTTATTTTTCATGTTGGGTCCCATAGGCGGATACAAAAGGTACCTGTCCCCCTTTTGTGGGAAAAATTTGGTTGATTATATAGGAATTACTGAACCTTGGCTGGAACCCCCTCCCCCTTTATGAAAATATCTTAATCCGCCACTAGACTGTTTAAATAAATACTGTAACAGGGTAATTTATGAAGATACTTCAGATACTTTTATTTCACTAATACATAGGCGTAGCAGGCCCATAAATAATGGTACGTTTTTTAGCAAATTAGACATATGGGACACGGAAGTGTTCCGCCAGCGTCTTACTGCAGAGGGTATGGGAGCCGCTCAAGGCCCCCAGAAGCTCTGGGGTTCAAATCCTGCATTCTAGTCGTTTCCTGCCACTAAAAATCGTTTCTGAAAAGCAGCATTTTTTACTCGACAATTTGAAAAAAATCAAGTATATTAATGTCTGTGTCTTGCAGATTTTGTAGTATGTTTCCATTTTTGTGTCATTTACAAAGCATGCAATTATTGCGCAAAATTCATTATAAGAAAAATAAAAGGCCAGCGGTTCCTTGCTACAAGTTAGGACAGGCGCAAAATTGCTGTAATGTAAACTTTTAAGATAACCACTTCGTCAGTAGGGGGTCGTCTTGGCCTTGTAAGTTATTATTTTTTTTAAATCATGCAGCGACTGTCAAGATGAAGTACTTAAATAAATCACTATGTTCTTGCAATAATTTGCATCTTGTCTATTTGTCAAGAGTGTTCAAATTGGAACAATGAATGTTACTAGTACTAAGGAAATGACATATTTCATTGATCTTCAATCAATCACATGCATGGTGACAATTTGTTTTTCAAGGGAACGAGTTCAGTTCAACCACTATAAAGAACCCTTAGTTCATATAAACTTTAAAATCAGTAATTGTGATATAAATGTAACGCTAAACGGGTCTTTGTTCTGTGTATTTTGGACAGTCATTATTTTGGATATATGTATCTGGGATCTAATCCTTCTTGCCCGTTTACATAAGGAAATAGCTATTAAATATTTCACCATATATATATATAGACTCACTACCGTCTATATACTAGTAACGAAGTCTGTTTAATGTTCACATGTTTAATCATATAAAAGTACATGTATATATGATATATTTAAAAGGTTCACAGCCCAGGTTCACAGTTATAAATTCCAATACAAAACGTTACTTAGTTCCAACTCTATAAAACAACATGTTACTTCATTATAATCTATATCGCAACTTAATTGTTACTTCAAGCTACTACACCAATATAAGTGATCAATGCAAAGTTTCTTACAAAATCGTGCTATGAACCGCTGTCCTTAAATTACACTAAACCTTGCTTTGATAAACGTCCAAATGTTATTACAATTCTACTGTGCAACTAATGTACCGTACATGCAAACTGTCACATTTAATAATCAAGATGAAAGATCATTCAACAAATTAAGTATACTTGACCATCAAATCTTTGATGTAGTTGACCACGCCACATCAATGTTAAATTTGTGAAGTGTAAAATATTTACTCGCATATGTATATGTATATAATAAGTAGTTTCCATTTCTCGTTTCAGCATTTTATTTTTCAAACATTGGCTATACCTTTCATGTAACTATTTATGTGTTGCTTATGAATTTAATTGTAACACTTCTTAGTGACTGGTTAGGTTGAACCAATGCCTTCCTAGAAAACTATGACACCAATGAACAACACCAGTCTTTTTGCTGTTCCTGCTAATAATGTATGCATGGCTTCACTAGAAAAGGCATCAATTCTTTGGCTTTCCTGGTTGAAGGATTTGTTTTTACAACTCCAGTGTATACACAATTGTTACCATAGTATATAGTTGGTTGACCGTTATGGAATAACCGTTTCACAGATGATATGGGATATGTTTCTCACGTCATAACTACAATCCTCTTCCCTTTTCATGAATTTGACTTACTGTATAAAGCTAGTGAAATCGGGTTTGTAAAAACATGAGCAACCCGACGGTGCCACTGTTGGACATTTGAAGCAGTTTCTGCTTACCCTTCTGGAGCACCTGAGATCATCCCCAGTTTTTGGTTAGGGTTCGTGTTAATTGCTCAGACTGTGTTTGTTTTCTATGCTGTTTCTTGTGTACTTTAATTTGTATATTTCATGTCATGGTGTTATCAGTTTATTTTCGATTTATGAGTTTGCCTGTTCCTCTGGTATCTTTCGCCCCTCTTGAAGTCTATAACTTAGAGAATGATGAAAAATGATAGTTTTGCAATTCAAAATATGAATACAATATAAGGCTGGTTAGAATGCAAACCATTCAGCTTGCTTAATATCTAATAAGTGCCACCAAATATGCAGACATTTAAGACTGGGGCAAACCATACACAATTACACAAGCTTACTAAACACCAGCTTGGTTTGACAATACTAGAATGTATGTAAAACTGCAATTCAATAAAACATAGATTGGTATACAAGCAATTAAAGCTTGTATGTATCCATGCAAGAAAAATAAGCTTTCACCGTACACCAGTGTTGCATGCAAGAATACCGTGAACTGAAAATGTCAAACAAATATGCAAACTTTTATGTTCCAAAGGGTATAGGATTATACGTTGGTATACCGACAATCAAACCCATGAATTCCATTGTTTTACAAGGGTTTATTGAAAAGCGGGTTAGTATACGGGAATTAACCCCTGAGTGTTGCAGTTAAGAATTAAGAGCTTTCTTTCAAATTCAAATGAAATTGAAGTAATTCCTTACATCCATGTAATTCAACCTTTTAATTTCACAATCATACACATCTCCTTATTTTCTAAGGGATGTATGCAAACATAATTAAATAAGAAATGTTACTACTCAGTGAATACTTAGCATTCAGGCATGCAGACTTGCCAATACAAACATGAATCCAGAATAAAATTTTAGAATCCATGCAGGCATACAAGTACCTAGCAGAAAAAAAGCCAAAATAAATTTAAAAAAAAATCGGTTTACATATCCCAGGTTCGTATACAGGCATACAGACCTTAACTATGCCAAAATAAATATATTAAAGGTTCTAAATACACCAGATTTGTATGCAGGAATACAGACCTGACAAATACTTATATACGCAGAAAGTGAGAGTTTAACATACACCAGGTCGGTATGCTAGCATACAGACCTGACAAATACTTGCATGTACATAGAGTGAGTTTTTAACATACACCAGGTCAGTATGCTAGCATACAGACCTGACAAATACTAGTATATATGCATAGAGTGAGAGTTTAACATACACCAGGTCGGTATGATAGCATACAGACCTGACAAATACTAGGATGTGCATAGAGTGAGAGTTTTTGCATTAACCAGGTCGGTATGCTAGCATACAGACCTGAAAAATGCTAGTATATGCATAGAGTGAAAGTTTAGCATTAACCAGGTCGGTATGCTAGCATACAGACCTGAAAAATACTAGTAAATGCATAGAGTGAGAGTTTAACATACACCAGGTCGGTATGCTAGCATACAGACCTGACAAATACTAGGATGTGCATAGAGTGAGAGTTAAGAATTAACCAGGTCGGTATGCTAGCATAGAGACATGAAAAATGCTAGTATATATGCATAGAGTGAGAGTTTAGCATTAACCAGGTCGGTATGCTAGCATACAGACCTGAAAAATACTTGTATATGTATAGAGTGAGAGTTTAGCATTAACCAGGTCGGTATGCTGGCATACAGACCTGACAAATTCTAGTATACACATACAGTGAGGTTTTAGCATACACCAGGGTGGTATGCAGGCATACAGACCTGACAAATACAAGTAAGAGAAAAAGACTTAATTTAGCATTCTTTTCATTGAAACATCTGAAATAAAGATGGGTAAATGCTATGTTATGTATATATTTCAAAAATGACATAAAAGTATAACAAAAATGCAGAATGAGTATCTTTTTAAGGTTTATTTACTTGAACTATTTCCTTGGTGTTAAAATAGTTCATTCTAGCATCCTATGAAAAAGGTTTATGATAAAATGATGAAATTTTGGTTCGCATTTACAAAGAAAGATCACAAATCTTGCCAAAAGATGACAAACAAATATTGTTAATGCTATACAGTGAGTTTTTAACGCGAAATATATCAATAATCCCAAATGTTGTAGCCTTTTCACACAAAAATAAGTTAAGTGGCATATGAGAATTTCTAATTTTAGATGAGAACGTGTTAAGGATAAACTCAATTTCAAAAGAAAACTCAACTTTTGAATATTTCCTGTAAATTATTTGTATGATATTAGTTATCAAAGGTACAAGGATTATAGTTTAATACGCAAGAAACGCGTTTCGTATATCAGTGACGCCCATATCAAAATAGATATAAAGCTGAACAGGTACAAAGTTAAAGAGCATTGAGGACCTAAAATTCCAAAAAGTTGTGTCAAATACGGCTAAGGTAATCTATGCCTGAGGTAGAAAAGCCTTAGTATTTCAAAAAATTCAAAATTTTGTTAACAGTAAATTTATACTTTTTTCGACTTTCAAACTAGTTTGATCTGAGCGTCACTGATGAGTCTTATGTAGTCGAAACGCGCGTCTGGTGTATCAATTAAAAGCCTGGTACCTTTGATAACTATGTACACAACTTAGGTGATACATGTACCACTGATTGTGGTAATTGCTATTGATGACTTGTGTTTGAATTTTTTCATCATTGCATGTGAACTTTTGTTGTCTCATTGGCAATCAGACCAGTCAACATTTCCTGATTTTAACAGTCCTTTTGTTTAATATCGAAGGACATTTTGAATACAAATGTAAATAAAATGTATTCTCTCACGCTTTACTTTATAGTTTTCGTACATTTTGATATTTGCCGAAATATAATCAAATTAGTATGTCTCGTTTTTTTAAACGTTAGTTTGTTCATATGTTTTGGAGTTCAGTGTGACGTCTACTATTCACTGAACTAGTAAATATATTTTAACGGCCAGCAGAAGCTCGTTTTCGGGTGCTGGATTGTTCTCGTTGTGTTGAAGACCCATAATTGATGGCCTTCAACTGTTTTCTGCCAATTGTTCGGGTTGCTATCTCTTTGATATCAGTAATGTAGTCATTTTTTTCAATTTTCTGTTTACAAAACGTTATATTTTTCGAAAAACTAAGGATTTTCTTATCCCAGGCATAGATTACCTTAGCCGTATTTGGCACAACTGTTTGGAATTTTGGATCCTCAATGCTCTTCATTTTTTTACTTGTTTGGCTTTATAAATATTTTGATTTGAGCATCACTGATGAGTCTTATGTAGACGAAACGCGCGTCTGGCGTACTAAATTATAATCCTGGTACCTTTGATAACTATTTGACACATTTGCTATTACAATTCTCAATTTAAAATTGCCGTGTTCGTGTCTGTCGAGATTATATGTTATAATAATTAAACTGGACCAAGGACTTATTAATTATTCCTATGCACGTGAATTTAATATTCAAATCAGTATATGTCTGATTAAGTTTTAAGTATTATAATAATTAAAAGAAAAATTACTAGACGCTGATTTAATATCTTGCGACATATTTTCTAAACTTTTGATTGACATTTATTGGACTGTTAGAAGAAAAGATAATATAACGTAGTTCCAATGTAATGAAAAGAATGTAATTTGAAATTACAATTAATTTTACATTAGTTAAATGGTTGAAAGTAGAATTTAATTAGTTCAAGGTTTTCAACATTGCGTAATTAAAATCTTAAGGCAAAAAGATAAACCATTTTAGCATAGTAATCATTTTGTTTTTTATAAAAGATTAATGCAATAAACAGAAGATATGGTTTGATTCATAATGAGAAAAGTATCTACTAAGAGACCAAATTAAGACTTTATGTAAACAACTAGAGGGCACTCAGTGACATGCAGTAACTAGATAAACCGATCCCTCTAATCTGTTTAATAATGGGATAGGTTGTAAAGTAATAATGAACAAAAGTAATTGAAATGGCAAAACGTGTGTATTCAATTTCGTTTAAAAAAAAATATTATCTAACGAACGTATCTTTTTGTGTTTTTAAATTTTTTAGTGGAAACTAGAAGAAATAGATATGCAGTAAGATAATTATCAATCGGTGTTCAAATGAAAAGGATTAAGGCAATTGTACGTCATTGCACGACCTTCAACGCTGACGAAAACCTTTACCGTTTAGTCATATATAAAAGGACACAACATGAATAATGTGAAACAATCAAAATGGAAAAAAACTAAAGGTCTTATTTAAAACGAAATAATTTACTGTTTAACATATCACAAGCATAATTGATTGATAGGTGATCGCTTTACGACATATCAACACAAAAAGGTTATATTGCGGCGAGAGCTATGTCAAATATAATAACAAGACCTTTTTTTTTCAAAATCATACAAAATATTTTTTCAATTTACTAAAAGTCTTAGTTTAACGGTTAAAGTAATAATATGCGAATTTATAAAATACAGCAGATCGAGATTTCAATGTTTTCATTTTATTTAGTTTTACTTGCTGTCAGCTTAAAACCAATGTTACTAGAGATCGACTATATGACGTCACAAAGCTTAATTGGTTCCTTTTTGTTTTTTAGCAGAGATGAATTCTTTAAATGTACGAAACAAAAGGATTGATTTATTGAAATATGAATTAGTAACGAAAACGATTTATTAACCTATTCATGCACTTAGTTTAAAGAAATAATTTTGGCTGATATCGGATTTTCAAAAGTGTAAAGTTGACAAAAAACGATTAGCGATTCAGACACAATTGATCGTAAAATCCAAATAACATTTTTTCTTTTAGACATACATCAAAGTTAAGAAACTCCCACACCAAACTAAATGTCTAAAGTGTAAAATTGATATTTTTATCTCTCGGATATTAGTTTCCTAGTTATTTTGTCATCTTTTGGTTTTAGTTGACTGAGATGCGTGATAGGGCAATGCGAAGTCGAAGTAAATAGCATAATTTTGTTGGGTTTACAAAGTTTCTACGTTAATATTGTTAATTTATTATTAAATTTTATTATTATTCTCGTTAAATACCATTTGTCATTTCTTATTATTTGTTTAAAGTACAGTGGCATGTTTTCCATGTGTGTTTAAAACGAGAACAGGTTGACAATATAAACAATAAGTCCTGAAATAGGGGTCGTCTGAGAAATTTGGATTGCCACTTGAAAAGAGTGTGTATTTGATTCGAACATACAGTTTGCTCTGCCTTGCAAAAGGCCACCTGAGGATCTGGGAACGATCGTTTTTGCAAGGATCCATAATGTACATTTAGTTAGCTCTTGGCAAGTACATGTATGGTTGCGATCGAGCACACATTTTAGTTAACAAGACTCGACATAATATCGACAGTACTTAAAAAGTAAAATTACAAAAATACTGACTTCCGATGGAAATTACAAACGGAAATTATCTAATCAAATATCTAAATAATTCCAAACTCATGAAATGAATGCTTAACCGTACTTAACTGTACTTGACTTAGGTTTCGACTTTATTTAATAAGTCTGCTTGAGGACTTGATCAATTTGGTCCGAAAATGGTCTCGAAAAGACTCCCTTGACACCATCTGCGAGTATGGTCTTGGGGAAACGATGATAGTCCGTCGGAAGGGGACGATAAATGGCTGACCCGTGTTAAGAGCGAGCCATATCTCTTGCACGTTATAGACACCCTTGTAGATTTTGAAAAAGAGTAGGATAATGCCGCTACAAGGCAGCACTCGCACCCGCAAAGTGGAAAGGGATTAATATAAGTTGCAAAACTTGTTTCCCAATCCACTATGAATACATATGTTTAAACTAAAAGACTTAAATCCCGTTAGTTTGTAAAATCAAAATATATTTGAGTTAGATGTCTGATTAAGACCAGTCTAGACTAAATCAAAAGGGCTAGACGAAGGCCGAAATCGAACAATAAGCAGCCGAGAATTGTCAAGACAAATCGAGACTGATCAAGAGTTAGCCGAGACCAGTCCATACCACAATGCACCTGTACAAAATCAATTTCATTTACAATTATTAAGTCAAGACCAAAATCAAGTACAGTCAAGTAAAGTCAAGTAGCTGTACGAGATCATTTCGAATCTTGTCAAGTACAATATATGATCGACCTTACTGCTTGAGCACACAATATGGTCTTTTCATACTCCTAACATTTTGTAGTTTTGTAGTGTATGCAGACTTGGTCAAGTTCGCCGAACACACAACATTCGATTAGTGTTACTCGCGAAGATCATGAATAAACCAACAGTATTCTCCTTGATTCAGACACTCTTTGCGCAGCTTTTAATGATACCACCGAAAGTTTGTAGGATATAATTATATATTTGTTGCTTATCGAATGTTCTAAAAAATCCGTTAAGATGATAACCAACTTTTTGAGTACATATATTTGTTAATCAAGAAAACCACAAAAAGGAACTGATTGAATATCACGAACTCCAATCTTATCATCGAGACCAAATGTTAGCGTCCTCCGATATGTGAACCATGATTTCATTTCAAAAAGGGGTGCAATATTTTATTAAGAGCCTGTCCATGAGGAAACCATGCAAAATAGTCCGGAATCAATATTTGCAAATCTTTATGAAATCTTGTTTGTAGGTAAACCTTACCATAACTACTGTAAATAAATATAATGTTTTGAACTGATTTATATATCTTGGCCGTAGGGGCGCCACCTGTAATTTGGAAATTTTTGGATGAAAACCAATAGAAAATACACAAAATAAGCATATTTTGAAACAATATATAATGTATTTATAAACATATCATCAACAAAAGTGGCATCAATTGTAAAACATCATACAAAGACCTTTTCATAGCCATATCTCCCTTAAAAAAAAGTTACCCAAGGGCAGATAACTCTGTAAATTTTGCAATTTTGCAATTTTCCTATTTTCTAAAAAATGCCAAAGTTCATAGGGTTGTATATACTAAGATAACACTTTTATTTCTTTCTTTTTTGCTTTTTTTTTTTACAATAATTCAAGTCTTACTTGCTACCATATAACAGGTTTTGCTTTGCATTTGAATATTAAAAAAGATATTTCCAATCTTTTATCCCCCCCTTTTTTTAAACCTGAAAAATTGATAAAATTCCAGATTCAATAAAGCAAACAGTGACTTATTAAAAACGTAATTTTGGTAGCGATATCTAAAATATAAAGAAGTAAATGATAAAATTGTTAACTGAAAAAAGCCCAAAAATTTATTGAAGAAGTAACAATCACCTTTTTTGTGACCTTTGTATTGTTTCAGGCGAATGATGTTGATTAAATGATTATGACAGTTTAAGAGATCTGGACACAATATCCTCAAACTTTCAGTTATGACTTGTTTCTCATTTGAATACGAATTAACAGCCGCATAAAAACCGTTGTTGACAAACGCCTTTAGATTATTTAATTAAGTCATCAAGTCGAGTTTCACATTCAAATTTTTATTGATGACCATGACCTCTAACATTGACAAGGAAGTCAATGATATTTGTCATAGAGAACAATTATTGTAAATATTCCAGATTCTAATTCTTTTAAATATAATATTTTTTCATTTACTCAAGTGCTACATTTTTGAAGCTGATAACTTCATTGATTTCTTCATAACTTGTCAATACAGACACAGAGACACAGAAATGCCAATTGCCTTTCAAAATAAATAACTGGTAAACAATAAAGTGATCCTGTTTTAATAAAGGCGTTGGCCATGTCTGTTTGGTGCAGACACAGCAAGAATTAAAGTTTTGGTTTCAGTAAGACTCGTTATCTTCTAGAGAATTTATAAAATCAGAACATGAGCGCGGTCATCAGCATAACAACAACGTACCAGAGACGGTATAAGATATTTGAGCCAGTCGGGTAATCCTTAACTATTGCGTGTTTGGCAGAGACATATAAGAGAAAAGCAGTTGAATATTTTGACCTGTAAGCATATTCGATCTACGAGGACACTATCACGAAACAGTTTAAAATAAATGTAGTTTATATTTTTCCTGATTGTGTTAGTTGTTGGAACTTAATTTTGGATTTTTCGGGCACAATTGACAAAGAGACAGCCATTTTAAGTTAACTTTGTCTGCATCGTGCTTCAATTATTCAGCTGTTCAATGTTCTAAGAAAATTAAGATAAGCTGTATCATCTTAACTATTTATTATCTATATATAGAATGTATTGGTCACGACAGCCTTTATTCTAGACATTATTTGTTTAATAATACGATATATACATGCTATATGGTACGTTAGATACTAGATCAATGTTACTTCGTGCTAAGAAAAAACAATAATTTCCTATAGCTATGAAATCGAAAGCTTAAAGATAAATATATAACAAGACTTGTCTTCTAACCTATATTCACAAATGATTCAGTAAAATAAGAACAGAATAAACGCACTTCCCATAGGTTAACTAACAATCACATTGTTAAAGGGAAATTAGCGTTAAAGATAAAACGCCATATAAAACAGGAAGATATGGTATGATTACCAATTAGACAACTTCTCACATATACTGTAACGATTTCGTGAGTCTCACGTTATTCTCGTGGGATTTTGTCTATATGTGTTACATTTTAGTGTTATGTCGTTGTTCTCCTCTTATATTTAATGCGTTTCCCTCGGTTTTAGTTTGTTACCCCGATTTTGTTTTTTGTCCATAGATTTATGAGTTTTGAACAGCGGTATACTACTGTTGCCTTTATTCAAGATAAACATATATGATACCATTTATGTGTTGGTCCTTTTCGTTTATTCATGGTGTCGTCTTTTATTCGATGTAAGATTTTTTTTTTTTTTTTTTTTTTACATATTTTAGTCTTTCTCTTTTCGCAGCGATTTTGTCAGACATAATTAAAATATATTATTTATATCTGACAAGCTTATGTCTTTTAACATCAGATAAAAAGTAAACGAAACAAAAATACCAAACTCTAAGGAAAGTCCACAACCCAACGGCAAAACCAAAAGCGCAAACAGATCAAACGTATGGGTAAATGTAACATGTCATATTCCTGTCTTGGTACAGGCATTTTCTAATGTAGAAAATGGTGAATTTAATCTGGTAAATGTAAGTTGATATATCTTTTAAAAATTATTATTATAGGCATCAAGGGGTCGGACGTTCTTTTAGGGAAAAATAATATATTATATATATATTAGTTTAAAGTTGAGAGCTTTGCACATCCCCAAAATTCAAATATTGTTTTAAACCATTATTGGCTTGAATATGAGGGATTATGTGTTAAATATGATTGTTTGTGGTTTGATGTTTTGAACCGTACCTGCCTTTTCTTGTTAAAAATGTATTGCTTCATAGTGTTTGCAAACAAGTTTTAAGGGAACACACACTGACATCTAAGTATGCTACCTTCAATGAAATGTTTTCGTGGTATCAATGATATCAACAAACGTTATAGTAATACTTTACTCCTTTTCATTTATACACACCGGTAGTCTTCAACCACAAAAACATGTGTCCAGGCAATATGTCATTTATATACTGTACAGAATTATGCAATTTCAAAATGCTATCAAAATATGGAATATCGGTTCTTTACCTGTATCATTAGCCATTATTAATCAATTTTGAACTAATCAGTGCAAAAAGACTAAACTGGTACACATTTCTATTATGGGGCCAACTGAGACCCACCTACAGATGCAGATTTTTTTCGCTACGTTGTGGTCTTCTGCTGTTATCTGCTCTTTGTTCGCGTTGTTGTTATTTTGACATGTTCCCCATTCTCAATTTTATTAACAATATCCTATTGAATTAAGTAAACATCTCATCATATAAAGACAGAATTCTCAACCTCGATAAATCAATATTGTTTAGACAAATTGCTGATAGTCATTTAGATCTGTTTATATTGAATTACTGTACTGTTCAGTAGATATTATTAACATGAACAAGACAACAACATAATGAATTTTCTGAACAACTACTAAACAGTACGTGATTGAATGTAAGCCAATTGTTTGAATGTCTTTACCCGATTAAAGGATTATGGTTCAAACTTTTCAGATAACGTTTATATGAAATAGACCGTTTGAATTAAAAACAACTAGTGAGCAATTTAAAGATTGATGAGACTTTATATTCGGATAAATTAAGGCAACAGTAGTCTACATAGTTATCAAACCAAAGATACCGGGCTTATAATTTGATACGTCAGACGTGCGTTTCGTCTACATAAGAATCATCAGTGATGCTGAGATCAAAATAGTTAGAAGGCCAAAACGAGTACAAAGATGAAGAGCAATGAGGACTCACAGCTGTTCTAAACTCAGAAAAAATGTTTATATGTATTGCTATTATTTGAATAATTTTAGATGAATTGCAAATAGTAATTTAGAATATAAGATAGCTGCCAAAGTAATTGCATTAAGATTAAAAAAAAATAAAAATGTACAAATATGTAGATAATTGTTTTTTCCTCGCTGACTAAGTTATCGCTTGTCATTTATTGAGATTATGTTTACACGGGCGTTAGTTGCAGATGATACACAATCAAAATCACATGATAGTTAGTAAGGGACATCAACAAATTTGAGTTTTCTTAAAGTCATATAAAACGAGTGACTGGTGAAAAAAAATGTGAATCCAATTCTTGAACCAATGCATGTATATATTTTGAACTGAGTCTCATTTCATTATCATTTTTTACGCATCCATACATTGAACCTTAAAATCATAAAAATAATTTCTCGGTCAATTATGACGTAAAAATATGACAGCTACTTAATTGTCGTGTTTTGAAGCCATAGTTTAACCCTTGTCAATTGAAAAAAGTAATTCCTTGTTAATTTGTAAACATTATAGAGTTTTCTTGAGAAAAAAAATTATTTACATAAGTTTAATAATAAAAACTAACCATTTAGTTATAAAATCATGTTTTTTTATTTGAAGTTTCATATGAACTTTTAAAAGTAAGAAAGTATCAAATTCTGAAAATGCATGTAAGGAATATGTTTATTTTTAATGGTTCCATTGGTTGGGTTTGTTTAGTGTAATGTTCTGGTAATGAACTTCCCCTTTTTGAACTGACCTGACGACATATGTTTTATCAATGCAAAATTTTTGTTTCTCTCACTCTACGTACTATTCAGTTCGTAATCAATTATATCTGTGCAGAACTCAAACGTGTTTTTCTTCAGTAAACGATTCACTCAAAAACCTTTCTTTGTGTTTTTTTAAAAAGAAATTAATTATTTGCAATATTAGTATACATTTTTAAGAGTTTTATAACTTACATTCATTTATTTATTTATAATTATAAAATCAAGATTCATTTATATTTGCTCATTTTATTAACGATAGTATTACTCTAAAAATGGGTAAACAAAGGTGTATTACGTTTTTCACTGTTTTAAGTACATAAAATTTATATATTCTTATATTGCTTTTGATATAAAAAAAAACCAAAACATTTCAAGTAATATATAATTGAAATGATACTTACCTTACCGTACCTATATACCATACGCATCCACCTGACACACAAATTATTAAGTTAATGTTTTAATTGTTCAGCAGAAAACTTTGCGACAGAAATTGATTTTGAAAATCTTTGATGACAAACTTTTATGAACGATTTATTCTAAATCAATGGCATAAAACGTTGATTACTAATTAGAGTTTTCTTATTTGGGACAGTTTAAATTGTTAATGGCAGTTGTGTAAAAACTTTAACTAGATCGATGTGTTCCTACTGTCCCACGCCCTAACATATGATAAAACAAATTCGCTTATATCTGGATATATCTGTTGTACATGTAACAGGCTCAGTTATAGTGCAGATGAGCATTTGTTCGATTAAACATAATAAAAGCTTATTTACAGAAAATAAAAACATGGCAAGATTTTAGTTAATATACCCTTTAATTATTTAACTTATTTAAGTGCTCTTAGGTTAATCTATACAATTTTACAATATTAATAGTGTAGTCTGAAAATTTTGTGTATTTATTTTAAAATATTTGCCTCTGTAATATATATTCGAAATGATTTTTATCGATCATCATTCAATAATTTCATTTGGATTCACACAGAACATGCGTTTGACCTCTTTAATACACTAGTCGAAATAATAGCTTCAAATGCGTGAAAATATGCAATTTATGTGAAGCTAAATGATTGCACATAAAAACCACTAGCAGAATTAAAAAAAAATTAACATACAGAATGTGGCGGGATTACGCATGTTAGTGGCATCCCAACCTGCCCGTAACCTAGGACGATTGTGTAACAGTACATCATAATAATCAACGGAACTATAAAGATCTGTTAAAAAAGGCTTAACAACATGAGAATCAACGGAACTATAAAGATCAGTTGAAAAAGGCTTAACTCAACAGATGTATTACAATAGAAATACATATAACAAAAACATAAGTGGACGTGGCCGGGTACTTGTACCTGCACATCGTAACAACCAAAAGACTCTAAGTAAAGATATGACGAGTACCTGCAGTAACTGACAGCTAGTTCAACTACTAATACTAACAATGCTTCATCTAAGAACAAGTTATCAACCGGTACACATCCTACTTCCAATGGCAATAGATTTAGTAAAAAGACGTCACAAACAGTCAAATAATTTACTGATATCAAAATCAATATTACTATCAATAAAAACAATATTCTAAGATCAAATGACAGTGTTGCATTGGTAACTTTTAAGAATAAGTTTGTTTTAAGGATCGATAAATTCACTAGAATTTCTAAATTTCCGGGCACGATAAAAAAGATCTCCGTAAAAATGAGGATATGCTATCCTGTTTCAAATAAGTTTAACTTCGAAGTCACATCTTGATATCTTTGGAAGAAGTTAGTAAACGTTTTAAGTAATTTGTGGTAACGAAATCCCTCAATTTACTAGTACTACATGAATAACGTTAATTAAATTCTGAAAAGTCACGACAGACCCGGGTATAGGGCACGAATTGTGAAATATAAACACCATAAGATGGTGCTTAAGGAACACATCATCATAAAAAAAGGAAAATAAATATTAGGGAAGAAAAGTCGTAAACTTAAGTGTGGAATTACCCGTGTAAAACTGAAATAATGAATATAGAAAAAGACAGTAAGAGCGTTTAAATCTATAGATATTTTTAGATTATTTAATAAAAAAGATATATCATCAAGATCACGGTAAGTGTTGTTGAATTTATCAGTTAAATGCAATTTGGACGGGTCTTAACTGAGTTAGGTCATAAACTGTGATTTATAAGAGTACACACAAAAGTCTGTTATTAAAAGGGTGCAATAGTATCCTTAGAATACATACAATCCGTCGATAAACTTTGTTGGTGAAACGTACATAAATATCACCAAGAAAATAATTAACAACTTCAGTCATCTCACCATACGACCAGTAAGTGTATTTAGCATATTTACCTTACTCATTAGAGAAGAAGGGTAAAATAAGTTGCAGTTAATATATTTGCAATCAGATTAACCAAACAACCATTTAATTAAATTAGAAAACTTTTGTTTGATAAGATTGTGAGGAAGTGTAGTGTTAAGAGAAGAAAAGTCAAAACTGTCAATGGAATCAAAAGGACCATCAACAGCACGTAATCCAAAGATGTTTTGTACGTCAAATATAGTTAATTCCTTTATTTTTATATATTGTATAACAAAATATTATGATAAGTTCTTTTGATTGTAGTTAAGGAATTTGTCTCATAGACAATTATACCACAGCTTTTTTTTTTAAGTAAAAAGCAATGGAAGATTATGTGTAAAACACTAACTAGTTGCCGAAATGAAAATATAGTTCATTGTTTTATGTGTGATTATGTAACCTATACTGGGACTTTCAAATGTTCAGAAGAGGCATTAAGCTGTGATGTAGTTATTATATTTTGTTTACTATATGACTATCTGTAAATCGCACGGACTTCTATATGAATTTAAAATACATTTCATTCTTTAGAACAACCGTGTAGTATTTACGGCATACTAGCACCCCATTGTTGGCTGATAAATCGGCCGGTAAAAACATAAACCGGTTTGAAAGTTCTTGAAGTTTAGTATTTATAAATAAATTTATGCTTTATTAACATAAATTTTTACTTTAAAAAATTTATGTTAAAATGTATCGATAAATAAGTGTATATTCTTTTTAGATTTGACATATTTTTGCATCCCTGTACATATGTACATGGAAAACATGATGTTATCAATTGTAGTTTGAGGTTTCCAATCAATCTGTGTTATTGAAAAAATTCATAAAGATATAAAACAGACCTTTTAGTTCTGGTAGTTTCCTTATCTCTAGCTTACTGAATTATACCGTTTATTTTTTTTGGATATTTGTCATCACTATCCATAAAATTAGATTATTAACTGATGTTGCATGTGTCTCCTCGATAACATCTTAACTACCTTATACATGTTATACCAGATCTTTCACGATCTAATCGCAATACTAGACCACTATAACTTATTTTTTCAGGATTACTTTTCTCGATATACAGAATGACAGCTGTGTCAACATGTTCTTCAAATCGCCCATGAAAGGAGTAGGTCCGGTAAGGGCCGGTTTTGGCCTCAAATTTCAAGTTTATCTGACGAATGATTGTGGACACTTTTTAAACACTTAAATGTCTATTTTAATTGATTCAATTTTTTTTTGTGAAAAATTTTAATTGATTCACTCTTTAAAAACGCTCCGATTCTAGCTTAAATATGAGAAATCCGTTAATTATTCCAAAAACTGTCACTTTTCAGATGGTTTTTGTCAAAAATTAAAGTGGCCGCATCCGTGTTCATCCTCGACCTTTATATATGTTATGTATTATCATTAAACACAACTTACATTTCAATATCAAGAATGAACACGAATGCGGTCACTTCCGTTTAAGACGGAAACCGTCTAAAATTTAACTAAAATGCTGAAATTGTGAAGATTTCAGTCATTTAACATGACTGAATGACGCATGTACACGATATATGTGCATTGTAATGCCAAAAATATCCCATATTTATGAAGCAGAGGCATTATACTTTCAAAAAAATAACTAAAATTTTACATTTAAACAATTTTGTAAAACTGCTATATTTTGGGGCCAAAAAGGGGTCTTACTGAACCTACTCCTTTAGTAAAATTATTACATCTTAACCTGTACCTTGATTTATTTTTTTAATTATCTGTAATATGAATCGAATATAGTTTACAGAACGTTCAGCCATCGTCAAATGATGTACAAAAATAGACAAAATCGTTCTGCTTACTACTTGAAATAAATTTTATTGAGATCAGAACTCCTAATAAAAGAAGACAAACTCGACAATTCATTTATAAATATATTGTTCATGGATTAGAGCTAGTATTTAGAGATCCCCCGTATTTGTAAGTCAATCATGTTCAGCAAAATGTCGATACCGATAAAGTTTTTAAAGTCTAGAATAAAAGCTACTACATCATCGTCAAATAAATCTGTAATTTAAAGCTTATAATTTCGTATTGTTATTGAGACCAACGTTTATCGTTCCTAATTTCAGTACGTCATATGTTTTGTTCACATATCGTTGTAATTATATTGAAATTTAATGCGGCGACTGTCATATAAGTGAGTGTTCATCTAGCTATCAAACCAGGTTTCATCCTCCATTTTCTACATAAAAAATACCAGTACTATATTAGGAGTATGATAGTTGTTATCCAATCGTTTGATGTCCTTGGGCTTTTGATGTAACATTTTGATTACGGGCATTCCGTGTTGAATTTACTTCGGAGTTCGGAATTTTTGTTATTTTACTTTTTGTATAATTTTGTATGATTTGATATGATCTGTGAACAATTTTCAGGGAGACAGACATGGACATTTTCAAAACTGAACTCTCTTAACGACTCCTTGTTTTTATTTATACTATACAAAAAGGATTAGGATTTTTTTTTTCATTCTATTACCAGGATTATCTAAAACACGGCACGTGTATGCTACCTCTCTAATCATATTTTTTTTTCATTCAAGACTCAACTTTCAACTGTGAGATATATCAGTAATGACTGAAATATCACCAAATACATATTACCGGATGGTCTACCATCAGAGAAAAACATTATACTGTAAAACAGTTTCATGCGTGGCCGTATGTGCAAATCACACGAGAATCATGTAAATCTACATTTTTGTTATTCCTTGGGTCAACACGGACACTGATTATTACTTGATTTTTTTCAATTGACTGGGCGGTGTTTAATCGATTCGCTTATTTAAGACCAGTCCATTTATTGACAGGTGTTTCGGGAAAATCAACAATGAAGTGTCCAGTTTTTCGCCTCATATCATACACTAAATTCATTAGTATATCAGTGTGATGATACTGATAGGTGAATAGTTATAATTATAACGGCCATAATCCTTATCACACAAATCTTCAAATAGCCTGTTCGTATGCAAATTAAAACGTAAGCTCTGCTCGATCAGTTAAAATAACCTTGTATACCAACTATCAACCTTAAACTCGTTGCCAATAAAACTTTTATAACGTACTCGAATGATACTCCGTTTATGAACCTGACGACCGACATAAACTGCATTTGTATTATACTATATAAATGCAAGACGTTTTGATTTAAGTAGAAAACCGGAAATTAATTTGTAAGATGTTGTGCACCAAAAATGTGTTAAATCACTGCTTTATTATTTTAAACTTCGTTACACTGGCTTTATGTCTTGCTGCACAATTTAAGTTCAGTGTCTTATGAATTGATGGCATGTGCAGTCAAATCATGGCTTTGACAAACATGTATTTGATCCATCTACTAAACCAATAAACTTTATAACGAAGTTTTTAATTTTATTTATTAAAATTATCATTATTTTTCATGATTATCTCGCTATTTTAACAAATAAATAACGCTATTATGAGAAATTCATGTCATTTTACCAATGCAAATGAATAAAAAAGGATTCTGTGTGTGTTATATTTTGGTGTTGTGTCTCTGATGTGTCGTAGTTCTCTTATATTTGATACGTTTCCCTCAGTTTTAGTTTGTAACCCGGATTTGTTTTTTCTCTATTGATTTATGAATTTTGAACAGCGGTATACTACTGTTGCCTTTAAGTATAGCCATTACTTATTCGTTGAAAGCGTTTAATAGAATGGCAAGACGACGAGTCGTGATAATTTACTGTAGTGGACTCCGTAAACGAGTGAAGTTTTTACAGACTTTATTTTAAACATTCGATTAAGTTGTATACCTAAGTTGTACATTTTTACTTAAATGTTATATGTATATTTTCATTGATTCTAGACATTTCAAAATCCGTTTTATTCTATGAAGAATTGAATAATTGTCAAACTATCTAAGATGCAAGTCATGTAATACACCTTTTATTTTAATGATTATAAATTGTATGGTCATGGTACATTAATCTAACAACAACGTATTTGAATATGTATGAAAAATCTTGAATTAAGAACTAACGGAATATCAAATTGCATTAAAGACAATAAGATTACGCATTTATGACTTTCAACTCATTTTACTCTGCATTTAGACCATAGTGCAGATAATATGATGTAACAAAGAGAATGAATAATGTATGAAAATAACTAGTTTTAAACTATTTATCTCTTTTCGATTAAGCTGTATGTCATTAATAATCATTGTTTTCCTTGACGTACGTCTGTCTGATCGCAACAGGGATGGTCAAAACTTCATAAGGAACATTCTTGTCATGTTTGGTTTCATTCTATTCAGTGGTTCTCTAATTTTATAGTAAACAACTTAAATGAGAGAACAAACATTTTAGGACTAATACAGATTCATATTATATACAACTTAAATTTTTCTTCGGGGCTCCAATAAGTTGAGAATATGATGATTTATTATCATTTCTTTAAAGAAAACTTGAAAATCATATTTAATTCAGGAGAAATTTTGCAAATTTATTCGAGACAAATATTTCCAAACTTGAGAAAATAGTTCATTTGAGAAAAATAGTTCATTTTTTATTTTAGAAAAAAACATAAAGTTCGTACTGGTCCGCGTCTCATATTCTGGTCTTTAGTTTTATTCTCATCAAGAGATGCATTAACCACTGTTTTATAACTTATAACTTTGTGTATTTGAAATAAGTGGTTAACATATGATCTCGAAACATGAAAGTTATATTGAAACTTGTTGCGAGGAAAAAAGTGAAAATTTTCATTTTGTTTTTAATATTTATTAAGTTATGTTGACTGACAGACCCTGTAATAATATCCGCCATTTAGCATTATAACTGTTATTTTAAAATGAAATGATTAAGATTGGATATTTTCACTATGTACAATGTACATGTAACTAGTATAAAACAAAACTTGACCATGAAAGAATTTTGCTATCAATTTTGTTTTTGATGTACCAAAATACTTTTTTTGTTTTGTTTTTGGCTTTGCAATCGTCAGTGGCGAACGTATCCGGTGAAGGTTAATCTCTTTAATACAATTACGTTCCTTTATATCAACTTCTTGGGCCTGCATATGATGCTGAATGTAAACTTTGGTGTTTATTAAATATTATATAAGGAAAAAAAGATTACCACATAGGTTTATTTATAAAAGTATTTTAGTTGTAACCGTGAATCTCAATCATTGGATTACCTATAACTTTGTTTCAGTGTGTTATTCCTTTGACATTTTATAAAAATATTCTGTATGCATAGTATATACGTACAAGATATTCCTTTGTCATGAAAGTAGCTTAGACATCTATTACATCCTTGTCAATCGTTGTTTTATTTTCAAATTGTCTTTAAGAAATCATTCTAGGATACCAACTCTTTCCTTTTGCATGAGGCGGACCTAATGGAACAGCATCCTTCTTGAAAAGAATTGAAAGACAAAACTAACGTTCCTCTATATTATAGATATACTCTCAACATTTTGGTGACTCAGTTGAACACATTCTATTTAGCTTGAAATGAAAAATACATTTAAGTCTGCTTCATATATTGAAATTCATTCTAAATGTTTGATTCCAAATGAATTTCAATACATTTCCTATCATGAATACCTTGACAAAGGGATGTTAATTTCAAGGTTGCTACTTACAGAAGGGTTTTACATGTAGGTGGTTAAGTCAAAGTCATCCCTTAAAAAATGTATGACCCCCAGCGCGAGTTTAATTGCTGTTATGAAACATTTGTTTCAAAGACCACGACGAATACGATCCAATTGTCGTTTTTTTTTCATCGAATGTGGCATCACGTAATTAGACTTATCACCGAATGTGTGTTAACATGAACAACACGACGTATAGATCAGGATATGCTTACTTTAGCCGTATTTTTGGGTCCGCAATGCTCTTCAACTTTGTACTTGTTTGGCTTTTTTAAAAACGTTTTGATATAAGTGTCACTGATGAGTCTTATGTAACCGAAACGCGCGCCTGGCGTATTAAATTATAATCCTGGTACCTTTAATAACTATTTTACCCTAAGGACTTATAATGGTTTTTCGCGGGTTCGTGTTGCTCTGTCATAAGAATGTAACAGTTTTGTTTTAATTCTGTTGTTTGGCGTTTGGTCGTTAGTTGACATGGTGTCGTCCGATTTTCATCAATTTATTTGAATATTTCGTTGGTATCTTCCGTCTTTCTTTTTGAAAAAGGTACTGCTTTTTTTTTTTTATAATTCATCATTAACAGTGTGGATTCACATGATGGTTGATACATGCACAACAGGGAACTCATACATTATCGACACACCAGTCCTCGCTCCTTTTGGGGTTCATTAGATTTCATTTGTTTACATTGATATGCCTCTACCTATTGGATTTACCAAACTGAACAATGCTGAACACCAGCAAACTACTTTCGACATACTCTCCAATGTTTCTATAAAAAAAAATAACGAAAGTATCAAAAGTCAAGACCAAACGGCCAAAAATATTTATTTTAATGAGGCAGTCAAAAAACACATGGTTGATCCTGCTTAAGTAGTTGCACTTGCTGCGTTGATTTATGCAAGTAAATGTGATAAGACAAAGAAGATCATAACCTAACTATTTTCTTTAGGCAAATACATCAAGTTTTTAATAGAAAACTATAACAAACCTAATTTAAGCACTTAGAGTTAAATTGTTAAAACACATGGATCCATCTCCTTTAAAGCCTGAAAATAAAGGTGTAAACTACAGATATTTATATTATGTTCAATGTCGCCAATGTTTAAATTTCCTAAATCTATCAAGTAGTTATAAATTCAAGTGAAACAAATGAACGCTGAGGGAGACTTTTTACGTCTACGCATTTTTGAACTTTGCAAAAGTTCCATCAGTGACCAATGGAGACCAATGGAGACCTTGTTGCAATGCAACTACTAGTACAAATAATTATATTAGATTATCAGTTTGAATATGACGCATGCTAATTCTAACATCTATAGTGCAACTAGATGTCGTATATTCAGAAGTGATGAGGGTAAAAAAACATTTTTGCAAAAGAGTTTTTATTTATTATTTAGTTTGGTTATAAACACAATATTCTTCACAGGATGCAGTTGCAGACAAGAAGTACTAACGGACTGTAGGACGTAAGAAAGAGTGCCCAAATTTCTTTATACAGCACGATATAGATGTATATTTTTTTTCTTTTAGTAGTGAGGTTGCTCTCTGTCAGAATTGTGTTTCGTTGATTGTTTTATGCATCAATTGTTATTTACTTTTTCGTTTCATTTCTCATGTAGTAAATGCCGGACCTAAATAGCTACTATTTTTGTGGAAGGTTGTACGGTTAAAACGTACCTATATACGTTATTATGTTTTATCCATTGAGTTAAACCTTCCAATTGATAATCATAATGTGTCTATCTGTGTTGTAATGTTATACTATTGTTTCAGAAAAAGCAGAAAGTTTGGTGCCATTAAAACATTTAATCTCGCTGCAATTGTTTGTACCTGTTTTAAGTCAGGATTCTGATGTTCAGTGGTTGTCGTCTGTTTTGTGTGGTTCATAAGTGTTTATTTTTTCTCATTTTTATATGGATAAAACCGTTGGTTTTCCCGTTTGAATAGTTTTACACTATAGTCATTTTTTTATTGCTTGCTAATTGGCGTGAGCCCCGGCTCTGTGTTGAAGGCCGTACATTGACCTATAATGGTTTACTTTTATAAATTGTGTCTTGGATGGAGAGTTATCTCATTGGCACTCATACCAGATCTTTCTATATATATCTATAGTAATTTATACATTTTTCTAACGACTTTGGTAGATTGATGTCCTATTTGCAATACCTCAAGTTATTCTCATTTTTACAGTTAAAAGGAAAGATCATAAATTGCTCAACACTTACTAGATGTCAAGATGAAACGATATTCGACCGTGTTAATTTGGTGTATATTTAAGGTAGCAAATACATAGCGGGGATTGTCGATTGATCATATGAGGCGTTAAGCTGATATGTAGTCATTATAAGATCATGATGACTCTTTACTGTTTAAAAATATCGAATGTATATCATTGAATATAGAATTTACTTATCACCGAGTGTGTTTTTACATGAACAACATGAAATATAGATATAGATTCTTACATTGATACGAGTGGATTACCGGACTTATCCAATCGAGATAGATAAATTATCAATTTTAAAGTCCGAGCCACGGCGAGATTGGATAAATCCGATAATCCACGAGTAACTATGTAAGAATCTGTTTCTCTAATGATTAAAAAATACATTTTCCTTTATTTGTTGTCAATTATATTAACACCTGTTATAGCATATTTTGATTCATACAGTTAGCTAAAAAGGTCATGACCCTTAAAATCATCCAATGATCTTCTGAGATCACCAGCAACCACACGTTGGTTAAATTTTTTTATACAATGGGTCCGGAAAGGGACTAATTTCCATAGAATTAGAGAAATCAGGACATGCCTACACTTCTAGAGTTAGAATGTGGTTTCTCGGGTTCGTGTCTCTCTGTCATAAGATTTCTTTTTCATGTAATTGATGTTTTTGAATACTGGTGTTTGGCGTTTGGTCGTTAGTTGAAATGGTGTCGTCATTTTGTCATCTCTTAATTAGAATATTTCTTTGGTACCTTCCACCTTTCATTTTTGAAAAAAATACTGCCTTTAATTGATAATTCATTATTAACAGACGTGTGGATTCATATGATGGTTAATATTTGCACAACAGGAAACGCTCACATTATCGACACACCATTCCTCGCTCTTATTGGAGTTCATAATTTTCCTTTGTTAACATTGATATTTCTCTACTTGTTGGGTTGAACAGAAACGCTTGCATTATCGACACAATATTCCTCGCCCCTTTTGGTGTTCATAAGATTTCTTTTGTTAACATTGACATGTCTCTACTTATTGGATTGAACGGAAACGCTTACATGATCAACAAAACATTTCTCGCCCCTTTTTTAGTTCATAATATGTTCTATGTTTACATTGATATGTCTCTACTTATATGATTTACCAAACTGAACAATGCTGAACACCATCAAACCACGTCCGACGTACTCTACAATATTACTATAAAAAAAATAATGAAAGTATCGAAAGTCTAGACCAACTCGCCGAAAATGGTAAATATTGTAAAAGTTGAAATAAGAAATAAAACTTGATTTATGATTGAAGACATTTATTTTACTGGGGCAGTAATAAACACAGAGGAGGTCCTGCTTAAGTAGTGGCACTTGCTGCGTTGTAAATGTGATAAGACAAAGAAGATCATAATCTAACTATTTTCTTTAGGTAAATACATCAAGTTTTTAATAGAAAACTGTAACAAACATAATTTAAGCAAATAGAGTTAAATTCAAGTCTAAGGATTTTAATTAAAAAAAATAAATGCAAACAAAAAGTAAATCATATTTTGACAATTTACAGAGTATTTGTATATAATCGTGTCAGCTACATATATAGTTTGTTACATCAAATTACCCTTGGAATGTATTTTTGAAAAAAATATACGCACGGAATTAATAAAGTATTGTTTTCATTTTCTACCACTTGTCCATATATAAGTTCAATATCTTTAGAGTAAATGTTCACCAAAGTAAATGTGCGCTTTTATGCTGTTATTATTCACTGTAGGGTCCATTGTAATTAACTTCCTCGTAATGAAAAGAAGATCACAATACCAACAACCATAACCATCAAATTGGTAGAACACATGGATCCATCTCCCTTAACGCCTGAAAAAAGAAGGTTAAACAACAGATAATAATGAATATAGAAATAGAAAATTAAAATCAATGTGTACGTAATTTTAAGCATCAATTATATCCCATGTTTAGTTTACTTTATTTTACCAAAGTTTAAATCTCATAAATCTATCAAGTACTGTAGATATAAATTCAGGTGAAACAAATAAATTCTGAAGGGAGACTTTTGACGTCTATAGAAAAGGCGTCTTATGCTGTTCATTCATATCCTTCATGCGAATCAACACTTATTTGAAATGTCAAATCGTCAAAAGAAACCCATCGGTAAATTTAAAGATTAGTCTAGTATCTTATGACAATATGGTGGTGGTAAAATTAAACAAATTCATTCTGAATTGTGTCCTCTGTGCACTTCAAATTCTTTTATTTTGTTGCCTTGTTTCCTCTTTTGATCAAAGAGTCACTAGTTGATCTGTTGTGGACGAAACGCGCGCCTATCATACATATTATTAATTCTAGAAACCTTGCTGAAATTATAAAATATATCGTGTTGGTCAGCTAATTCGTGTTGATGACCATGACCGTGATAAAGCGTTGACTTCAGTCGTTCTTTTTCATTTGTATCTCAGGACAGTTTCATGTACAGAGCATATCCCTTATAATGAAGCCTGCACTCTATAAATATACATCTGCGTTCCTAATAACTTTAAATATATAAACGCTATAATAGTGAATGATACTCTACATAATAAAAAGGCCAAGTAGTGTGGTGAAATATAGAGGCAATAGAAGTATAACGTTGTTCGATAGTCATAAATCGAATTAAACGAAAACAAATGCGAGTCACAAAACCAAAAACAAAAGGAAACCCATACTGTAAAATTGAAATTTTCGTGGAGGATTGAATTTCATTTATTTCGTGAAAAGAATATATCCCCGAAATTAAAGCCCCCACGAAAATTTAGCCGCCATATAAAACCACTTACATATAAGGAAACCACGTTAACTTTGCAGAATTTGTTTTAGTTTTAATTCGATTTATGACTACAACACTACAAGTATTGTACACGACTATAACATTTCGTTGCGATGACATATGCAAATTTACTTATAATAATCAAGTATTTTCTCGTGGGAAAAACACTTTTTCTTTGTAAAATGATCATGATGACTGTCGACTGTTTGAAAACATCGTATGTATATCCTTGAATATAGAAGTATCAATAATTCTATTCGTTTGTTATTTTGTTTAGAGTCTTTTTCATACTAATACATCAGCGCTGTATGCTTTGAGTCAAACGTCCTTTGATATGTATTTTCATATAAAATATGTGTATGATTGGAATAAGTATATCGAATACGAGCATTACAAACAAAATAAATCTCATTTAAAAAGGTCTACGGCAATCTATTACTGGGGGTGAATAAACGTTAGTGTTTCGTAGTTTTATATATTTCAAAATTTTATAAATAGCACATCTGAAGAATAGCAAAATATCAATGATAATTCAGGTGTAAAAAAATTTAAACACGATTAAAAACCAAACAATAATAATAAAAAAAACGCATAGAATAAACACACCACCGAACTACTGACTCCTGACTCGGGATAATTAGTTTGTTTCTAAGTATTGCCCGTCTTATAAACCATTTTGATTTAGCAATTAGTAGTAAATGCAGTTAATTTTATGGGTAATGCAAACATTGGTAATGAATGTATAAGTTAACAGGGTTGATATCGATATGAATCACGCTTTCAAAGTTTTTAGCAATCCAAAGTCTGAATTCTTTCATTGAACGCGAACAAAATATGTATCTAGGTTACCGTACATGACTGTGTATTTGTCCCATATCACACACATTGTCAACCAATATAATCGCTGCAACAGAGCTGTTTGAATTATATTGAAATTTCGATTTGAGATTAGTTTTATTAAATTTATTACATGCTAACCTTTCTTTCGAATATCGTCAAAATGAAACTGCAGCGATTTTGTTTTGGATTTTAAAAAACCACGAGTTTAACCTTAATTTCTCACTCAGTTATCAAGTTGACATGTTTACGACAAAAGTCAACCTTTATAACAATTTGTTTATTCTTCTGTTCTCGTTATCAAACAAATCGGTTATTTCTTTTGTTAAGTATACGTTGACGTCTACTCGAGTTTCACTGTGTCTCCTTTAATAAGGTCAAGGGTAAGAGATAATACCTCGCCTTCTTAATATATGTAACAAATCATTTATGATCACTGAACCTGTTGCGGGCTATTGAGAGATAAGATAAAATAACCATTTCAACAACTCCTTATCTTTTAACATGCGACTCGTTCAAATATAACAAATGAAAAAAGGTGTCACATTTTAATTTCAAAAAGATACAGATTTCTATTTTACGTTTTGTGGATTTCTTCGTCGTTGTGTTTTGTTTATTGCCATGATGTAGTTATTTTTTCATGCGACCTGTTATACAGCAGTTTTCTTTGGCTGGTGTCTTTTATTATTGTTGTAGTATGAATAAATTGTGTCATATTGTGTCGTAGGTCTTTTGTAGCATACATACAACATGGGTTTGATCATTGTTGAAGGCTATGTGATAATCTGTAAAAAAATTTACCTTTGTGCATTAGGTGTTATTTGTTGTTTTGTCAATCATACTATATGTGCTTAATGTAATACTGAATGGGGAATATACTATAACATTACATGTTGCTACAATAACATACCGTTATCATTTGCAGTTACATTGAATAACAATGTGTCACAGCTTGCATCTAAGCATCCTTGTGATGATAGAATCTTGATAGAAAACCCGGCTATGTTGCCATTGAGATCGCCTGTTTGTGTCATTTTCTTGAACTTGTTTACTGTAGTGTTAAGATTGGCTGGTACTGTTATGTTCTTGACGTCTAGATCATAAACATTTCGGTCAGTTAGAAAGATATCGATATACGTTTCGCTGGAAGCAGAAATGTTTAAACTAATTTCAATGTCAGAAAACCAAAGAACCTCGATTTCCTGCTAGTGAAGTTTGCACGCCATGGAATCTACGAAATCATTTAAAATTTTCATTTTAGTATCCGAATTTGATCGTCGGCGCCTACCAAAAATAATTAAATATTTCAACTTCAGTTTAACTAAGCGAACGGGTCCATCAAAACTAAAACTTGGAAGGAAAGACATAGCGCATCGTTTTAAAGTTTCGAACATGCTTCTGAATGTACGAAGTGACGAATCGGTCGACACTCTTAAGCTGGATTGGAAATTAAAGGAGACTCTGGAACTGGTTTAACATAACATGGCGTGTGAGAATCAAACGTCATTCGCTTCACATCCTTGCATGTTAAAGATAGATAAGGACGGATAGTTTGTATTAAAGAAACTTGTAGACATTTTCTGACGGCATCTATCCACTGTTGTCCGTCCTGTGAAAAATCTTGATAATTTTGTGAATACATGATAACGGTTTATCGAAGGAAAAATCAAAATTGTTTTTGATTTACAAATATACGCGTTTTACGTTCACACATTAACCCAATGATGACGTAGCATCGTTATTGCATGTACGATTGTTTTGGTATATTTCTAGCTTAACGTTTATCATCATATGTTTGAGATGTTAGGAAACCTGAATTTACAATTTAATATTAAAAAAAACATTTTTGAATGACTTGTAACGTTCTTGCTTAAAGTGCAACTCATGTGCAATAAATCTATAATGCTATGACGTTATTGTTTTGTTTGAAGGAAAATAATGTGAACGTTTGCATGTTATGTTTTTTTATTGATCTTCATATAGGTACACCATCTTCTTATTTTAATAGAATATTACTAATGATTAAATTGGGTCCTACTATGCAATCAGAATTATTTTGAACAAACTCTTCTTCTGATAAATTATATAGAATTATTGATTTTGATGAATATTTGTTTAATTCCTTCTCAGAAAGTTTCATATAATGTTGTTGAACGTTTGGGACTATTTTTCATCGAAGGTAATTTTCTCAACTCTCGAAGCCAAATCATACTTTTCTTTCGTTCTATCCGATATAATGAAATGCATATTAACAACGGTATATTTTACACGGTTTGTTTAACAACCAGTCAGTTCAAAATTGTAACTAAAGTCTCTAAAGAGCCTATGTCGGTACGCTCATCTTCAGCAGTGCCAATTTATTTTAGTACAAATCATCCTTAAAAGTGAACAACTGTATCATGACAATTTAAGGCATGTAGATATCATTTTGATGACAATGTTTTCTTTTTTGAAAATTCCACTTTAAAACTACTACAGTTTTCAAGATGATCGACAAAACATGAATAAAAATAAAAAAAAAAAACCAGTATTTTGCTTTTCCGGCTAGTTTGGATGTAAGGCGTGGTCATCATACACATTTCAAAAACTATATACCACGATGATGATTTGGGAAAAGTTTGTTTTTTTTGGCCAGTAATTTCAGAAAGTTTTTGTAAGATATTAATATAAAAGGAAAACATGATAAAATTCGTCATTAAAGGGCAATAACTTAAATACGGTGTCGTACGATGAGTTCTGCAATGTGTGATTTGTTTGTAGATCTGTATAACGTTTCTAATTATTTTTTCAAAAACAAGTCTTTTAGACAACATCCCTTGACAAAAACTCCTTCAAAAAGTCTTCTAACAGTTTTTATGCCCCACCTACGATAGTAGAGGGCATTATGTTTTCTGGTCTGTACCTCTGTTCGTC
Source organism: Mytilus edulis (assembly GCF_963676685.1). NCBI lineage: Eukaryota > Metazoa > Mollusca > Bivalvia > Mytilida > Mytilidae > Mytilus > Mytilus edulis. Next base: position 53,864,615 of record NC_092353.1, on the reverse strand, counting down.
CGTCTGTGCGTCCGTTCGGATTCAGGTTAAAGTTTTTGGTCAATGTAGTTTTTGATGAAGTTGAAGTGCAATCAACTTCAAACTAAGTACAAATGTTCCCTATGATCTTTCTAATTTAAATGCCAAATCAAAATGTAGACCCCAATTTCACGATCCACTGAACATGGAAAATGATACTGCGAGTGGGGCATCCGTGTACTATGGACACATTCCTGTTTCTTTTGCTAACTTCTCTGACATCGGACTCGGATTTCTTTTACACTGAGCTTTACTGTGTGCATTGTTGTGGTGTTTTTTCTATATTGGCTAGTGGAAAAGGGAAGGGTTGAGATCTCAAAAACATGTTTAACCCCGCCGCATATTTGCGTTTGTCCAAGTCAGGAGCCTCTGGCCTTTGTTAGTCTGGTATGATTTTTTATATATTTTTTTTTCTATATTTCGGGGTTTATTATGACGTCCTTAATAACTGAAGTACTAGACAATTTTGTTTAGGGTCTAATATGGAACGCCAAAACTGTCTTGTTATGACCATTTTTCATTATATGATGTACATTTACCTTTATATGATGTGCACTTGTCATTATATGATGCGCACTTACCTTTATATGATGTGCACTTGGACTTATATGATGTGCAAACACCTTTATATGACGTGCAAATATGCTTATATTATGTGCAAGTATCTTTATATGATGTCCAAAAATCTTTATATGATGTCCAAACATCTTTATACGATGTGCAACTACACTTATATGATGTGCATACATACTTATATGATGTGCATACATGCTTATATGATTTACATACATACTTATATGATGTGCTAATGTACTTATACGATGTGCAAATGTACATATATGATGTGCAAATGTACTTATATGATGTGCAAATGTACTTATATGATGTGCAAATGTCCTTATATGATGTGCAAATATCCTTATACGATGTGCATTTTCCCTTATATTATGTGCAAACATCTTGATATGATGTGGTTGTGTCATTATATTATGTGCTTGTAATCTTATATCATGTGGTTCGGTTAACTTCATTATATTATGTCGAAACGTCATTATATGATGTGCTTTCATCGTCGTTATGGTCAATGAACATGATTACGATTAGAATGATTACTGTCTACGTCATAACTGATTCCGATCTGCTTCTGCAGAATTAATATAAACCCGGATCAAATCTGTAGCTATCGTTTGGAAAATGGTTGAGATGTAAAAAATAAAAAAAAACCTTGACATGTTTGTTCCTCGATTTAAGATGAAAAAACCACACCAGATATTATTGGAAAATTGTGAATTGCAAAGTTTAGACAATGGGTCTACAATAATGAATATACCAGGTCTGCAATAACGGGCATACAGTTAACTAAAGTTATTAAATTAAAGAAATGATTCTTTTATGCCATGCTCTATGCTCATTGTACTAGGCTTATATTTGGCAATATCTTTATATCTTGCGTTAGCGTTTTTTTTTTTTAAAGAACTAAGTACATGAATTTCCAGTATGTTCATTGTTTTGTAAAGTTTGCTTTGCTGATCATTTTAGCTGTGGAAGTTTGTCTTTATATATCACTTTTCTGAAGAAAGACACAAAAATGGGTAATGACCAATATAATGGACCGATCTTTTGCAACCCCCAGAAAGAGGGGATAGGAAGAAATTAAGGGAGCCTTTAATTTTGATTTTTTTTATAAATAAAATGGTGGTATTCAATTGTTTATATTTATAGATTTGACGCAGTATAATGTTTTTGCGATGTGTTCGTTGTCCGTAAATACTTTGTTGCCAGACGAAAACTTTTTAGAAATAAGGGGCCAAAACGGCACTTAAAACAAGCAAGTCTTAGGGTTCTTTGATATGTTGAATCTAGCAATATATTTAGATTTCGGATATTGGACAATATAAAAGGTAATGTGTCACAAACCTATGATGCGTAAGATATTGAATAATGAATAAATTAAAATTCAGACCTGTATAAAGCTGGAGTGGTTATGTCCATACTTGCCTCAACTGTTTAGGGTTCGACCCTCATCGTAAAAATTAATAGTTTTGACTCGAAAGACGTCAATTTTACGCCTAGCTCCGCTAGCCTCGTCTGTTAAAATCTAAATCCTTATTTTTCCAACAAATAATTTCTTCCAGCAGAGTATGTTTAATCTGAAGCTAGTAATATTAAATGAAGGTGTGATAAATATCAATGAGACCATAACCGGCATATCCAAATTAAATTCCAAGTCGCAAACAACTTCTACACTTGAAGTTTTAGATCCACTATTGACGTGCTATTTCAAACTTATATAATGCAAAGGAATTTAATGCGCTTTTTTGGTTATTACGAACAAATGTATTGAAAAAGGTGTGTGTAATTGTTCTCTGGTGGTTTTTTTAGGGGGGGGGGGTAAAGTATAATGATTATAATTTACTTATTTTTAAATCTGAGACCAAATTGACACAGAAATTAACTACTAGGTAACCGTAAGTCCCTCAACAATGAGCAAAGCCCATACCGCATAGTCAGTATAAAAGGCCCCATAATGACAATGTAAAACAATTCAAACGAGAAAACTATTTTGCTAAGACAAGGTTTCTCGATAAATAAGTATCAAGATAATATGCAATAAAACAATAAAACTCATAAGAGCCAAAATGGCCCAAACTTATACTTAAAAAAATTAAAAACACAACTCTCTATCTGCCAGGGACCACCAGGCCTCAGTAAACAAAAAATAAATACAGTGTGTTTATGTTCATTCAGACACAAATCTAATTAAATTACAGATATTGTGTGTCCAAGCTATGCTTACGCGGATCTGAAAACGCTCCATTCTATTTTCTGTTTAAAGACCATTGGGATTCTCGGTTTTGTCGGATTTATATACACCTTCAAAAATGTGAAGGCCGAATTTCATTGGCTGATGTAATATTTACTAGAACAAACTGTATCAAAGGACTGAAGTACTGAACATCAGATGACCGCAAGTTCTCGTCCGGGATGGTCAGAAACACTTGTCTTAAAGAAAATCACATCTCAATACCTAAAAGTGATGTTAACTTACGGAGATATATTATTTTTTAGACAAGTTCGTGCTTGGATGATGAATAAACAACAGGGAATTCAACCTCACCGTATTCACAATTATATTGTAGTGATACAAATCAGTATACTCTGGTTTGTTGTTATATATTAAATTAATATTTGTATATAACAGTTACATGTATACATAATTTTGATCCAAATGCTATTCTACTATTCTAATAATAGTGCAGTGCAAGTGCATAGTGAAAACTCTTCTGTAATAATTCGGATTTTCTAATAGTTTGGATTTATGTAGGCATTCATTGTCCCAGCATACACGTTCTGGAGATATTATTTCCGCATGCGATAACACAATTGTTCTGTACGTGTGCATATATATTACTTACAAATGTATAAATACATTTCTAACGACACAACATTTTCATATTATTATATGTTCTAAAAAAAATGTTTTTATGAGTATTACTTGAAGCGACAAATAATGTTATTTTGCACTCGATTATGTCTGCGTTTTTATACGATCAATTACATGTACCAGTCAAAATCGAAAGTCAAATCTCTGTTGCGACAATACATCGGAATGCCCTCACGGTCAACGTGATGTAAACATGAAGTGTGGGCATGAGGACGTGTACTTCCTTGTTCCAGGACAAACATATTTTTAGACTTTAATGAAAAAACTCTTTTTTTAAAATAATATAGTTTTTTTCTTAATTTCATTATTGTTTTATTTTTTCTCTCATTTTCAATGGAAACAATTATTTTGATTCCCCCCTGAAAAAGATAAAATATCTTTCAAGAAACTTGGAATCAAACATTTACAACAAAAAAAACATGCCCCCATTTCCCCTGCAATCACCCCAAAAAAATCAATGGTCAGTATGTTAGCCCTGTTTACGCAGTTGTATATCTGAACGGCTTTCCTTTTATTTTACGGGTAACTGTCTAGTGGCGGTGCTTTCATGGTAGCATGTTAGTTAGCCTCTAGTGTTGCTGGTCGTAGGTTCGAATTCCGGCCGGTTCAAAACCAAAGAATTTAAAATTGGTATTTGCTGCTTCCCTGCTAAATCAAGGAGTAAAATCAAAGACTTGTTCGGCTCGGAATCAGAATAATGTGTCCGGGTAACACCGTAAGGTGAAATGGAATTTTGCGAAGTAGCATGTTAAAAATCCGACTCAGGGTGCCGGTCTAATACAAAACAGGGTTAATATTCATTTCACATTAATATGTTCTCGTACGAATATGCACCTGTCCCAAGTCAGGAGCCTGTAATTCAGTGGTCGTCTGTTGATGTGTTACATACCGGTAATTTCGTTCATTTTTTGTACATAAATTATGCCGTTAGTTTTCTCGTTTGAATTGTTAAACATTTGTCATTTCGGGGCCTTTTATAGCTGATTATGCGGTATGGGCTTTGCTCATTGTTGAAGGCCGTACGGGGACCTATAGTTGTTAATTTCTGTGTCATTTGGTGTCTTGTCGAGAGTGGTCTCATAGGCAATCATACCACATAGTCTTTTATTTATCAATTTTCCGCTGGACGTCAAGCATACATTCATAATCATGTAAGTGTGCAATAAATGCATGAATAAAAATAAAAAGATGCAAGCAAATGTCATGCAACGAGTTGAAGGCCATCCCATATCTCCTTTCCTTCCTTTTTTTTTGGGGGGGGGGGGCCTCGGTGGCCGAGGGGTCCAAGTGTCTAGCATGTCAACACTTAAATGTAGGTTGTGAGTTCGAATCCCACACGTGGCAGGTAAGCTCGACTCCAATCACAATTGAATAGAATTATTAGTTTTTCGTACCGAAAGTCGGTGTTTCTTTCCGGGGACTTCGGCTTCCTCCATCAATATAAACTCACCACCACGAATTAGCATGATAGTGTTAAAAGTGGCGTTAAAAAGCAATCAATCAACAAATTAATCAACCAATCATCCATACCGGTATAATTCTATATGCAAGAGAGGATAATATTGTAGCTATCGTTATAAAATATTTTTGAAATTGACTTTGAGTTCATTGGTGTCTTTTGAAATGAATAGAAATAGGAAGATATGATATGAGTGCCAATGAGACAACTCTACATCTAAGTCATAATGTGTAAAAAGTAAACAATTATAGGTTTAACTACGGCCTTCAACACGGAGCTTTTGCTTAAACCGAACAGCAAGCTATAAACAAGAGCCACACAGTTTGTTTTATTTTATTTTCCCCGCTGCCGGGAAATACTTCAACTAGTTCCTGCATTAATTGATCTTTATCTTCCGCCGAAATGTTTGAAACTTTAATTTTTGTTAAAATGCACTTTGTTTAGGGGCCAGCTGAAGAACGCCTCCGGGTGCGAGAATTCTCGTTGCATTGAAGACCTGTTGGTGACCTTCTGCTGTTGTCTGCTCTATGGTCAGGTTGTTGTCTCTTTGGCACATTCCCCATTTCCATTCTCAATTTTACTGTCTCACTTTATCTTAAAAATGCACTTTCGCTTAAAAGATTAAAGATTTATTTCTAAAACGTAATAAGTTAACTGTATGCTCATTATTGTAGATCCCGTATATTCATTATTGTAGATCCCGTATATTCATTATTGTAGACCCATCGATAAAAATTCATAATTTGACAATTTTCCATCAATATTTGGTGTGATTTTTTTCATCTTGAAAATCGAGGAACAAACATGTCAAGGTTTTCCTCTTTTTAAATAACCTCAGATTTGATCCGGGTTTATATCAATTCTGCAGAAGCAGATCGGAATCAGTTATGACGTAGACAGTAATCATTCTAATCGTAATCATGTTCATTGACCATAACGACGATGAAAGCACATCATATAATGACGTTTCGACATCATATAATGAAGTTAACCGAATCACATGATATAAGATTACAAGCACATAATATAATGACACAACCACATCATATAAAGATGTTTGCACATTATATATGGGAAAATGCACATCGTATAAGGATATTTGCACATCATATAAGGACATTTGCACATCATATAAGTACATTTGCACATCATATATGTACATTTGCACATCGTATAAGTACATTAGCACATCATATGAGTATGTATGCACATCATATAAGCATGTATGCACATCATATAAGTATGTATGCACATCATATAAGTGTAGTTGCACATCATATAAAGATGTTTGGACATCATATAAAGATGTTTGGACATCATATAAAGATGTTTGGACATCATATAAAGATACTTGCACATAATATAAACATATTTGCACGTCATATAAAGGTGTTTGCACATCATATAAGTCCAAGTGCACATCATATAAAGGTAAGTGCGCATCATATAATGACAAGTGCACATCATATAAAGGTAAATGTACATCATATAATGAAAAATGGTCATAACAAGACAGTTTTGGCGTTCCATAGTCTAACTGTAGGACGTCTCCGGGAGCGGGATTTTCACGCTGCAAGGAGACCCTTTAGTGGTCTTCGGTTTTTGTCTTAAGTTTACTTTGGTCAGATTGTTTTTCTTTGACACGTTCAGCATTTCTATCATTTTCTATCCCCCTTTTTATTTTACATATCTATCGCTGTCAAATTTCATCTCTTCATAGCGGTTTTTCAAAATAATAGATTAAAATTAAAAACCAATTGTTCAGAGAACAATTGAATATATTGCTAGTGGTGAAAAGACCTTCAATTGTTACAATTGAAGGTCTTTCCACCACTAGCAATATATTTTGATATGAAAACATTGAAATTCAGTCTGAATGTCAATTCCAATGGCTCTATGATGTATAAATATGAATTTTAAGCAAAGTTCAAAATCTAGAACGTCGAATTTGCCTATGACATTGACCTCAATTTCAAGGTCATAAATCAAGGACCTCAAATCAAACGACTTCTCGGTCCATAATATGTAAGGATAACGAGTTATATCACTTAACGCATTATTCTAAATATAAAAGGGGAGAACACTCTTAATAACAATCAATGTACCCTCGCAATTAAAATTTAAGTGTTACGACATGTCACAACTAACAATTTGGTAAAGATAATTTGTCAATATCTTTTACGGTTATAGAAGATAAGTGAAAATAAGCCAAAATCAAAATCTAGAATATGACCTTGACCTTTGACCTTGATCTATTTTTCATTTTTTTGGACCAAGGAGCTCAATTCTAAAGACCCTAGGTCTCTATCACGTATGGTTTACCATTTAGAAATGCATATCTCTTGAATCAAATAAAAAAGGGGGAATAAATCTCATATGGAGTCTCCGTATAGCTTCGGCATATCCTTATCCTGAAGATATATGTAACGAGCAAACGGTAAAATAAATTTGTCGTAATCTTTTACGCTTGCGAAGGAGTAGTGACCATAAGAAAAACAGTGTTTGGGGAAATAACTCTTACAACGTGAAGTATTTGGTTACGCAGTTGTCAGTTTTAAAAGGGTATAAACTATACGACATCATATTCCAAATATCTAAGCGACATCTTTTGAAACATCAATACTACGCAAGAAAAAAAAATTAGGCGGAAGAAAAAAAAAATAATAAAATAAATAATAATCAGAACAAAATCAAAAGGTCTTTCCACGGAAAGGTGGAAAGACCTATAAATTACTTTTTTAACCTACGTTTTAGTGTTAGCCATGTTGACCCCATTTGGTTAACAGGCGGGGTTATCAGTCACTCTTTTAAAACTTAAAATCCTAATAATCATGCATTGTGATAAAGTTTGGTTAATGATAAGTATATGCTGTTTAGTTGTTATGTCAATAAAAGTCGTTCATTCCTTCGCAAAGAAAATAAAAGAAGACGTAAACAACTTCATCGGAAAATATGGAAATAACGCTTCATCAATTTAAACGTCCGACGAGATTACATACACGTATAACCATCAAACCAAAAAAATAAGCCAAGAATATATAAATCAGAAACACATGACGAGCAATAAGTAATAAGGGAACATACGAATCGTTTAATGTTTGAACAGACAGTAAAAAACTGTATGTTGTAAAAGAAACACCAGTACCGAGATAATGACTACTAGGTTGATGAAACCACATCCAGTAGAGGAACAAATCCGGTGCTATCAAAATGAATTTCAAATTAACCTTAAGTGTACCAATATAACGTTTACAAAGCTCTCCTCTAAATTTTAAACGCCTAAAACAATTAACTATAAAGCCCATGATGAATAAGAACAAAACGGGTGAAGACCAAAAAGGACATCAATATTCAATATAAGCTTTACCTGAGGGAGTTAAAACCTGTAACTTTCGATCATGCGTTTAAAGTTAAACGTCTCAAATTGAACAGATGATTCAAGACTTACACAATTTCGTTATGTGGGTCCAGAGATATTCACCGATCATCTATGATGCCAAATATTTTATGAGTAAACAAAAAAGAAGCATGAACGTTATGCATGTTATAGTTAATACGACAAGTTTCATTTGTTCATGAAATAATGAAATAATTATGGTGCAAATCAAACCTGCTAAAACGATGCGCTTTCATAATTTTACATGAAAAGAATGATATCACTTCCGGGTTTTTTTACGGTGTTCTTTTTTCAATTCAAGTTTGTCCGTTGAGTTCAGGAGGAAGCTGATTATATTCCGTTTTACTTGCCATAAATGTGTCCTTCAAACTTATATTTCTTATGCATTGCCATTTTGTACCTTTTATTTCAAACAAAATTTATTTGAAAAATATCACCAAAAAAACGATTAGTAACAAGTTAGTCTTATTTAGATGGTCATCATCACCAATATCTTCCTTAACATCTGGATAAAAGTGTACACAGGGAAGGGGTAATCAAGTTTTGAATCTGATGCTTCAAATGAAAAATTGTTTCTACATGTATTAATTATTTTTTTTGGTGGGAGGGGGTAGACAACAAGCAATATCGATCTTTCCATTTGTTTTGACCGGTTTACAAAGACAAATGTGCTACCTACTGCATGTTTGCATGAATCCAAATTATGCTGAATATCTTTAGTTTATTTTCCCATCCCAACATTTCTTTTTAGTTCTAATAAATATTTTGTCTAATTGAACAATTTTCATTTCACTTACTTTTAATATATATCAAAAATACTGTGATGATATCAAAATGATATGTTTCAATCCAATCAACATAAAGATTATAAGAATAGAATGTCATTTGAAAATATGTGAAATTATAAATTTAACGTGTTGTTCGAATTACTTTACTAACGGTTCAACTGCATACAATTCTATTTATATCAAAAAGATTTTATTAAATAATGTAAAATTGAAACATTTTAAATAATTAAGCGTTGATATACAGAGTGTTTTTTTTATATATTTGTTTACTCGTATCTTTCAAATACCCTTATTACAAATACACAATTAGTTAGAAATATATATTTTTCTATAAGATAAAAAGTATCTATATATCTATCTTGTTTCACAATTGACAATTGATTATGTTGTGTGATATAAAACAACTTAGTTTCGGTTTCGGTATTAGACAGACAAAATTAACGTTATAAATTTTGTAAATGTATCATATGATATGTTATTTGTCAGCTTTTATCATTTTAAATAAGAAATGACGTAATGACTATAATTGATATAAATACAAACAAAATGGCGAATATATCGAAAGAAAAGTTGGATGAATATTACTTAAACCTACTCGAGAAGACTGAGTACATGACTAAAGAAAATATGCATTACTTTTCGCATTGTACTCATTTATCAACAAAGAGAAAAATCAGTGACAGTGGCAAATTACTTGGAAATAGCACAGAGATGCCACTTAGAGCACCACTTGCAGGCAACAAACGTATAAAAGGAGTATGGTTTGAAATGCAACCGAAACAGTTACCAAAATATTCACCTTATGGAACTAAAAGATTAATCATTCCAGCTGATAAATTTATGTTACATATGTGCACAAAGGATTCAAATGGATGCGTGAAAGATGCACATCAATATTCTGACGACAGCAACGACGAAGACGAAGACGAAGATGATGATGATAATATTAATGAATATGATGATGAACCTTTTGAGAAAGATGTGAATAAAAACAATGACACACCCTCTATCCGCGGTGAACACCATTTGAATTTAGCACATGGTTTGCACGTTAAAGCTAAACAAATTAACGAACTTCACGGATTACATGAAACATTAAAAAATAAGCAAGACACATGTATTGCAGAAGAGCTAACAGGTATTATACATGTTATAGGTAAATTGAAATGTAAGATAATAATAATCATTATCAAACTTATCAATATATTAAGAGTTGAATAGTGCATGTCCATTATGCAATAAGGGCAAACTAAAAACATTAAAAAAAGAGACAATCAATCTCTATTAGTTCTTGAAATAAATTCTCAAAATTGTTACAAAAGATATCGACAACGATTATAAATCCATTCACACGTGTTTATGTATTCAAATTGATTTTACCTTATATGACAATATTACTTTTTAGCTGAAATATGAACCGCTTACCTTTTATGTTAACCATGTATATTGTATATACATTTAAATTTATATTGTAAATGATTCACATTTCATCAAGATGAGATTTTATTTTGTTGAACGGATTTTATAAGTAAATAAATACTTTGCATGTTGATGTCTGCTTATATACTTACTATACGGTATGATTTTTCTCATTGTTGAAGGCCGATAACATCGTACATTGACTTCTACAACTTTAATAGATAGTTGTCATATAGGCAATCATACATGTACCAATTATCTTTAATTTTAAAGTATAAGTAAGGTTCGTGTTTATTAATATGCAGGTTTATGACTACTCGGTGTTGCATTTTGGATTATTATTTTTGTTTATTGGGCCCCGTTTTTTATAATTGTGTTATATCTTTGTCATACTTTGACTTCTAATTTCGGTTTGTTCTGCTGAAATAGGAACATAGAACAAGTTTAACTCATAAATTTATATGACTGAATTGTAAGAAAAATAGTTTAAAAGGTTTATTCTCATTATCAGTTATTTTCCTAAAATTAATGCAGTTAAAAAAATTTTTTGTTTAACATTTCTAATTAGTTTCTTTTCCTGTCATAATCGTATAGTTGAAGAAACCGACGCCAGTCTAGGAGTAAATAACAGTCATACCGGAAGCCTTCCGTTGTGTAAAGAAGATATTATCGAAGGATCAAAGGGGCAGATAGAACATACAACAAATGAAGACATTGCTTTGGAGACAAAAAAAGAATGCGAATTGCGCCCAAACCATGACGAAATACTGATGTTGAAGTTTGAACAAAATGGGTATCATAATGCAGAAAATAGCGAGGAAGGTAAACAAAAGACGGTAACATGTAATCATGCAAACGTTGTTTTTTTTACAGACATGACAACATATAGGAAAGCAATGGATATCCGATAAATATAAGTAAAGATTGCACAAAATAATTATTCAAAAAGCAAAACACTGACAGGTTATCAAAGACAGTAGTCAGCACTTCGGTGTTGACATGCTTATCAATTATATGGTCATTTTTATAAATTTTCTGTAGCAAAACTTTGAGTTTTCGAAAAACTAAGGATTTTCTTATCCCAAGAATAGATTACCTTAGTCGTATTTGGCACATTTCTTTTGAATTTTGGGGTCATCAATGCTCTTCAACTTTGTGCTTGTTTGGCTTTATAACTTTTTTGATCTGAGCGTCAATGATAAGGTCTTATGTCGCCGAAGCGCGGGTCTGGCGTATATAAATTATTATCCTGGTACCTTTGATAACTGATTATACAAAGGTTGTAATTTCATAGTTTATTAGATGGCGTCTGGGCATGAATATACACAAAACGATGATACATATTATGACCCATGCCTTGTGCATTGTTTATTTAAGACTTTTTTTATAATCTGGATTTGGATATACGTTTTAATACACTGTACATATTGAATATTATAAGTCAAATTTCTGAACATTAATTTGACAATCAATGCTTCTTTTAGAGAATTCAAATTGAAAAAAAGATAATAAAAACGATAAAAAAATCCATTCCTATAAAACCACAATAAGAATTAACAAATGGATATTTAGTTGATAATTATTAGACATGAAGTCAGTTTTGTTTATCAAATTAAAGGTCGACTTTTGAAAACATTATCCTGACCTATTTAACTCGACATCTTTTTATTCTTTGATTTTAGATAAACGTGGTGGTGATATTTGTGTCCCAGAGAAAGCAACTTATGTAGCTAAAACAGAATCATCAATAAAAGAACCGGAAAAAATATTGCAAAATTTAAACCTTAATCCAGAACGAGTTGACATGCTTAAAGTCCAACCAAACACAATAAAAAAAGTGAAAAAAGGACAGTATAATATTATAGATAGCTTCAAATGTAACAAAAAGATTCCCCTCAATCTAAGATATAAGCGTGAAGATTTTTTAAGGGTCGATTTAGAGTTCATAAAAGCTTCTTTTGAGTGTAATCTGCCAGCAGCTATGTCAAACAGGAAAGAAAACACAGAACTTCCACTTCTTTTCTTTGAAAGTGCCTACATTTACAACTGTGGACAGTATGCTCGTTTTGTACTAGTGCGATAAAACGATTGTGCTCTGGATTGGTGCAAATCAAGTTTAAAAGCTCTGGATATTTTACACAATCCATTTTTCCAATACAATCCAACAAAAAGGGAAGTTAAATCAACCACAAAGTCAAACAACGGAAGGAAACTCTTTTTTCTTGATTTCTTAATGGTAGGAAATATTAATTTACATATGTTCAGTCCGTTACCTCACTGGAGTAAGGTTACAAAAGTAAGAAGAGCTGGACGGGAACCCATCATTGGGATTCTACGAAAAAAAAAGAAATGAACATAGCTACCTTCTCTGTTCCGTTCAATATGCATTGCACTGTGGGAATGAGAGCTTTCGATTGCAACATTATACAATATTCCATTTATTCATTTTTATAATATACACAAGTAATATTCTAAAGTATATCAAAACAACATCTTTGTGAATTTAGTTATCTCTGTTTTATTTCTGTGTAGACATACATTTATATATTTATAATACATAAAAATGCAGATTTTTTCAATTGTTCTTCTTTTTGCAAGAAAACATAGCAACATCAAAGAATAACTAGTATCTCAATTGTTTGTAAAACAATTGAAAGGTCTTTCCTGTAAAAGTGATGTTTTTGTAATGTACTTTGTACGACCTTTCGTTTGATATACGACAAGCATACCTTCTCAAACTTTTCGCTTTTAACACTTAATGACCTCATGCGTCTATATTGTTGAGATCGGAAGTATGATATATGTTACATAGAGTAGATGAGCTTTCATTTGATATGCGACAACGCTATGTTCTAGAAAGTTTGATTTTTGCACTTAATAACCCTATCCAACTAATTTTTGGAGGTCGGGAATTTTATATTTCAAATGTACACATCATGACCTTTCATTTGATATACAACAACCCTATCTTAAAATAAAATTTATTTTTTGCACTCAATAACCCCATCCAACCCATTTTTGGGAGACGTCAATTTGAAATTTGAAATGTTCGCTTTATGTTCTTTCATTTGATATGCGAAAACCTTACCATCTGAAAAATTTGAGTGTTTGCACTAAATGACTCCAACCGTCCCCCTTGGATGAAAAGGGGGTTTAAAATTTTCATTTTTAAGTAGAGTTTATTAAGACCTTCAATTTGATATATCAGATGACCCCAATTGACAAAGTGCAAATAATGATGCAATAGCAACTAGTATATAAATAGAAGTTATGAAACTTACAAAGTCAATGCAAAACTTGAAAATTTCAAATTGATTTTTTGGTGATTTTTTCCATGGAATGTTTTTGGTATTTGGTCAAACATACAACTACGTTAACCTCGTCAATTTCTAAAACATTTTAAGTGGGAAGCTATTGTTGATTCAGAAATTCATGCCTCCGCTCGCAAAACTTCAAACTGAATTATCTCTAAAACGACAATAGATATCTCAAATCTGTTAAATGATAAATGATCTACAGTTGAAGGACAACATTATAGAAAAAGAATTGGGACAATTTTAAAGTTCACCAAGGTCATAATTAATCATCAAATATATGATGCAATACCAAACTTAAGAACCGGAAGTCGTAGAGACATGGGACTATCACCTTTCAACTCAGGACCACTTGACCTTTCAAATATCACAAGGTCAAGGTCATAGTATAATGTGAAGGTCAAGGTGAACTATTTTGGGACTACCCCTCACAGTTTACCAGTCAGAGTACGAGTAAAAAGTCGGTACCGATACTTTCTATGAAATTCTACTATGCGATATGGGCTTGGGTTTCATCATGACCTGACATTGACCTCAAATTGAAGGTCTTGAATTACTGATCATCTTTGCAGTTTATAGTAGGTTGATATATGTTACATTTGTAAAGATATACACACAATACTATACTTTTAAGAATCATCCCGTCATAACTTTTGATCAGACAGTCGGACACTTTTGAGCTCAGTGTATAAAATGTAGAGCTCGTCGAGAGGAACATTTTATACGCTTTAAGTATGCAGCAAACTCTTATCGTTTTCTAAAAATGCAAGCTTGAAATTGCAGCTTAATTTTTTTTTGCACTTGGTGACCTTTGACCTTGGGTGCAAATTAAAGGTCACATGAACTTAAGATTATTGGTGTAGGTCCCAAGTCTTTACGACTTTATCTCGAGATATAATTTTTCAAAAATTGTGTATATTTTTTCAAATAACTCCTTATAGGGGTTAACAACAAAATGATTATATATGTTTATTAACATTGCCATCTGGTCTTGTACATGTTGCCGTTTTCAAATCGATTCTATCTTGAATACTTTTTGAGAAAAATGTAAAAGAAAGAAATTGCTTCAAGGGAACATAACTCTCATAGGAAATGATGAAATCCTTAGCAGCCTCATATGGTAACACATCATGATGAGATCTAACTATTGTCCAAATAAGGTCATGATATCTTTAAAAACAACGAGGGGGGGGGGGCATGTCAAAAAAAAACAATAAAAGGAAGATAACTTCTAAAGGAGATGATGAAATCCTACAAAGCCTCATCTGGTAATACTTCATGATAAGGTCTACCGATGGTCCATATTTGGTCTTGATAACTCCAATAGAAACGAGGGGAGGCCGTGTCAAACAAATGCTGGATGAAAAAAAAAAAAAAAAAAACATGAGAAAAACATGAGAAAAACAATAATAAGGTCTTTCCTCGCGGAGAGGAAAGACCTTAATAAACGTTTTGTTAGGTAAAGATTTAAACCAAATCTAAGTATTTTGTTTCAACATATTTTTGGAAAATACTGCACACAGCTATATGTAATTATGAATGTTAAACAAAAAACTACAAAAATATCATGAATAAAAGGACAGTGCGTGGGGTTAAAGTGAATGAAACAGCACTCCTCGGACATAAAACCCAGAGACATACATAAGTCAAATACTGTCTATAAAAGTCAACAGTACGTATCAAATATGAAAATAATATTTCCGATCCAGGAAGGACAAAAAACTTCAAGAAATATATAGATCCAACGACTTTGAACTAGTTACATGATTAAACATGTTAAGCATGTTAAGGGTTTCTATACATGTTAGCTGTTTCAAGTGCAAAAAATGAAACATTAAAATAGTAATATATTTGTGTTGCCAAAACAACAAAACATACGTTAGATCGTTTTTGTTATTGAACTGTATGCAGTAACTGCTGTTATCTTATTGTGTCTATGTATGTTGCATTGTCGTTAGTTTTGTTGCAATTCAGTGTTTTGGTTGTTTCGAGGGTTTCCTCTTATAGTTGATGTGTTTCCCTCGGTATTAGCGGATTTGCTACTCTAAATCGATATATATGACTTTTAAAAAGCGGTATACTACTGTTGCCTTTATAGGTCAAACTATTAAGTTAATTTAGATGTATCCCGCCATATTGCAAAACTAACTTTTAAATTGCGGTTTCCTATATTCCTGTGGGAGACTTTTCATCCAAACTTTTAAAAAGATATGTGTTTTTTTTTTTTATATTATCCTGACTGATTTTTAAATACATTTTTTACGTTTGAGTCAACGTATGATTGTGAAGAGCAAAATTCAAACTTAAAAGTGGAATTCAATTCATGTGGAAGACTTTTTATCAAAACTTTAAAATGTGGCTTACCTAATGTAAGGACTGTGTTACTACAAATAGATGTTTTACGTAAATTAGGGGAGATGAATAAGACGGTATTTTTTTTTTGAATTGAAGGTAAACTGACCTAATTTGTTTTGTTGCAAGACAAATCTTTATAAATGATTATTTTGCACAGCCTGTAGATTTAAAAAAGTTTTCTATACTTTTTTGTTATTTTTGTGAAAAACAAAATGATTTCAGCTTGATTTAAGCAAAGTATGAAAAACATTCTCTCGTTTTTACAGTACCCTCTCCAAATTTACCACACCTAATGCTTTTCATTCTCATTTTGATAATATCAACCGAATGATGAAGGCATTGTGCGGTAAACCCCTGTTGGGAAACTTGCATACGTTTTGCTCTAAAAATAAAGATTTTACAGAATGTAAAACGATATATTTTTTGTTTGGAGGTTGGAATGGGTTTATCTAGTATTTCTACCGTTTTCTGGTCGACTAACTTTATATTTTAAGTCATCAGGTATAGTCGTATATTTTCAAATGTAATTTCCCGTATATTTTTCAGATATAGTTGTGAGGTTTTTTGTTAATGCGATTAACATGCATTATGTGTCTAAATGAGTATCACGATAAAATAAACTCGCATTCTGATATCTGATACATATAACTGTATGATGACTTCCCTGAAATTGTAATAGTTAATTTAGTAGTTCAGTACATTCTGCGATTACAATAAACGCACGCAACTATATCTGAATTAACGGTAGTTGCATAGATACCAAAAAGTAGAAGTCATTTCTACACAGAACCTCTCAGTATAATTCTTCTGAATGTTTCGTTTTCAATTTTGTTTTCGTTTTTAAATCGGTATTTTGTCATATTTTTTGTCAGAAGAGCTTCCGAAATGACATTGTTGCTGAATTTCACTTTGCATGATCATCTGGTTGGTGGTCACACACAGAAACATATTATTAGATGTCACGGAGAAATAGCTTTGATGAATGTTTGAAAATAATTGGTTCGTAGTTTCTGTGAAAATTGTCAAAACGTAATTTCATTATGTACTATGTGTATAGTATGGTTCTCTCCGGTGCACTATACAGTGCCTCTGATAAGATCCAAACTGATAACTGACAGGAAATCAGTAAAGCTAGTAATAGTTTATTAATAATAGTCTTCTCTTTTTTGTTTCTTTTGTAGATATTATTTTAAAAATATGTGTGCGTTTTAGGTTGTAAAATTAAGTTAACTGTCAATATATAGCTTCTTTTTATTAAATAAATTCATTTAAGGTAGATCATAAGTAAATATTTTTTGAGACAGAATTTTCCTATACTTAGCCAAAATGAAGATTTTACTATGTTCTTTTCAAAAATATAATAAAAAGAATGGGTCACGGTGTTATTTTTCAAGCTATGAGTCGTTGAAAATTGCATAAATTTGGTTAGATTGTTCATGGAAAAACACATTTGTGTGCATAAAGAAAAATCTATGAGATAGAATTTTGAAATAAATTGTGAAAAGATAGTTTTTGTAATATATTTTAAGAAAATAAAAAGAAAAAATGGTGTCACCGAACTTGTTTTCTTGCTACAAGTAAAAAGAAAAAATTTCCCTATCAGTTCAGTATAATTTTTTTACTAAAAGAATTATCTTCCCTTAAATGGCCCATTTGAAAAAAATGATTCTAAAAGCAAAAAAATGATATTTGTTTAAGTATTTTGAATTATACAATAAATTACCAAGTTTTCTTTATATTATTAAACAGTCTAACCTTTAAATTGCAAAATCTGTTTCCAAATTTGCAGATTTAGGCAAATAACTAGACCGATTTTTTACTGTGATTGTACAATCCAAGATGGCGATATACCATGTATCTACCTTAAGTTTTCATGAAACTGAGTATGTTTTTGTTACATTTATAATCCTGGTACCTTTGATAACTAATTACCAGCAAGTTTGATAAAGATAAATTTAGGGCAAATGATTGTTGAGTGAATTTTGTTGTGTGTAATGTAGGTCATTCAGTTTGAATGGTTAAAGGGTTGTCTGTTGTTTTTTTTCTTTCTTTTATAGTCATGACATTGTCAGTTTATATTTCGCTTTATGACTTTGCTTGTTCCTTTTGTATCTTTCGCCTCTTTTTTAACGACATATTATTTGCACTCAAACAAAGTCTCCTTATAATAACTTGTTTTCTTATCTACTATCAATAGACATGTTTACACTAACAATGACTAAGTCTCCTTATTTACCCTTAAACCAAGTCCTTTCGTAAGGACAATCATACAACGCCTTTTAATCATATTGATTCTTTTTATCATGTTTTCGATATGTTACTATCAATGAGGCCACACATACTTATTAACGATACTGTCATATCTCCTTGTTGACAATCAAACCACATCTCACTATTTATATATTTTCAATGATATACAATATCTCATAATTGACAAACATTCCACATCTTCTTGTTTAAAATCGTACCACATCTCATTATTGAAAATCGTCCAACATCTTCTGATTGACAATTATACCACATCTCACTATTGAAAAGCATACTATATCTTCTTATTGAATATCACACCACATCTCATTATTAACAATCGTGATCGCATCGATTTATTAACACTCATAGAACGTCGCCGTATTTACACTCATATTACGTCGTTTTATTGACAATCATAGAACGTCGTTTTGTTGACAATCACAGCACGTCGTATTGTTGACAAACATAGAACGTCGTCTTGTTGACAATCATAGAACGTCGTCTTGGTGACAATCATAGCACGTCGTCTTATTGACAATCATAGCACGTCGTCTTATTAAAAATCATAGCACGTCGTCTTTTTGACATTCATAGCACTTCGCCTTGTTGACAATCATGATCGCATCTACTTATAACAATCATACAACGTATCTAAGGCAAATTCATTCTTTTTTTATGTTTTTGTAATATATTTTAAGAAAATAAAAAGAAAAAATGGTGTCACCGAACTTGTTTTCTTGCTACAAGTAAAAAGAAAAAATTTCCCTATCAGTTCAGTATAATTTTTTTACTAAAAGAATTATCTTCCCTTAAATGGCCCATTTGAAAAAAAATGATTCTAAAAGCAAAAAAATGATATTTGTTTAAGTATTTTGAATTATACAATAAATTACCAAGTTTTCTTTATATTATTAAACAGTCTAACCTTTAAATTGCAAAATCTGTTTCCAAATTTGCAGATTTAGGCAAATAACTAGACCGATTTTTTACTGTGATTGTACAATCCAAGATGGCGATATACCATGTATCTACCTTAAGTTTTCATGAAACTGAGTATGTTTTTGTTACATTTATAATCCTGGTACCTTTGATAACTAATTACCAGCAAGTTTGATAAAGATAAATTTAGGGCAAATGATTGTTGAGTGAATTTTGTTGTGTGTAATGTAGGTCATTCAGTTTGAATGGTTAAAGGGTTGTCTGTTGTTTTTTTTCTTTCTTTTATAGTCATGACATTGTCAGTTTATATTTCGCTTTATGACTTTGCTTGTTCCTTTTGTATCTTTCGCCTCTTTTTTTAACGACATATTATTTGCACTCAAACAAAGTCTCCTTATAATAACTTGTTTTCTTATCTACTATCAATAGACATGTTTACACTAACAATGACTAAGTCTCCTTATTTACCCTTAAACCAAGTCCTTTCGTAAGGACAATCATACAACGCCTTTTAATCATATTGATTCTTTTTATCATGTTTTCGATATGTTACTATCAATGAGGCCACACATACTTATTAACGATACTGTCATATCTCCTTGTTGACAATCAAACCACATCTCACTATTTATATATTTTCAATGATATACAATATCTCATAATTGACAAACATTCCACATCTTCTTGTTTAAAATCGTACCACATCTCATTATTGAAAATCGTCCAACATCTTCTGATTGACAATTATACCACATCTCACTATTGAAAAGCATACTATATCTTCTTATTGAATATCACACCACATCTCATTATTAACAATCGTGATCGCATCGATTTATTAACACTCATAGAACGTCGCCGTATTTACACTCATATTACGTCGTTTTATTGACAATCATAGAACGTCGTCTTGTTGACAATCACAGCACGTCGTATTGTTGACAAACATAGAACGTCGTCTTGTTGACAATCATAGAACGTCGTCTTGGTGACAATCATAGCACGTCGTCTTATTGACAATCATAGCACGTCGTCTTATTGACAATCATAGCACGTCGTCTTATTAAAAATCATAGCACGTCGTCTTTTTGACATTCATAGCACTTCGCCTTGTTGACAATCATGATCGCATCTACTTATAACAATCATACAACGTATCTAAGGCAAATTCATTCTTTTTTTATTTTTTTGATATTGGGTAACTGTCTTATATTCGTAATACCGGCATTTTCTTTTATCCAAATGGAATGTTACTATCAATGAGGCCACACATACTTATTAACGATACTGTCATATCTCCTTGTTGACAATCAAACCACATCTCACTATTTATATATTTTCAATGATATACAATATCTCATAATTGACAAACATTCCACATCTTCTTGTTTAAAATCGTACCACATCTCATTATTGAAAATCGTCCAACATCTTCTGATTGACAATTATACCACATCTCACTATTGAAAAGCATACTATATCTTCTTATTGAATATCACACCACATCTCATTATTAACAATCGTGATCGCATCGATTTATTAACACTCATAGAACGTCGCCGTATTTACACTCATATTACGTCGTTTTATTGACAATTATAGAACGTCGTCTTGGTGACAATCATAGCACGTCGTCTTATTGACAATCATAGCACGTCGTCTTATTGACAATCATAGCACGTCGTCTTATTAAAAATCATAGCACGTCGTCTTTTTGACATTCATAGCACTTCGCCTTGTTGACAATCATGATCGCATCTACTTATGACAATCATACAACGTATCTAAGGCAAATTCATTCTTTTTTATTTTTTTGATATTGGGTAACTGTCTTATATTCGTAATACCGGCATTTTCTTTTATCCAAATGGAAAAGTGTTCATTTCGTCTACAGGCTTTTTTCCTGTATTTGTGGACCTCTAGTCCTTGTTTATTCATACTGAACTGTGTTTTTTTAGCGTTTAACAAACTTCTTCAAATTAACCGTTTCTTTTCTTTCTAGTTGTCTGACATCTCCTTTTATTCATATAAAACTGTCATTGACATTTTTTTCAATGGGTTGCTGTCTCAAATACGTATAACAGACATCTTATATTATCTATATGGAACTGTCCTTTGATCAATTTTATAGATGGGTTGCTGTCCCATATAAGTAAACCCGAAGTCATCTTTCAATTTATTCAAATTGAACTGTTTTTGGAAGGGTTAACCGTTAATAAATACAAATATTAACAGATATCTTTTAATTTTCTGAAAACATCTCACAAACCATGTTTAACCATCTTTGTAAACTATTCAATAAGTTTTTGAATCAACTTTTATCGATTTCTTTATTTTTTGCTTCTTTAAGTCGATTATATTTATCTTGTTTGAACTACCAGAAGTAACAGCTATAGAATCATCACCAATAAATACCACATAAAACGTTGGACCAATTGTCTTTATTTTGAAATCTTTCGATCCGTCAAACTTGAGTACTGTTATTCTATAGTCGTTATAAGATAATACCATCCTACAACCAGGAAGCATTGAACAGTTTCGGACATAAGACAACATAATATTGATACGTTTCTGTAATGTCAATGTCAGATTTTCGAAATCTCTGGTTAGAGGAGTACCCATAATCTGGACTTGTTTGTTCTTCCGTTTCTTAACGAAAAAATCACATAAATCAGAACTGACATTAATTTCTCCAAATTTCTGCACGTTGGCTGTTATTTTATTTGCTGTAAAGATTCGTTAATCTGACATGAAATATTGACTTGGTTTGTTCGAGTCACTTGTGGTCATCGATTGATTAAATTTTTGAGAAAATATAAGTATTGTTAGTCATGTATATTTGTAAAAGAAGATATGCTACGACTGGGTAAAAAATGTAGCCTCCCAACAGATCCTCTACAGACCTCTAATCTATTGATGTTTGGGTTCTTCAACCTGTCCGGAGCTTGACGTGATTCCATTGCATTTAATTTCCCCTATTCCTGTCGCACGTGGATGCATATTTATTCAGCTAGCACGTATTTACCGCTTCACATGGCTCTTTTCTTCTGGATGGGAGAATTACATCTGGTGACCATATCAATATATAAAAAAATTGCTCCCCTGAGCGCAGCGGGATTCGATCGCATATGTTCAATCTGAAAAGGTAGGCCCAAAATAGACACAATATTCACGCTTGATACAGGTCCAAATCCGGATTGTAATTAGATTTTTGACACAGAATTACTGTAGTCAAAGAACTTCAAAGTGATTATATGATTGGAATTTATATTCATATTTTTGCTTTAGTGCAATACAATATGCTGTTGCGAATTGACCCCCCCCACCTTTCCCTTATTCCAACAAAAAAAAAAACATTCACTCAAGTTATGATCAGTTCCTGAATTTGAATTTCTAATGGAGTTTGTAACCAAAATTACCCATCTAAATACATCATAAAGTCTTAAAAAATAAAATGACATACATGGCTGTAATTAATATCAATTAATAGTAACTGCGGAGAATAAATTGGCAGATAATATCCTCAAGAAAATACTCATTTCTCAAAACATAATTTACAAGCAGTGTTATGGAGGTAATCAAACAATGTTCTTTAAAATAGATGTGGATTACCTCCCTTACACTGCTTTTAAATTGTCTCAAGTGTCCTTCAACCAGACAACCCCTTGTTTTCTCCTTTTTTTGTTCCTAACTCCTAAATGGCATGGTTTGAGCCATAACCCCAAAAAGACAATTCGTACACTTCCGTTGTAGTATGGAAACTTGTGGGATCATGTTAGAGAGATGCATACACTTTAACACAAGTTATTGTCTAGACACTACAACATGCTTATTTAGGCCGTTTGTTTACCCATAATTCCTAAACAGTGGGGACCATTACCCCCGAAATCAATCACAACCTTCCTTTAGTGGTGGTTATAAACATTGTATTAAAATTTTATTGATTTCTATTTAGATATAGGAAGATGTGGTGTGAGTGCCAATGAGAAAACTCTCCATCCAAAAAACAATTTAAAAAATTAAACCATTATAGGTCAATGTACGGCCTTCAACACGGAGCCTTGGCTCACACCGAAGAACAAGCTTTAAAGGGCCCCAAAATTACTAGTGTAAAACCATTCAAACGGGAAAACCAACGATCTAATCTATATAAAAAAACGAGAAACGAAAAACACCTATAAATTACATAAACAAACGACAACTACTTATGCTAAAGTTATTATCCGGAAACTATCTGTCTTTGGACGACGCTGACGACGACTGCGACGACGACAACGTGAAAGCAATATACGACCTCCTAAATGGTAATGAAACCACATATCTTTATTGACAAATCAAACCACATCTCATTATTGATAAGGAAATCGCATATCCTTATAGACAATTGTGATTGCATCTCCTTGTTATCAATCATACCCATTTTTTCTTAAGGACAATCATACAGCGCTTTTTATTCATATTGTTTATTTATATCTTGTTCTCATTAAGCCACATCTACTCATTAAGATCTAGAATCCTGCTGTATCTTCTTATTTACAATCAAACCACATCTTACTTTTTAGATATTTTGAATCATACAACACTCATTATTGACAATCGTACCTCATCTTCTTATTGAAAATCATATCATGTTAACAAATGGACATTCACATGACGTCGCCTTATTGACAATCATACCACATCTTACATTTTACTATTGACCATAAGACGACATCTCCTTTTTGAAAAAACATACCACATCTTCTTATTGAAAATCTTTCAGCTTTGACATTCATTTCAAGTCACCTTATTGACAATCATACTGCATCTCAATATTGAAAATAAAAGTAATCTTCTTATTGACAATCATACTACATCTCTTTATTGAAAGTCATATCACATCTTCTCATAGACATTCATATCACATCTCATTATTGACAATCATACCACATCTTTCTATTGACAATCATACCACATCTTCTCTTTGAAACTCTTAGAACGTCGTCTTATTGAAAAATTTCCTTATTGATAATCATGATCGAATATCCTCATTGACAATCAGGACCGAATCTCCTTACCGACAATCATGTCCAAATCTCCTTATTGACAATCATGATCGAATTTCCTTATTGACAATCATGTTCAAATCTCCTTATTGACAATCATGTCAACATCTCCTTATTGATAACCATGACCGAATTCCTTATTGACAATCATGACCTAATCTCCTTATTGAAAATCACGACCAAATTTCTGTATTGACAATCATGACCGAATTTCCTTATTGATAATCATAAAAACGTATTTAATGCGTACTGATTATTTTTCTTATTTTTGCATTACATAACTGTCTCATATACTACATGTAACAACATCTTCTCTATCTTCCTTATTGCCAAATATGTCAGAATCTCCTCATTGATAATCATGCCCGAATCTTCTTATTGATAATCATGACCGAAGCTCCGTATTGACAATTATGACCGAAAATCCTTCTCGATATCATACAACGCAGTTTTGTATTGATTAGTTTTATTATTTTGTCATTTCTAAGTGCCTATACGTAATACCAACATCTTCTTTACTTAAATTGAAAGTCTCATGTTAATTTTGTCATTAGGTTGTTGTCTCGTATATATATGTGTAACGCATTTCACACACATTTTCTATCATTCATATGGAACTGTCCTTAGATCAACTTTTAGATGAATTGCTGTCTAATTACTTTAATGTGTGGTATATCTATACCAACGAAATCCACTAAAACTTGTACCCTACGAATAATAATGAATCCTTAGAAGTTTAAATTTTCTGTACAATCTCGATAACATGTCGTCGAGTCTCGGGTCCAATACAGCTCATCTCAAATCTATAACAGGGCCAAAAGTACTAAAATCATATGGCGGTTAATAATTTCTATCAAAATAAAGTAATATCTGCATTCCTATTTCACAAAAATGAAAGTTAAACTATTTTAAATCTTATGATCTATGAGGAACAACCTACTTTAAACTATAAAAAGTACAAAAATACAATTGCGGTCAATAATTTCAGTAAAATGAAGAAATATTTGCATTTTAGGCAACGCGTATGAAAATTTAGTATCTTTTTCCTTAAAGAAAGCATATTTTATGAAGAACAGACAATCCTGATGAACAAAAAATACTGAAAAATATGGAGGTTAATAATCTGTATCAAAATAAAGTAATATCTGCATTCCTATTTCAAAAATAATGAAAATTAAACTATTTTAAATCTTATTGTATCTAAATTCTGATTAAAAGACTTGTCTCGAGATGTTAAAAATTACTGATTTCAAATAAAATAGTATCATTTTCAATAAAAAGAAGAACAATTTTGGATATTTTAAATAATGCAAATAAAATTTAAGTATGATTTCTCTGACATTCTTTTAATTTTATGAAAAAACTACCAATTTTAAACAATATACAGTAAAAAAATCAAATTGTGGTCAATAATTTCCATTCAAATGAAGAAATTATTGCATTCTGGATCAACAAAATCAAAAGTAAACAGATACTTATCCTTCAAATGTTCACATTTTATACAAAATTAGTCATAAAAAGGAATTTATAGCAACTAATTGCAATTGAAGTTACAATATTTTCAAATATGAGAAGAAATATTTGCAATTTACGCAACACGTACAAAAATTTAATATCTTTTTCCTTAGACATGTTTGAGTAAACATAATTTATGAAGAACAATCAATCTTGATGAACAAAAAGTACTGAAATCATATGGCGGTTAATAATTTTTATCAAAATAAAGCAATAACTGCATTCTTATTCCACAAAAATAAAAATTTAAGTATTTTAATTCTTATTATATCTCAATTCTAATTAAAAGACATCTTGAGATTTCAAAATAACTGATTTCCAATAAAAAAGTATCATTCTTAATAAAATCAAAAATAGTTTTGGTAATTTTGAACAATTCAGAACAAGATTTTAGTATGATTTTTCTGACATTCTTGTAAATCTATGAAAAACAACCAACTTTAAACTATAAAAAGTACAAAAATCCAATTGCGGTCAATAATTTCAGTAAAATGAAGAAACATTTGCATTTTAGGCAACGCGTACAAAAAATGTAGTATCTTTTTCCTTAAAAAAAGTATATTTTATGAAGAACAGACAATCCTGATGTACAAAAAGTACTGAAAAAATATGGCGGTTAATAATTTGTAACAAAATAAAGTAATATCTGCATTCCTTTTTTACAAAAATGAAAGTTAAACTATTTTAAATCTTATTGTATCTAAATTCTGATTAAAAGACTTGTCTCGAGATGTTAAAAATAACTGATTTCAAATAAAATAGTATCATTTTCAATAAAAAGAAGAACAATTTTGGATACTTAAAATAATGCAAATAAAATTTTAATATGATTTCTCTGACATTCTTTTAATGTTATGAAAAAACTACCAATTTTAAACTATATACAGTAAAAAAATCAAGTTGTGGTCAATAATTTCCATTCAAATGAAGAAATTATTGCATTTTGGTTCAACAAAATCAAAAGTAAACAGATACTTATCCTTCAAATGTTCACATTTTATACAACATTAGTCATAAAAAGGAATTTATAGCAACTAATTGCAATTGAAGTTAAAATATTTTCAAATATGAGAATAAATATTTTCAATTTACGCAACGCGTACAAAAGTTTAATATCTTTTTCCTTAAAGTAAACATAATTTATGAAGAACAGACAATTCTGATGTACAAAAAGTACTGAAATCATTTGGCGGCTAATAATTTGTATTAAAATAAAGTAATATCTGCATTCCTATTCCACAAAAATAAAAGTTACAGTATTTTAAATCTTATTATATCCTATTCCAATTAAAAGATTTGTCTTGAGAAGTTAAAAATAACTGATTTCAAATAAAATGGTATCATTTTTAATAAAAAGAAGAATGATTTTGGGTATTTTAAATAATGCAAATAAAATTTTAATATGATTTCTTTGACATTCTTTTAATTTTATGAAAAAACTACCAATTTCAAACTATATACAGTAAAAAAATCAAATTGTGGTCAATAATTTCCATTCAAATGAAGAAATTATTGCATTCTGGATCAACAAAATCAAAAGTAAACAGATACTTATTCTTCAAATATTCAAATTCTATACAAAATTAGTCATAAAAAGGAATTTATAACAACTGATTGCAATTGAAGTTACAATATTTTCAAATATCAGAAAAAAATATTTGCATTTTAGGCAACGCGTTCAAAAATTTAATACCATAATTTATGAAGAACAATCAATCCTGATGAACAAAAAGTACTGAAATCATATGGCGGTTAATAATTTGTATCAACATAAAGCAATAACGACATTCTTATTCCACACAAATAAAAGTTTAAGTATTTTAATTCTCAGATCTGCAGTGACATCACAACATGTAACTGACCAATCAATGATTAGCATTTTTGTTATGTAAACAATGTTGATAGGTGATGCAGATAAGATTCCTCTAGATTTTCCATAGACTTATGGCAAATTAATTTAATTGATATATATCATAACCAGTTGAATATAGTAATTTTACTCTTTTAATATTGTTAAAGACACTATATACTATCTCCATTTTGATTTTTAACATACTATAACCTCTGGTTAAAAAATAATCGGCAATTTAAATGATCAGTTATCCCCTTCAAATAGATGAAAAATCTAGAGGATTCCGGATTTCATCACCTCCTGACAAATGTAAATGCCAGGATGTCCGGATCTGAGAATTCTTATCATATCTCAATTCTAATTAAAAGACTTATGTCGAGTTGTTTGAAATAACTGATTTAAAAAAAATAGTGTCATTTTTTAAATAAAAAGGAGATAAATTTTTGGTAGTTTTTAACAATGCCAAAATTTTTTTAATGATTTCTCTTACATTCTTTCAATTTTATGAAAAACGACGTTTTCTAAACTATAAAACGTTCAAAACTCCAATGGCGGAAAATTACCGGCATTTTCGTAGGAAAAAGTTCATGTTAACTGAGACATATAATTCAATTATGTATTATATATATCTCTGATGTTTACAATATCTAATACAAAACTATTAATCAACACAAACAATTTAACGCTTTAATTAAGCATCTTATACTGTTATACTATTTTTACTTTTTTATTGCAACCAATTTTATGACAAATTAACGTGTAAATTATGGTGTCTTCGTCGAGGTCCGCGTTCATGGATTGTAAACACTGTTGAGTTCGGTTTACATAAGAATTTGAAATATATACGTATCCGTCCGATCCGTGTATAAATTTGATTTACTGATCGATCGATGACCGTTGTCACGGTAACTCTCACATAGGTTATTTGAATTATCTGACGGATCCTATGGGTCATCGATCACCGATCACTCATCGATCAGTCAAACATCCGTCACCGATCATTCACCGATCAGTCAAGTTCACGTCAAACAGTAACGCCTAAGGTTGCAAGTACTGTACCAACATCTTCTCTATCTTCCTTATTGCCAAATATGTCAGAATCTCCTCATTGATAATCATGCCCGAATCTTCTTATTGATAATCATGACCGAAGCTCCGTATTGACAATTATGACCGAAAATCCTTCTCGATATCATACAACGCAGTTTTGTATTGATTAGTTTTATTATTTTGTCATTTCTAACTGCCTATACGTAATACCAACATCTTCTTTACTTAAATTGAAAGTCTCATGTTAATTTTGTCATTAGGTTGTTGTCTCGTATATATATGTGTAACGCATTTCACACACATTTTCTATCATTCATATGGAACTGTCCTTAGATCAACTTTTAGATGAATTGCTGTCTCATAACTTTAATTTGTGGTATTTATCAACGAAATCCACTAAAACTTGTACCCCACGAATAATAATGAATCCTTAAAAGTTTAATTTTTCTGTATAATCTCGATAGCATGTCGTCGAGTCTCGGGTCCAATACAGCTCACCTCAAATCTATAACAGGGCCAATACAGAAATTGTCAGTTAATAACGCTATAAATTAATTTTAAAAAGCTCTTAATTAGATCACAAAACTTTTATATAATTTAATTAAAATAATATTTGTAATCGAGATCAAGAAAATGTTGAATAAGGTTGAAAAAGTCAATCTTCATGAATTATTATTTAACATCATACAGAAAGGCTTCATTGGATGAATTTGTAACTAACAATTCATTGGTAGACGTGTCATAATGTAGAGCCTGTGGGAAGCTCAGTCCATCTTCACTTGATAAGAGTTGTCTGTAGCGTTGTCCATCAGCAGAGATAACAACCACATTGCTAGTATTACATCCCACTACATACACGTTGCCATCATTGTCTACAGAGACACCTTGTAGAAAGCGCACAACACTTTTATCACAGAACGTCCACAGTATGAGACCATGGTAATCACAGCAGGTTACGCTGTCATTGGAATTTGTGTAGAACAATTTGTCACCGAATGTTGTAACGTACGCAAGACCTGACAGATTGGTATTGTTAACATTGGTAATTGTTTCGTCATTCAGACTGATCATCTGTATTCCTTTCTCTCTGGCACAATATATTAAATATCCATCTTTGTATGCTACTCCATCATTATATGAATCGACTATTATTGATTTCGTCTTTGATTTCTTCTTTAAGTCGATAATATTAATCTGATTTGAATTGCCGGAAGTTACAGCAATAGAATCATCACCACTAAATACCACATCAAGAGTTGGACCAATGTTCTTTATCTCAAAATCTTTTGATCCGTCAGACTTTGTTACTGTTAATTCACTGCCCATATAAGAGGAAAATACCATCCGATCACCAGGAAGCAATGAACAACCAAAGATATTTGACAACTTTGGCTTGATACGTTTCTGTAATGTCAGAGTCAGGTTATCGATATCTCTGGTTGGAAGAGTGACCATAATCTGGGCTTGTCTGTCCTTTCGTTTCTGAATGGTAAAATCACATGGATCAGAACTAACATTAATTTCTCCAAACTTCTGCATGGTGGCTGTTATTTGCTGTAAATACTTGTTAATCTGACATGAAATATTGACTTGATTTGTGGAGTCACTTGTGGCAATCGATTTGATAAATTTTTCTTCGCCTATAATATCTTTTTCGATATCTTTCATTGTAAAAAATGTTTGAAGTTCTGACGCATGATTTTTAATACTGGCAAAGTTTTCTTGTACTTCAGCGATCTCATTTTCCTTCTTTTTTAGAGAAGTTAACAATTTTTCTATTTTGCTTTTTTCTCTTTGTTCAACTGTCATTAGTTCTTTAATCAAATCATCCTGAAGTTTATCAAGGTGACAATTAACTTTTATCCTGGTTTGTTTTATTGCTGCTTCAATTTCTCTTTTCTTGTTTTCTATAGATTTTAAATTTTCATTCCTGTTTGTGCTTAGTCGTTTTATATTCTCGACGACTTCCTGCAGGGTTTGTTCGATTTCATTAAATGCGCTTGAAGTTTTTACATTTTTTATGAGTTCATTTATGTCAGTTAAACCTTTACAATCGTTGTGAGATTTCACACATTTCTTACAGCAAGGACAATCGTGTTTTGCGCAAAACAGCTCGTATTTCTCATTATGAAGTTTGCAGGTCTGAGAGATTTGCAGGACTTCGGTGGGTAAGTTTTTGTATTTGGCGATAGAAACGGTTTCATGGTTTTTTGATGCCTTGGAAACTGCGTGATGTTTCTTACAATCTCCACATAGTCCTTCGTCACATTCGGAACACCATACTACTGAAGGTTTGGTAAACTGAAGGTTTTCACAAATACCACAAATACCCCAATTGGTGGCCATAATCCTAAAATAGATTGCATGTACTTACATGAATACTGTTGTGTTTTTGTCTATGGTCGGGTTGTTGTCTCTTTGACACATTCCCCATTTCCATTCTCAATTTTATCTAATATATGGTGAAATGTCTCGCATACTTTAAAGGTTATAATTTAATTTTATCTTTAAGGCCTTTAATATTAGTATAAAGTTAAAGTTTCATTTAAATTCAATATCATTATATATTTTTACAGGCTAATGTTCAGAAAATGGCATACATAACATGTCCTCCGCGTTGAACGGTTCTTCTTATCTGTTAAGGTACAAGGACAATTTCAAAAAAACTTCTTTTTCGGTTATTGTCCTTGTAAAAACTTTTCTATAATAATCTTAGATAGTTGAATGCTTCAAAGAAAATGTAGTGCAATTTTCCGTTATAATGTTTTTCCCATGGGGCATAATTCGTACCTCAGAAACTACAAAGCGGAATATTTCGAAACTTTGCAGGAATATATATAAGGTGTTGTCGGATCAAACCGGTCACATTTGACATGAAAATAATATAAAAGAAATCAATCTTTTTCTTAGTAGGTATCAAACAGAGTAGTATATACTAGTCCGCAAAAGAAACAATCCAAGGAATTGTATTCCATATAAAGTGAAATTGGATACACTGTTCCTAGGTTAATAAAAAAATATATAGCCCCCCTTTTCTCCTTTTTTTCAAAAGTTAAGCGGGGTATATCATTTGTATTCTTCACGGAAGAATTATTGTATCATATTTGTTCCTTAAGGAATATTCAACAGGATATTAGCTGTGATAAAGGTTTTTTTTTTAAAAGACGTTTGTTATTGAAGAAAAATATAAGCGGACATCATTACTATGCAGTTTAACACAATGATTCAATTGGTACACAGGTAATTTAAATCTTTAAATAACTTGTTTGCTTTGATCCGATACCGGCATTTAAAGTCTAATTTGTCAACCTCAGTGTCGATCGAGTATATACATTTTCGTAACACGTCTATGAAAAAATATTGATTGGCATTGATTTTTGCACTCGTATTAGATTTTAATAATACAACCTATTGTATAAGTTTTATAACATTGTGTCACAAATTGTACAAATGATTGCGCTGACAATGCGATGTTCCAATTAATGATTCTAAATGGCTTATAAACATTATATCTCTTTTATAAATACATGATCAGAACTGCTTATCGAACTATATAGTCGAATACATTGTTGATGTAAACCTATGTTATAAGTTTTATAAAAAAATTGGCAAGAATTGTAGATATTAGTAAGATCGCGCTATTAAACAAGACCGGACGGACAGATGTGCGGACGGAGGGACGGTATTGAAGGACGCCCAATATTTCTATGTCCGCAACAACGCATTACGCGGAAACAGTAAAGACAAAACTCCACATAACTCAAGGCACACAATAGAAACATAGTTGAAATAGGCATAATTAGTAAGACATTTAACGTGTTCTAACATATCTCATAAAACAACTGAAACGAAAGTCGATCAAAATAAAATAAAAAAGTATAAAAAAAAAGCCTAATACACAGTTAAAGTATGTGTGTTTGTATGGATGTCTGTGTATAATATAGAGATAAAACGATAAAATTACATACCTAATTTAGTCTTATGAATAGAACATTTCTGTGGAAAAGGAAGGTAAATGGTCACATGATTTAATGTGTGTAAGCCAGGGGAGATAATTCCATAAATATATAGAATAATGTTGTAAATATTCATCAAGTCACAAATGAATTATCTGTATCACATAGCTGATTAACCTGGTTTCTGTTTAATATCGTATGTCCCATTTTTCATCAATCCATCCTATGATTTATTCCTTTTCGTATAATCATTTATACAAAAAATATATATATATAGAGTTAAATTGGTAAAACACATGGATCCACCTTCTTTAAAGCCTGAAAATAAAGGTGTAAACTACAGATATTTATATTATGTTTCATGTCACTGGCACTTTATTTCGCCAAAGTTTAAATTTACTACATCTATCAAGTAGTTATAAATACAAGTGAAACAAATTAACGCTGAGGGAGACATTTTACGTCTACGCATTTTTAAACTTTGCAAAAGTTCCATCAGTGACCAATGGAGACCTTTGGGCAATACAACTACAAGTACAACAAATAATCATATTAAATTATTAATTTGAATATGACGCAAGCGAATTCTAACATATATAGTGTATATTCAGAAGTGATGAGGGTAAAATAACATTTTTGCAAAAGAGTTTTTGTTTATTATTTAGTTTGGTCATAAACACAATATTCTGCACAGGAAGCAGTTGCAGACAAGACTTACTAACGGACGGTAAGACGTATGAAAGGGTGTTCAAATTGCTTTATACAGCACGCGATATACATGTATATTTCTTTTCTGTTAGCAGTGAGGTGGCTCTCTGTCAGATTTGTGTTTCGTTGATTGTTTTATGCATCAATTGTTTCTTCCTTTTTCATTTCATTTCTCATGTTGTAAATGCCGGACCTAAATAGCTTACTATTTTTGTGGAAGGTTGTCGGTTAAATGCGTTACTATGTTTTTTCAATTGAGTTAAGTCTTCCAATTGATAATAATAATGTGTCTATCTGTGTTGTAATGTTATACTATTGTTTCAGAAAAATGAGAAGGTTTGGTGCCATTAAAACGTTAATCTCGCTGCAATTGTTTGCACCTATCCTAAGTCAGGAATCTGATGTTCAGTGGTTGTCGTCTGGTTTTTTTTGTGGTTCATAAGTGTTTCTTTTTCTCGTTTTTATATGGTTTAGATCGTTGGTTTTCCTATTTGAATAGTTTTACACTAGTCATTTTTGGACCTTTTATTGCTTGTTAATTGGCGTGAGTCACGGCTCTGTGTTGAAGGCCGTACCTTGACCTATCATGGTTTACTTTTATAAATTGTTACTTAAATGGAGAGTTGTCTCATTGGCACACATTCCACATCTTCGTATATCTATTTATAGTGTTTTACACCTTTTTCTACAGACTGATGTCCTATTTGCAATCCCTCAAGTTATTCTCATTTTTACAGTTAAAAGGAACGATGAAATACTGCTTAAAACATACTAGATGTCAAGATGAAACGATATTCGACCGTGTATTAATTTGGTGTATATTTAAGGTAGCATATAAATAGCGGGAATGGTCGATTGATCATATGAGGCTTCAAGCTGATACTAGTATGTAGTCATTATAATATTATGATGACTGTCTACTGTTTGAAAATATCGAATGCATATCATTGACTAGAGAAGAATCAATAATTCTATTCGTTTGCAATTTTGTTTAGAGTTTTTTTATACTAACAAAACAGCGCTGGATGCCTTGAAGAACTGATGTAACGAAAAGTCGTTCGATATGTATTTTCATATAATATATGTGATGATTGCAATGAGAAAACTATTCAACATAGTCTCCATCACGTTGATTTAAGCAACCATAAATGGTTCGGACTTCAGCGATGAACGTAAGACAAAGTTGAAGAACATAACAAACCAACAAACAAATCTGTTGGTTTTTAAAATAAAAAAAAGGGCTACGGCAATCTTTCACTGGAAGTGAATGAACGTAAGTATTTCGTAGTTTTATAAATTTAATTTTTTTATATTAGAACATCTCAAGAATAGGAAAATATCAATATTAATTCGGGTCAAAGTAAAAAGAAATCAAGCCCGATTAAAAACCGAACAAAAAACAAAAAACGTATAAAATAGATTCACCACCGGATCATAGGCTCCTGATTCGGGATAATTAGTTTGTTCCTATTAAACCATTGCTCGTCTAATTAACCATTAATAATGCAATCAGAATTGAATGCAGTTAATTGTATTGGTACAAATGTAATACAAACATTATTGGCAATGATCTGTATACGTTAACATGGTTGATATCGATATGAATCAAGGTTGCAAAGTTTTTATCGATCCACAATCTGACTTTTCTCATTAAGCGCGAAAAAAATTTATGTATCCAGGTTGCCGTATATGAATTTTTATTTGTCTCATATCTCACATGATGTCAACAATAAAATCTCTAAAACAGAGCTGTTTGAATTATATGAAATTTCAGTTTGAGATGAGTTTACTCAAATTTATTCATTTGTTATCATTTAACACATCTAATCAACAAAATGGTAAAGAATGTAATTTGAATTTGAATTCTGGAAAAACCAATATGCATTTCCTATCATTTAACATCATACAAACATGCTTCATTGGAATCATTAGCTACTAACAACTTATTGTCACATGGCAAGAACTACTCGCCGCCACATACAAGTTACTATCATTGTCTACAGAGATACCGAACGGCATCGTCAGAACACTTTAATCACGGAACGTTAACAGTATGTTACCCTGGTCATCACAGCAGGTTACACTGTTATTGTTACAGTTTGTGTAGAACAGTTTGTCATCGAATGTTGTAACGTACGCATAATCTGGGATTTTGGTATTGCAAAGATTGGTAATGGTTTCGTCATTCAGACTGATCATCTGTATTCCTTCCGCCATAGCGCAATAAATCAAATGTCCATCGTTGTAAACTATCCCACCATTGTATGAATCCACTTTTATAGAGTTTTTCAGT
Source organism: Mytilus edulis (assembly GCF_963676685.1). NCBI lineage: Eukaryota > Metazoa > Mollusca > Bivalvia > Mytilida > Mytilidae > Mytilus > Mytilus edulis. Next base: position 53,828,812 of record NC_092353.1, on the reverse strand, counting down.
TTCTGCTTTTTTACGTCGATTGTATTAATCTGATTTGAATCACCGGAAGTTACAGCAATAGAATCATTACCAATAAACACCACATTAAACGTTGGACCAATGTTCTTTATTTCGAAATCTTTCGATCCGTCAGACTTGAGTACTATTATTGTATCGTTATGATAAGAAGAGAATGCCATCCTATCACCAGGAAGAAGTTAACAACCTTTGATTTTTTTGAAAAATTGTACTGATACGTTTCCGTAGTGTCAGAGTCAGGTTGTCGATGTTTCTGGTTGAAAAAGTTACCATAATCTGGGCTTCTCTGTCCTTCCATTTCTGAATGGAATAATCACATGGATCAGAACAGAAATTAATATCTCCAAACTTCTGAACGCTGTCAGTGATTTGATGTAAAGACTTGTTAATCTGAAATGAAATATTGACTTGATATGTGGAGTCACTTGTGGCAATCGAGTAAATAAATTGTTCATCGAGTGCAATATCTTTTTCGATAACTTTTATGGTTAAAAATATTTGAAGTTCGGACGCATGTTGTTTAATACTGTCAAAGTTTTCTTGTACTTCGGTGATCTGTTTTTCCTTCTCTTTCAGAGTAGTCAGCATTTTTTCTATTTTGCTTTTTTCGTGTTGTTCAACGCTAATTAGTTTTTTAATCAAGTTATCCTGAAGTTTATCAAGGTAGTGATTAAAATTTGTCTCGGTTTGTTTTATTTCTGCTTCAATTTCTCTTTTCTTGTTTTCTATAGATTTTAAATTTTCATTCCTGTTCGTGCAGATTCGTTTAATATTTTCGACGACTTCCTGTAGGGTTTGTTCTATTTCATTAATGCGTTTGAAGTTTTGACGTTTTTTATGAGTTTTATTTTGGCCACGAGCATCACTGAAGAGACATGTATTGTCGAAATGCGCATCTGGTGCAAGAAAATTTTTGCCGTTAAATTTTCATTTCTGTTCGTGCAGATTCGTTTAATATTTTCGACGACTTCTTGTAGGGTTTGTTCTATTTCATTAATGCGTTTGAAGTTTTGACGTTTTTTATGAGGTTTATTTTGGCCACGAGCATCACTGAAGAGACATGTATTGTCGAAATGCGCATCTGGTGCAACATGTGCAAGAAAATTTGTACCGTTAATTTTATTAGAACATTTCTTTGGAAAAGGAAGGTAAATGATCACTTGATTTAATGTTTGTAAGCCAGGGGAGATAATTTGAATTATAAATAGAATAGAGATAAATGATTCCTCGTGTAATGCACCTGGTTTCCTTTTATATTCGTATCATAATTAAATGCAACTTTTTTTTGTCAGATGATTTTTAAAAGCCTTTTATATTGATATCATGTAAGTGCATTTCTATATTAATTAACGTTCTTCAATTCTATTCTCTTTAGTTTTTGAAGTCATTTTCCTCTATTTGTTAGCCCATTACTTCCTATTCTTTATATGTATATATATATATATATATATTTCTTTCTTTTTCGTTTTGATCATTTTAAATTACATTTTCATCTGACAATTTAATATTATTTTTTCCCATAATGAATTGAGATAATATAAAAAAATAGATAAGAATCGAGATAGTATTCTTTCGACCTTTTATTTGACTTTTAGCATTCAAAGGTATACCTGGCCATGGTTGATTGAAGAATAAAATTCTGAGACAAATCCAAGTCCATTCAGATATACCAATGATATCTTCTTTAATTTTTTTTTAAATTTTAGGATCGGTAAAAGCTATAAAATTTTGACCGACGTTATTCTTGGAGAAAAACGAAAAAAGGCGTCCAGGTATTGTTTTCGTCATCAAACCGACTTTTAAGTCATATACAAGACTTCCGGATTTAAACGTTTAAACATTTTTATAATTTTATAATTACTCTGGGACAGGACAATAATTTTCGGGTTATTCTGCATGTATACTATGATTATACTCCTATAATATATTAAGACTCTCTGTATAATATAGACGTGATCGCCGTAGAAAAGAATGGATAGTTATTAGCAAATTCACTTTATTTATAATATACTGATGAGTCACTGATGAGTCACTGATGAGTCACTGATGAGTCTTATGTAGACGAAACGTGCGTCTGGCGAAGAAAATTATAATCCTGGTATAGCATCTTTCTCTATTGTCATAAAAATACATAATATTTAATAAAATTAATAGATTTAGCTAACAAAGTCCTTATATTTCAGTAAGGTAACTTTATTTATTAGTCGAAAATTGTTTTAATGTTAATTAGGCTTAAATAAAAAAATTGTTTGCTTTCCCCTCTCTGTGATTAAAGTAAGATAACTCTGGTCAATTTTCCTAACATTCAATCATTATATGGGAAGATCATATAGTTCTGTTTTCATATATAGTCTTTTTTTAGAAAAGTTCTAATTGTTTTGGGTAGGTCTCAATTACAATTTTACACTCTAGCATTCGGCATCAGTTTATAGAAGCTTCTGGAATAAAGTGGTGGCTATATATGGTGTACTGTTTTGTGTTTGTTTGTTTGTGTGTTTGTGTTAGGCGTTATTACACTTCTTTCATGTATTTGTCTTAAGGGGTCGAGTACAGCAGATAAGTTACATCAGCTTTCTGCTTCATTTGAGTTCTGGCATAATGGTATACACCATATCGATCTTAGAAACAAATGCCTTTACGAGTAGAAGGACTAATGCTGTTGGGCATTTTTTTTATGCATACCACAACTTGAAACAGTGTATTCCTGACAGCACAATTAATGTTTTTCACCGGCATATTGTATCTCAAATTAAAAGTAGGAAAAAAGTGTTGTTTTTTTTTAATAATTTCCAGGATATAGCTTTAATAGAGAGCAATTTCATGAATACTTGGAAGATGCTTTTTCTGTGACGTAGTCACCTGTTTCAGAATATTTCTCCCTATTTACCTTAATGGAATATTAAGGTATAATAAAGGAAATTGTTATTTTGAAACGAGTGCCTGTGATCTGTGATTTAGAGCAGTCTGTCTCTTCGCTCTAAGAAAGTTAGTGATGATGAAGGTAGATTTGATCTTGCTTATTTTAGACGATAACAAAAAAAACATATTTATATTTAAAGATAACATAACAATTCTTTATATTGGTATATATCAATTTTAAACATTTCAAAACAAATAAAAGAAATTCTTATTATAAACAAATGTCTTTGATAAACTAATGAAAAATGCGAGTATCTAGTACAGATTTTGTAGCGATTTTAAATTCAATAAAAAAAACTACATGTATAAGATAAACTTATAACCCTGTTGAAGGTAGACAATCAACATTGACTTTATGAAATTAAACATAGACTCATACTTCAAAGGAATATACTCTTGTATACAAATGACACATCAATCGATTTATTTAGCTGCGAATTTGTCCGCCACCTTCAATGAAGATTCTAAATAATCAATATAACCACAAGTTGTTAATCTATAGATACTGACGACTAATGAATGCTAACCACAGTAAAGAATGGTTGTTTGAAAATTTTTAACACTTACTCAGAAAACTACTTGACTTTCAAAGCTCATAATTAACGTGTTTACACACTGATATAATATGGTTGTTAAACATTACAAACCTGTAATCGTATAAGACACTATACACCTCATGTGCTTGCATTAACTTATTCAAAAATATAATTATTTCAAGCCTAAATATTTCGACATTTTGTTTACGTTTTGTAAATTTTAGAATTGTAATAGTGTCACAAATTCCAGTTAAGATTTGACTAAATACCAATATCCTGATATCGTCAGGTAAATATGCTACCTGGTACCTTTGATAACTATGTAAACCACTGGGTCGATGCCACTGCTGTTGGACGTTTCGTCCCCGAGGATATCATCAGCCCAGTAGTCAACATTTCGGTGTTGACATGAATATCAATAATGTGGTAATTTATATAAATTTCCTGTTTACAAACTTTGAATTTTTCTAAAAACTAAGGATTTTCTTAATCCAGGTATAGATTACCTTAGTCGTATTTGGCAGAACTTTTTGGAATTTTGGATCTTAAATGCTCTTCAACTTTGTATTTGTTTGGCTTGATGAATATTTCTATATTGGAGTCACTGATGAGTCTTATATAGACGAAACGCGCGTCTGGCGTACACAATTATAATCCTGGTACCTTTGATAACTATTTAAACTACTGGGTCAATGCCACTGCTGGTGGACGTTTCGTCCCCGAGGGTATCACCAGCCCAGTAATCAACATTCCGGTATTGACATGAATATCAATAATGTGGTCATTTTTATAAATTTCCTGTTAACAAAACTTTGAATTTTTCGAAAAACTAAGGATTTTCTTATTCAAGACAAAGATTACCTTAGCCGTATTTGGCACAACTTTTTGGAATTTTGGATCATCAATGCTCTTCAACTTTGTATTTGTTTGGCTTGATAAATATTTCGATATGAGCGTCACTGATGAGTCTTATGTAGACGAAACGCGCGTCTGACGTACAAAATTATAATCCTTGTACCTTTGATAACTATTTAAACCACTGGGTCAATGCCACTGCTGGTGGACGTTTCGTCCCCGAGGGTATCACCAGTACAGTAGTCAACATTTCTGTGTTGAAATGAATATCAATAATGTGGTCATTTTTATAAATTTCCTGTTTACAAAACTTTGAATTTTTCGACAAACAAAGGATTTTCTTATTACAGGCATAGATTACCTGAGCCGTTTTTTTGGATCATCAATGCTCTTCAACTTTGTATTTGTTTGGCTTGATGAATATTTCGATATGAGCGTCACTGATGAGTGTTATGTAGACGAAACGCGCGTCTGGCGTACACAATTATAATCCTGGTACCTTTGATACTATATATACGTATTTTCATAGTATACAAAAACACAAAACTCTTGGAATTTAACAGAAAACATAAAAACATAAAAATTAACGGACCATGAAAAAAGGGGAGACGGCGTGAAATAATTGTCTTTCTCCAAGTACATATGACTTTAAATACTTTTTCTGAAATCGCAAGATATAAAATCTTTAACAAAAATGCATCCTACAACAGTTTACATACATTAAACCAATCTATAAATGCCCGCGATGAAGTACTATTCATTCGAATATTAAGATGTCTTATATAATATAACAGATATCTAAGAATTGTATTATCTAGTTTTATAAGATATCTTATATATTATATGAGATTTCACCTATATCATAAAAAGTAATAAAAGATATGTTATATATCATATAAGGTAATCTCATATTGTTATAAAATCTCTTATATTTTTTATATCCTATGTTTTAAAGTATTAATATATCTTTTTTGATATCAGATAATCTGTATACTTTATAAGGTAACTCATATAAACTATGAAAGATATCTTATGAACTATATCATGTATATAGTTTACGAGTGACTCTATCCATGAAAAGAGTTCGTGTAATTTCTTAAAAGTTTCCGCTAACATATGTTAATGTGCTATTTTCTATAGCTCTGCTGTGGGAAAAGTCGTACAAATACCAATACAACGTGAACTTCCGAATTATCATATGAACGATTAATAACTCGACATGTTGTTTTAAAATCGGGTTTGATATTCATACAACTACTAAAGTTATGAAGTGTTCCAAACGGACGGATTTTCTACATGTCCTACAATGAATTAGGTCTACTATAGGATATCATAATTGCAGAGGTATTATGCATATCAGCCGTGTCTATTGTTTAACAATAAGTCTATACGTAAGTTGTATCTGTCGGTTGATACCTTTCCTATTGAAGTAAAACCCACATCGCCTATAGGGTAAGTTGTGTTTGACATATTTTTAAATCGTTGTATAACATATAATTAAATAAAGATTCTAACATGACGTCCTTCAAACGCTTTGAGTACACACCCGTGGTAAAATATGAATATATTGTCTGAGCTGTTCCGATCGTACTCCCACGTCATATTGTTTTCTATGAATTAGCTTCCAGAAGTCATAGAACGATGACGTCAGAATATTAGTATTTTACAGGAAAATACACGATAGTGAAACCAAAAATCATCACAACAAGGACACGTAATCAAACGATGCAAAAAATGTGTTATAAGCCATATTCTTTTAAACATATGAGACATAAAAAAAATATAATTTAAAGTCATCCAAAACTATCTATATACGTTATTATAAATAGTTAAAAGATGTCACTAATTCAGTTTGTTCCGTTCGTTTACGTCAATTTTATAGTGCGTTTGTTTATGCATTGTTATGGGAATGGCAAATATTTGTTTCCACCTAGAGCGCTTCGATCCAAAAGAATTACCTTATTTGTCCTATTGGAATCGAAATAGTTCATGTGGGTCTTGAATATATCGTGATTTTATCACGGGTTGTCCATTTTTGCCGATATTTTACCCCTCGCTATCGGTCAGGGGTAAAACAATTGTCGTAAAAGGCCAACCCGTGGTAAAATCACGATATTTTCAAGCCCCCATGAATTATTTCTTAAATATTTGATTTAACTTCCCTCAAATAAATGCTGAGATAGAGATTGATTGGCTAGAAGAAGTCTCCTTGGATGTATAGCGAAAGACAAATGATTTTTGTTTTCAATCTTTAAATATAGTTGCTTTGAAATACTGATTTGAGATTTAGATTACGAATACAATACTAGTATCATAAAATGTTATACGGAATTAAAAACACTTTCAATTTCATATTAATTTGGAAAGACAAAGTGTTAACAAACTTGTTAATTGGTCAAGTATGACGTAGTTGCCAGGTCTGTGGCGGAATAAGAGGTGGAAAAGGGGAGGATGAACGCTCCGTGTGATTGATGAATGTGTATAATGTTTAATCCTAATATCGCCAAACGTTTAAAAGTAGGAACTAACGATAAGAGGGGGATAGTCAACTTCAGACTCATAGACAACTTAAGATTAAGTATCTGGGGTGATATCAAGTGCTCCGGAAGGGTAAGCATATCCTGCTCCACATGTGGCTAACGGTCGTGTTGCTCATACTATTACAAACCGGTAAATAATCTAATTTTATAGGTCACATTCGTGAAAAAGGAAGAGAATTGTAGTTACGACAAATAGAACATATCCCACATCATCGGTTTCACGGTTATGTCATAACGGTCAACCAACTCGTGATAGCTACCGTAAAATTTACGATGGGTAGATCTATATTTCAACTTCACCATTTAAAACTTTTGTTTTAAAAGCTTCCTTGTGAGCAGCAACCTTATATCAAAGAAATCATGATAGGAAATACAAGCCGGGGATATCTTATCAATTAAGAGATATATGCTACGGATGCAGGCGCTGTTGGAATGTTGCTACAAAAATATGGAGAGTTCACAAATGGGTAGCTGAAATCATCTCTTTTGTCGCACAGTTTTGTTTTCAACCGACCCTCATTGTCAATTGTATATGTTGTATCTGTTATCTCGATGTGTTGACGTGCGCAGCATATTTTGAATAGTTAATGTTGAGCAATATCCAGATCTCAGCACAATATGATCATGACCCAAAGTGACGTTCATATAACACTTAGTCTAGTACTTTTACTGAGATGCTCGAGCTATAAGACCCATAACAAAAGTTAATATCAAACTGACACTGAGAAGTTCGAAGTATATGGTCCCTAAATACGATGTATATAACTCTTGTACTGAGATGTTTGAAGTGGTTGACTACAAGATAACGGTCATATAACACTGGTACAGTGATGTTTGAGAGAGATAAACCCAGATCTTCCGCAGATTTTCGAGGTGAATGACTCCCAGATAAATGTTCAAGGTGTACGACCCATACAAAACGGCAATAAAACACTTCTACTGAGTTGTTCGAGATAAATGCTTGACCGATAAGAACGTTCTTATCAAAACACCTGTATTTGTGGTGTTTGACCCCTATATGATGTTCCTTCTTAAAATTGAATGTTCGAGGTGCATGTTTGACCCCATCATAACGCTTAAAAAACCTTTACTGATTACCTGACACATTATCTATTAAAAACGATCCAATTATTTAAGGTTACGCATTCATTGTATTCAGACTGCTGTATGATAATCTAAGTTTCCTTATACATGTAATATCCAACGGACATATGTAATTTTATCAATTATATATAAAACACTTAGTGGAATACACATTTAACTTAATAGACGTTTGTGCAACCTAATCCTGACGATCACCTTTTTGTCAGATTTGACAACGAACAAGAATATATATGACGTCATAAAGTAATGTGCAAAAGACTCCATCAACATGTCGCGGAATTGTCAATTTATGAATTGAGAGTGATGATTATTAGAGAAATAGGTTTAACAAACTTGTGAAAATTAGATATGACTGGATATCAACTATTGTTATATAATTCAAACAGTAATAATGAAAATTGACCAAAATTCATTTATTGTTATGTTGAAATTAAATATCTGGAGTTGATATAAAGGGATATCCTATTCTGACTCGTTATGAAACATATGAATATATATCAAGATGCATGACTTATCAAATAAAGAAAGAGAGTTTCATAAATTGCGATGAACTTTTATTGCAATGATAAAAAGCCAAATTGTTAGGTTCGTTTCTTTGTCACTCGAGATCTGCTGGTCTCACTTTCAAATTGACCTCTTTTATATTCTGCAATTATAAAATTCTCTTTAATGAGCTATTATGAAAATAACAAGTGCATATAGATTAAAATCAATGAAAAAAAAGCATTTCTAAATATTAACTATGTAATTCCAAGAATAATCTTGATATAGCAGTCGGAGAATAAAGAATGATCAAATCTATGTGTTCTGTGTACAATGCAAATATGAAGTATTATGTTCCGGATTAAAAATGATATACATTTGAAACGTCAATGTTGTCATATTTATGTTTTTTTTCAGTATACATTTTTAAAGGTATTTACGAACTTAATAATTGGCACAATGTATCTACAAATAATCACGTCACATGTCAATGCCAAGCTCTCAATCATTCAGACTATACATGTATGTTTCTGACAGATATGAAAAAGGGTGTCATGTCAACATGTTAATGCCAAGCTTTTAAACCTTTCAGACTATAAATGTATGTGTTTGAGACATCTGGAAAAGGGTGTCATGTCAGATGTCAATGTCAAGCTCTAATCCATTCAAACTATTCATGCATTTGTCTTACAGATCCGGAAAAGGGTATCACTCACGTCACTTGTCAATTGATCATCTGAAGTATTCACACTGTGCATGTATGTTTCTGACAGACCCGGAAAAGGGTTTCATGTCACATGACAATGTCAAGCTTTAAACCATTCAGACCTATACATGTATGTTTCTGACAGATCCGGAAATGAGTGTCATGTCACATGTCAAGCTTTAAACTATTGAGACTATACATGTATGTGTCTGAGAGATCTGGTAGTTCTGGAAAATGGTGTCACGTCGACACATGTCAATATCAATCTCTAATCAATTCAGACTATACATTTCCATTCTCAATTTTATACATGTTTGTGTCTGACAGATCTGCAAAAGGGTGACTTGTTACATGTCAAGGTCAAGTTCTAAACTATTTAAACTTTATGTAGAAGCACAAGGCAAAGGTGAAATAAAAAAAGTTAATTCATCCAAGAAATGAAAAAAAATATGTGCCATGCTCTTCAACTTCGAACTTTATTTGACTCTTTTTTTTTAAACTTTTTTGGATTCGAGCGTCACTGATGAGTCTCTTGTAAACGAAACGTGCGTCTGGCGTATATACTAAAGTAAGTCCTGGTATCTATTTTGAGTTTATTTGCATATATATGCATTGTTTCCGAGCACCACTTTCAATCTGCAGAACAAAACGTTTTAGATAACTGTTGTGTGTTTACAATGTAAATATTTAACAAAACATGTAAAATGAGCCTTGAATTTTCAGCAGCTGTGATTGTTTTTCGTATGGTAGAAAATAGCTGATGTGTATTTACAATGTACATATATTTGCAAAAGCGTATATACAATAATCCAAGGATATTTAACAATTGAGATTGTGTAAATATTGAATGTAGTGTACTACTCAACACATAGTTCCAATAACAATAATCATAATAATTTAGTTAACAGTTCCCTCACAGAATATGTTGTAAATGTTTCATTATTAATATAACCATTGTAGCCTTTGATTGAGGGCAATACGATATTATATATATATATATATATATAATTACATAGACCAAGAGAGGCATTTCAACCTCGGACCCTCGGTCCTCATTCAATACGGTTCTCTTATGTCGATGTTATTTCGTATCATTCTCATACAAAGGCTATAATTATGTATGCTTCTTAGAAATTTCCTCCCTAAAAATACTCAAAACTATGAACTCAAACGCACAATTTCGTATCTGTGGTTAAATATTTACTTTAGTTTAATTGTTAAAATAAAACTTACATTAACAGGATCCAATGCATTCATTGAGTTGATTCCCTGCAATTAATACAAACTCTTCTTTATGTGTCAGTTTGATTTCCAATTTACTAAACACTTAATATCTTAATAGTTTTGTTGACCTATAACATAGCATTTAATTATTTGTCATACATGATACAGTTGTGAAAGTCGTTACTAGATTAAAAAAGTACAAACACATAACATAATAATGTATTGACTTACCAGTAGATCCATTTTCCCTGCACCATCTCACACAATCTCCCAAAGGTATATCTTTAATACAAATTCAAAAGAGGCATAAAAGGGTGAGATAGCATTAAAAATCATGTTTTAATAATGTATTTCAAAATATGTTTTGTAAAAGTATATAATTATTTTAAAAAAATACTGATGAAATAACAAAATAATCAAAATAACCAAAATAAATTATTTTTTATAAGGCGTGTTTTGTTGCAGTTGTTTCTGTTTAATATTTTCTGATAGATATATATCGGCCATTGCATCCTCATAAAAAATGCAATAATAGCCATACATTATTAAATAATTTGTATATAACGACATTCACAAGGATTTGAACAACGAAGAACGCTGACATTAAGTGTCATTGATATGGTCTTTTCTTTTCCTTCTGTAGATTTGATTTTTTCAAAATATTGGCTGATTTAAAATCCAAAGTAAATATGCATCGATCATAGATTGTGTTAGCAATATTTGTCAAAATGTTTTAAATTGTGTCTCTCAAACGGTCTGTGTCCAAACTGACACACGGCATTTTCAACTACGTCTTATATTGTGGTCTGACATTTATGTCGTCGTATTGTTGGTAAATGAAAGTGACCTATTCCAGATTATAAAAGCGTTGTCAAGTATGAATTTGCATTGCTTTACGACGTGTCACAGTATCTATACATCTATCATGCATCTTTTTGGTAATGTTTCTTTTTTGGGTTCTGTTTTATAAAGACGCTGGTATGAATACTGTACATGTATTTTCGTTGCATTTCACATTTGTTTTTCTTTTAAGTAAAGTCGCGTTAATTGTATTTTTTTGGTAGAAAAAGTATTATGTTAGTCCAAATTTTGACGTCGTCACAGCATCAATTTCAACTTGCCTTTAAAGACCATTATAATCATGATATTTATTTGTATTTACAAAAGTTGATCTCGTTTCATTTAACATGTATCGTTGTTTGAATTTTAAGACTATACATACGTCACAAAAGTACTATACTTTTAGTGGTGTGTTGTTTTTAAAGGAAAATTTGCATTGTTATTCTGCTGTTTACCTGTTGAATTGAACTATTAAACTATATATTTATTCGTTTCTCTGTCCCGAAAATTCGTTTATCTGTACTTTATTCATGTCACGTAGTGTTGTCATTTGATAGATTTATCTAAAATCGCCATACAAGCCGACATATGAGCGGTAGGTTTGGCTTGCCTTACAATTGGGCTCAACTTCCCCCCCCCCCCCCCCCCGCCCTATATTTTGAAATGTCCTGTACAAAGTCAGGAATATTGCTATTGATAATTTTAGTCAAATAGTCCGTTTCAATGTATATTGGCGTATTTTGTTGTGGCACTTCAGTGTTTCTGTTATTCCGTTGTTTTCCCGTTACAATTTATGTGTTAATCTACGGCTTAGTTTGTAACACATATTTGTTTTCTCTCAACCAAGTTATGACTTTTGAACTACTGTTGACCTTATTTTGCATTAATTCGACCATTTAAATATGTACAGCTCACTAATATCGTCGAATAATAAAGTCGAATATAGACGAAACTTTAGTAATTGTACCAAACTATAAGCCACTTTCATTTGAAGTGTATTGAAATGACAATATGCACTTTTTTTCTCTTTAACAGTGCATCTAGTCAAAAAGATTCCCACATCTTTTAGAGTGTACAAAACATTAACTTACTAAGACAGTCTCTATTGCATGCACCCCTGTCGGGTCCTGGAAAGTAAGCAATAGGTAAAATGCAGAATTAATTTTTTAAAATAGAAGTAATGTATTGTTGGCAATGTAAAAAAAAATGTTTTCATTGAATTGAAAATATATTTCAAACAATAAGTAAACAATCGAATTATATTGTTTAATTGAGAATTTGACAGTGTATACTTAAAACATACCCAATTCATTCCTGATCATCGTCACTTGTATTGGTTAAATGAAATCATGTGTCCTTTTCCTCAAAAATGCTAATATTTTCATCAAGCATTGCTGAAATATAATCCGTTCAACATTTGTTGGGGCAATGAAATTACTAAATAAATTTGATAGTAACTAATGTTTTAGGTACATATTCAATACAATAATTGGTTGATGAGGTCACTAATATTAGTGTATTTTAATATAGAATATATGCATGTGTATAATTACATGCGACATTTCAATGTGGAAAGTAAAATCACAAAAATACTGAACTCAGAGGAAAATCAATTCGAAAAGTCTATAATCACATGGCAAAATCTAATAACAAAACGCATCAAAAACGAATGGACTATAATCAAACTATAAGCCACTTTCATTTGAAGTGTATTGAAATGACAATATGCACTTTTTTCTCTCTAACAGTGCATCTAGTCAAAAAGATTCCCACATCTTTGAGAGTGTACAAAACATTAACTTACTAAGACAGTCTCTATTGCATGCACCCCTGTCGGGTCCTGGAAAGTAAACAATAGGTAAAATGCAGAATTAATTTTTTAAAATAGAAGTAATGTATTGTTGGCAATGTAAAAAAAAATGTTTTCATTGAATTGAAAATATATTTCAAACAATAAGTAAACAATCGAATTATATTGTTTAATTGAGAATTTGACAGTGTATACTTAAAATATATACCCAATTCATTCCTGATCATCGTCACTTGTGTCCTTTTCCTCAAAAATGCTAATATTTTCATCAAGCATTGCTGAAATATAATCCGTTCAACATTTGTTGGGGCAATGAAATTACTAAATAAATTTGATAGTAACTAATGTTTTAGGTACATATTCAATACGATAATTGGTTGATGAGGTCACTAATATTAGTGTATTTTAATATAGAATATATGCATGTGTATAATTACATGCGACATTTCAATGTGGAAAGTAAAATCACAAAAATACTGAACTCAGAGGAAAATCAATTCGAAAAGTCTATAATCACATGGCAAAATCTAATAACAAAACGCATCAAAAACGAATAGACAAGAACTGTCATATTCCTGACTTGGTACAGGCATTTTCAAATGTAGAAAATGGTGGATTGAACTTGGTTTGATAGCTAGCTAAACATTTTTTTTAATGTTTTCTAAATAAAGCATGTTCAAATCATTTGACCGACACATACATTTATAAAAAAGAATACTTACCCGGTGGATAGACATCCCTGCACCATCTGACACAATTACGAGTCGGAGGAACTGTTTATATAAATATACATTAATTAGACTGTTTCATAACGTAATACATTATAAACATGGCTGCAATAATTATACATAAAACTAGTTTCAGGAATGTGTTGTATGTATGTATAACTGTATACTATTTCAGATAGGACGACGGGACTTTGCAACGCATTCTAGTTTAACTTGGCTTAAAGTTTAATTGTTTATCAAAATAACAAGTTTGCATAACATCATTTTATGTGAGATCTTTTTTAGATAGTTCAGTTAGAGATAAAAATAAAATGAGACGTTTTACAAGATAGACAACAAGATGTATTTCTATGAGTCTTGTCTACAAACATTAGGTCGTTAAAGGGTAAGATATCAAAAACACCTCAAATCCAAAACAGAAAGTCCGTACTCAAATGTAAATCAAAAGCTGAAACACGTCAAACGAATGGATAACAACTTTAATGTTCCTGATATGATATTTTCTTATGTCAAAACAGGAAATCGAACCTGGCTTGAAATCCATCCAAACTCTTACCTTACGCCAAACATATTATTTGATTTATTTCAATTGACTGGACGGAATTTAACGCGTTCGCTTATGATCCATCTATAGACAGGTTTTTGAGAATTAACTCACCAATGACGTGTCAAGTTATGGTCATTGATTCGGTTAAAATATGTAAACACTATATAGATATTTGCCAAAAAAAATAGTGAGACACAGTTTTAATTCTCTTTGACATGGAAGTTTTTAAAAAAGTAAACATTGTCACATTTTGGATTTTGTGAATATGAAAGTTGAATTTTAATGACAGCAGTTGTTACAGTTGTGTATTCTATAATATTTTGATGATAAGGTGATTAGAAATCAGTAATAATTATAGCAGCAATCATCCTTATCGCACACGTCTTCAAATAGACTGTCCTTATGCAAATTAAAATGTAAGCTCCGCCCGATCAGTTAAACTCACATAGGTAATAATCTAATAAATGCTCAGCTTATTGCAATTATGCATTACATTTGTACTCATTCATTTTGTCATTATGCTTTAGTTCAATCAAAATCTATATTGATATTGAAAATATCATGCGTGTAAGAAATGGCATATAAAATCAATATCCGATATCTGTTATTAAGGGCATATCCAACAGTTAATTTCTGACGGTGAGAATGTTTCCCTTTAAGATATGTACATGTAGGCTTTGATTTACCTGCTTAAATCAAATATGCAATACAAATCTACCTTCATGTGCTACTTTTTGTCTAAAATGAGGTCGATATTTCAGATATTTGCTCAAAATTCGGATGTGTAGACGTATTTCCCTCTAGACAGAAATGCATAACTTTTTTTATTTTTAAAGATAAACACAAGCTGCTTTTTTTTTAATTATTTATTGGTTCTCTTTTATATAAGTATCCTATAAATTTTTGAAATATTTTGTTTAGAAATTTATCAAATGTTCATGAATGAAGAAAAAAAAAACTTTTGTTTTGCTGTATATTTATCAAATTTAAAAAAAATTGAATCATTGACTTTTTCATGAATTTTTTTTTTAAATCATCTTCATACGTAATCAAACCGAATGTCATCAAAAAAGGAGGATGATAAAATAAGTTATTTATAGGTTCTCTTTTATATAAGTATCCTATAAATTTATGAAATATTTTGTTTAAAAATAACTGAAAATTTATCAAATGTTCATGAATGAAGAAAAAAAAACTTTTGTTTTGCTGTATATTCATCAAATTAAAAAAAAGTGCATTATTGACTTTTTCATGAAACTTAGTTCAAATAATCTTCATACGTCATCAAACCAAATGCCATCTAAAAAAAGGAGGGTCCATGAACTCTTAAAAAGTTAAATTAGTTTGATTAATAAAAATTCAGTCGAAAAATGCATCTTTTCCAAATATGTCACATTGTGACGTAGCAAAAATAACTTTTTACGTTAGCAACGTCATAACCTCTCCTGTAACTGTAACGTATGCCGTTAATCATTTTATATCAATGGTCAGTAAAGACTGTCAAACTTTAAACTCTGAAAAGCTAATACCCTCATACATATCATCACAAATACGTAATACTGTTATAAAAAGAAACGTGAACAAAAGTAATCTGGCGTAAAAGATAAGTACAATTGTTGCAATTATTGATGACTTGTAATAACGTAATAAAAGTGTACAATTTTAATCTACCAGACGCTCATCTCGTCAAATAGTAGTAATACAGTCATACCTAATTAGACTAGCTGTAATAAGCAAACATTTGTGTTTAAAGAATACCAATTTTAGATCCCCCTGTACATTGCTGTAGTGCATTTCTTATGAATTGAACCTGTATTAAAAGACCACCTGTTTTGAGAGACCAAATGTTAGGGCTCCTTTGCGTTGTCTCTTCAAACAGGTTTGACTGCATACATTTAGTAATGATCGAGATGTTATATACTTATGTGTTTAATCATAAACGTCCAATTACAAAAAAGACCTACATTTTAGCCAGAACCGGAGCGGAAGGAATCAGAGCTTAGCCTGAGGGAGATAATAACAAAATCTGCTATGATCATTGATTTCGTTAGTTTTAATACATTGTAATCAGGTACAGTCCCTGAAACTAAAAGTTAACACTTTTTTCGTTCGGGAATCGTACGTACAGCGTTCGGTAATCGTTCGTATAGAGTTCGGTCATCGTTCGTACATCATTCGTATAGCGTCCATACAACGTTCGGTCAGCGTTCGTTCATCGTTCGATAATGGTATAGTAAATGTCACCGTTGAGGGTTTTGTATAACGTATGCTTCATGGTATCGTTAATCGTTTTATTTGTCGTATGGTTTATGGTATGGTTTAGCGTTTAGCGTTTCGTTTATCGTATGGTATGTGATATGGTTTAGCGTTTCATCAATTGTATGGTATATCGTTTTGTTAAGCGTCTGATATACAAGTATGTTAGGGTTTTATTTCAGAAACTTATTTCAATTATTATAGTTTTGAGTTAAAATGATTTAATATAAAAAGATGCGGGATAAACAAAACAATTATTAGTTTGGATTGGATTAAATCTCTAACTAATATAATTATGGAATATCTATAAAACGAAGGGGAAACGTTTCCTCCTATCACATTTTGACATGAACAACAAACCAAATACCGCGATATAAGTCTCTCGATGTCTCTCTCTCTCTCTCTCTCCTCCGCCAAATATTTCTCTGATTCAAATATTTCCTTGACATAATAAATTATATATAATGTTTTATAAATGAGGCTTTATATGAAGTACACGTTTTATATCTAAATGTATTAGAAAAAAAAGACAACACATCCATGGTATGTGTTCTCCGCAATGTCAGAGTCTGATATATACCGAAAACTGACAGGGATATATAAAAATTCGTTGAAGATATCTATGGAACCAGCGTCGCTTGTGATTTCTGCTGTCGGTGTTAAAACTGTTTTTTTTTACTGTAAAAAGTGCTAAAGTCCATGTATAAGTAAAATACAGAATTAACAAATAACTCTACCTTTTTTATATTTCTTTATTTTAGAGGTAAGCTTCTGGTCAAGTTTTACTTATTCTGTCGCAAATCATTTACCTTAAATAACCAATCAATTGTATTTTTAAATAAGTTGATTTGTTCTTTGTACGAATACATGAACTATTTGTCACTGGACGGTATGTTTGCAATCGATGATGAAATACAAATCTACAGTACTTATATGAAAGAGACTAAATAATATATTTGTTTATTATTATTTTACACATATTTGAAGGATCGAAATAATCAGTTCTACAAATGGATGTTATTTAAAGACTTGAAATTTTACAATTATCACATGCATCTATGAAATTTGTTATCGACGCACCAAACTTTCCCCTTTCATCGCGCATAGCTCCTTTTCCGATTCACTTAAGGTTTCTAACGATCTTCTTACTTGTTCATTACATTCTAAAATTAAAATCCTACACAAATTGCAAAAACTTTTATTCTCCGGCTAGACTGCGTAAAAGATGAATGATGTTTCGTTTGTGTACACACAATGTTTTAAAGGGCGATATCCAGTTTTGCTAAAAGAAAATAATTTGCGCCACAATTTAATTACGGCAATTCTTTTTTTGCATCACTTTATTGTAAAAACTGCAGCATTCATTTGCGCCAATAAAACAATCATTTAAATGCGCACATATTATAGACTTGTTTTCAAATGTTTGTTCTTAGTGCACTGAGGAGGTCCTTTCAGGTATTTATAGGTACAAGAAGAAATACCAAAAATCGCATCCTTAGTGCATGCACTTAGAACAAAATAGTGCATTAAGGACCTGATGGAATGATAGAATTGACACACAAAAAATGGCATACAGAAGGAGACTTTCTTAAAGCACATAATTTCAAATTTTAATAATTTTAGTAGTTATAAAGTTATTTAACAGTTGAAGTCAGTATTCTAATGTTATATGTACGTGTAAATAGGTTAATCGTTTCGAGGTAAATATGACACAATTAATAACATAGAGAATGGAAATGGGGAATGTGTCAATTTCTATTTATCGGCGCAATTCATATAATAAAAAAAACAAATAAGAGATGAGCGCGATTCAAACCTTTACAATATGACAAATTACACCTACACTAACCGTTTTGACAAACCAGTAAATTCTTCGCCCGGGGATATACACCTGACATTAATCTTCCTGCAGTAACTTTACAATACCCAGCCGTGTCATTTCCGTATATTGTACATGTAGATAGCACGTGTGATACATGTATATACACCAGAAATACCCATTCAAATGATTTTTATTTTTAGAAGAACTCCATATCGGGTAACATTAAATATACATAAACATAAAATTACAATTGAAAAAAAAAAATGGTAATAATAAGTTCAAATGTTGTTATATTAAATGCTACTAGGTAATGTATATGTTAACTTATGTTATTACGTTAATTCATGTATCCTTTTTTTGGCTTCAATTACTTTTTTTTTTATCTTATTGACTTATTCGTAAATCGAAAAACGCACAAATCTGAATAGAATCATATGGCATTGAATGATTTCTCTAACTCCAAACTAGTTATACATGTACATGTAGATGCCTCTTAATTTTTTTGTTTTTCTCGTTGGGTTGCTTGTCCATTAATTGACGTTTACGCTATATTCTTTTGTTCGGTAGTTGTAAAAAACGCTCATCTATCAATTTCACAAGAAATATAATACTCGTAAGTCATGAACATTGAAGTTTAACTTGCAATCAATTTTTCGTATACGCACAAACATAAAATAAAATGAAACACTTTAAAGCTGTTTAAATTATGCAGTGCATTTTGAAAATATAGTTTTGAAAAACCAGTTATTTTTGTTTAATACTTTTTCTGTCCCTTTTCTTAAAAATTATGACACGTGTCACTGGTTAATATAGAACTAGTCAACCATGAATAATCCAACACAACAAATTTGTGATTGGTTTGTCACACTTGCGTATATTGTCAATATTACGTATTGTTTTCAGCCGAGACTACTACATGTATACCAGTTATAGTAGTCTCAGTTTTCGGCAATATTGAAACAATATCCTTAAGAATTTTAATTGCTTCAGTCATTTAATATATATGTATTTATTTTTTTCATGATTAATATTTTTAGATTGATAACATAATTGCATCATTTTTTTAAGCATTTATTTATTTATATGGCATTTTTAATATTGATTTAACGTCAAACCGATTTGATAACTGTTTTAAACATTTAATTACATATATGAACATTTCGAAAAATAAGGTGGATATTTAATCATCGGCTCTGAGGAAGTTTTCTTGTAGGTTAAAAGAAGGGGGACAATATACCTCTTAGTAGTAAAACTGTTACATTGGTATTCTTTAAATTGTATAACTTTCTTATTCTGGCTTTCTCCTCAATTTTTAAATTATATTGAGAATCACGTTTTTATGCCAGATCTTTTATCATTTGTTCTGTTAAATCAAAGACATGTAGTACATGTATTCTATTTTCCGGGATAAATTATTCACAATGATAAAGAAATAAGGGATGATTAAGAAATTGGCATGTTGTGTATACACCTATCTATTGGTGAACACTATATATGTTGCCCACTAGCTGTCCTTATGTGTTTTTGTTGTTTGATTGCTGTTTCGTTGTCGTTAAACCCACTATGATCTCCTACAGTTTCAATATATAATTCCCTTAAGACTTTGCTCAGAGGGAAGTGATAGAATAGGTTTGTATATACATTTTAGCGTTTCACTTTTCAATTTTTGACTCCCCAAAATTTTATTTTAAACTATTAATTTTGAAGACGTGTGTTATCTAAACGAAGTCTAAATGGTCATCAACTTACCAGTTTATTGTTTCCCTATTTGGCACACACCTAAATATAAACCTCATTGCAAACACAATTTAATTGGTCGTAGTAAGTTCTCTTGAGCACAAAACAAATCCATGTTTGTTTTTTTTTAAATATAAAAAAACAAATATTTATTTTTTTTACTTTGAAACAATGAAATACTTTAAATTACATTGTGCAAATATATCATAAATCTTAAATTTTTTCCTAGGAACCAGAAACTCTTTTCTTCATAAAAATGTTTGACATAGTTTACACTGGAAATCAAACAACTTACAATCAATCAACTAAAATATATATAAGGGATTGTTATTATGCATGTACAAGTATATAAATACCGTATACCATATACATATATTGAATAATCAATAAAATATAGTGCTGTCAAAAAGAAACATTATCATCAGGATATCAAAAATTCCTTAGGCTATTTTCAAAAAATGTTGACTGAATTCTCTGCAGACTGTAGTTTACTCGCACATTCATCAAGTACGTATTTCTACGGCTAAAAAAAAGTCATAATTATATCTTTTAATTTGTTTAAAATTATTTCAGTGTTTATTTTTCAAACCTTTTATGTAAATAATATTTGATCAAGACCAAGTCAGATAAAATTATAATCTATTAAATTATTAATTAAAAACTAAAACATGCATCCAATCTAAATTTTACACATATTATCACCTATATCAAAAGATTAAACAGAACACAATTTTTGTTTCATATTTAAAAAAAACAACATATACGCTAAACTATGCACTCCAAGAAACGATGTACGCTTAAACAATACGATATACGCCAAACGAAACGATGTACGCTAAACGATACGGTATACGCTAAATGAAACGATGTACGCAAAATCATACGATGTACGATAGAAGGGCGCTTATGTTATCGTTTATGGTATGGTTTATGGTACATGGTTTCGTTCGTACATCATTCGTGTAGCGTCCGAACAACGTTCGGTCTGCGTTTCGTTTGCATTCGTACATCGTTCGGGAAGCGAACGTACATCGTTCGGGCATCATCCGTACATGGTTCGGGCATCGTTCGTATTGTTAACTTTTACGTTACACGGACTGTAAATAGGACAATTTTGGTCAATACATATTCTATTTTAATTGACTTTAATTATACAAAAGCAACACAGTATTACTTACATACAGCTCCGCCTCTAACTTCCTGCTCACAAACAAAAACTAGAAGAATAAACAAACTAAGAAACATCTTGTCGCTGGATTATTGGAAGTAAAATAAATCTCCGAACAACTGAACAGTTAATTCGAATTGATAATTTGTATTTCAACATTTTAGCTGTCGCTTATATACTATATACAGATGTTTGAACTTATAGTTTTAAGTAGGACAGGTGTCTATTTTTGGATAAAACAACTTATTCCTACTGATTCTAGCTTAGCATTTATGTGACAGAAGATTATATCCATATGCCGCTAATCGGAAACTAGTTTAATAATAACAATGCCCAAGTTTAAATAGGGTAAATTCAATAAAAACTGTCAAAAGTATGCAACCGACGGAAAATGTGATAAACAACTATCATATTTAAGACTTTTAACAGGCATTATTTTTTAAAAAGTAAATGATGGATACAACATGGTTTTATAGTTTATTAACTTTCCACATTTGTTTAAAACAAACTTTTTTGGACAATTGTGCCATTTTGTTGTTTGTGAAGATGACATCTTAATTTTTGTCGGTAAAATTACAAAATGACGTGATAGACTATTCTGGTGTTGATCCCAAACCTTTTCCTTGCAACAGTATTTCCTAATCAGATATGGATACAAATAGAAATACATCTATCAAAAAGCAAAGAGTGTACATAGCAGGGTAATTGTATATCCGACCCACAAAACACTACAAACCAGTAAAAGTCTGAATTACCCTATATCTGTACGCGACTGTACTGATTTTTACTCGACCAGTCTGAATGTGTCTTAAATTTACTTGGTATTACTCGACTGTAATCTGTACCTTACTTCGTAGTCTGAACATTTACTCAACCTTTTCCCAAGCAGTACTTTATCATTTTAAAACCGTCTGAAGCAGGCTCGACCTAGTCTGAACCGTAACCGACCTAATCTGAACCATACTTGACCTACCCTGAACCATGGTCGACCTAGTCTGAACCATATTCGACCAAGCCTGGACCATGGTCAACCTAGTCTGAACCATGGTCGATCTAGTCTGAACCATATTCGATCTAGTCTTAACCATGGTCGACCTAGTATGAACCGTATTTGACCTAGTCTGAACCATACTAGACCAATCTAGACATAATTTTGTATCTATCTAGCTTGGGAACTCAACATATACCCACACGACACTTACCAGAGAGGAAATCCTAATAAGCATAGGTCTGTTTTATGCTCCTTTGGAATGTCAACACAGATAAAGAACTGGATCTTTCATCACTATACTGGATACCTAAACTTCATAAGTGTCCTTATGAACAACGGTATTCTGCTTTTAGTTACGAATCTTCTTTTAAAATGATTAACATCTATTTTATCAGCGATCAAAGCCGGACTTCAAGCTATTGTATACCTGCATATTCTAGAGGTGGTGTGAATCAGATCCGGATACTAAAAGATTTTTAAGGGTACATACAATCTAAGACTCGTTTAACTTACAATAGTATTTAAACGTTTGACTTTTCTACACTTTACACAAGTTTTTTCCCATTCCAAACTAAAAGACAAATTGAAAGAGTCGGTAATGCATAAATTCATAAAGACAAAAAATGGCCAACGTAGATACAAGTACCTTGTCTAAGAGAGGGATAAATCCTACTTTTATATTAAGGATCACACTGATTCAAACAAAAAGTTCTATGAAACTGACATTAAGATTGACAACATTTTTTACGTTTGGAGGACGAGTTTTTTCAACAGATTTTACGGACGCTATCACGAGTTGGTTGACCGTTATGGAATAACCGTTTCACAGATGATATTGGGTATGTCTCTTACGTTGTAACTACAAGCTCCTTCCCGTTTCAAGAATATGACTTACCGAATAAGACTATTTACCGGATTTTAATAACATGAACAACACGACGGGTGCCACATGTGTAGCAGGATCTGCCTACTCTTCCCGGGCACCTGAGATCGCCACCAGTTTTTGGTTGGGTTCGGGTTACTCAGTATTTAGTTTTCTATGTTGTTTCTTGTGTACTGTTATTTGTCTGTTTGTCTTTTTTTCATTTTTAGCCATGGTATTGTTTATTTTCGATTTATGAGTTTGACTGTTCTTCTGGTATCTTTCGCCCCTCTTTTGTATATCATCAATTTATGAACTTATTTACAGCAGCTTTCCCCCTTGCTTGAAATTTGATCAACAATTTGAAATTAAAAATGTATCTTCAAGCCATTGTTCAACTACTAAATTGTCTATTCTTCTTACCAGCACACTTGGTACAATTAAAAACCTGATAATAAATTGTTCAAATAAGGCCTTCGAAAATAGTGAAATAAATTACTTTTGGAGTGTCAAGAACTCGTTGGAAGTACTTGATAAATTGCATGCTTATATTGGTGATTTTGAATCTGTTCAAAGTTTTGATTTTTCTACCCTGTATACCACATTGCCTCACATTCTCATTAAGAAAAAATTCACACACCTAATTAAATGGGCATTCAAAAAATCAGAATGTGAATATATATGTTCAAACTCTTTTAGGTCATTTTTTAGTAGCAATAAACAAAAAAACTATGTTAATTGGACATGCTTTGATACTATATATGCCCTTGAATTTTTACTAGATAACATTTTTGTTCGCTTTGGGGATTCCGTATATCGTCAGATTATCGGAATTCCAATGGGGACTAACTGTGCACCACTTATCGCGGACCTGTTTTTGTATTGTTATGAGTTACAATTTATGACAAAAATAAGCAAAGACCCATCGAAACAACATCTGATAAACAAATTTAATAATACTTTTAGATATTTGGATGATATTTTGGCTCTCAATAATGACGACTTCAGTATGTATATTAATGAAATTTATCCTGTTGAACTTACTTTAAATAAAGCTAATACTAACAATGACCACTGCCCTTTTCTCGATCTTGATATCTTTATCACTAATGGAAAGCTGAATACTAAAATTTATGATAAAAGGGATGATTTTTCATTTCCTATCGTTAATTATCCGTTTTTAGATGGTGACGTTCCCTTGTCACCATCTTACGGTGTTTATATATCTCAACTTGTACGATTCGCTCGTGTATGTAACAATGTTTGAGTTTTTAACGAGAGAAATTTATGTATTACTGAAAAATTATTACACCAGGGTTTTCGATATCACAAACTAGTCAAAACATTTACTAAATTTTATCATCGGTATAAAGACATTATTCGTAAATATAGCTCAACATGCAGACTTTTAATACGTTCAGGTATTTCACATCCAATTTTTTATTGTAATATTCTTTATAAAGCACAAAGGTGTCAGTATTCACCTCAGAAACTTACAAAACCTTTGAATAGACTTATTAAGAAGGGATATAATTACGATACTGTTGTCAAGTCATTAAAGATTGCATATTTTGGCGTTAATATTGAGTCATTGATAAGGTCTTTGCATCGGAACTAAACACATTTATTCTAAAAACAGTTGTTGGCATGACACGGGTTATGTTCTTCTCATATATGTTATGATGGTATGATACTAAACACCTAACGGGAAGGATTGTGCCTGATGTTCATATGATGAAATCATAATCTTTCAGTCAGTTTAGTTGAAGTCTGGAGCTGGCATGTCAGTTAACTGCTAGTAGTCTGTTGCTATTTATGTATTATTGTCATTTTGTTTATTTTCTTTGGTTACATCTTCTGACATCAGACTCGGATTTCTCTTGAACTGAATTTTAATGTGCGTATTGTTATGCGTTTACTTTATTACATTGGTTAGAGGTATAGGGGGAGGGTTGAGATCTCACAAACATGTTTAACCCCGCCGCATTTTTGCACCTGTCCCAAGTCAGAAGCCTCTGGCCTTTGTTAGTCTTGTATTATTTTAATTTTAGTTTCTTGTGTACAATTTGGAAATTAGTATGGCGTTCATTATCACTGGACTAGTATATATTTGTTTAGGGGCCAGCTGAAGGACGCCTCCGGGTGCGGGAATTTCTCGCTACATTGAAGACCTGTTGGTGACCCTCTGCTGTTGTTTTTTATTTGGGCGGGTTGTTGTCTCTTTGACACATTCCCCATTTCCATTCTCAATTTTATTCTATATAGCATTTAAACCAAAACTTTTCAATCATCATATTATGACTTTAACAGTTAATTGATTTCATCAACTCTTTTAAAATAAAATAATTTTTTTTTTAAATTATCTAAAAACTGAATTGTGACTAGTTTTTTCAATGTTATTCAAAAACATTTTGGGATTCAGATATATTTTATGGTTACCGGACAAGTGTCATCATTTAAACTTAAGCTGAGTATAGTTTTATGGTATCAATTGAGTTTAGTTTGTTTTCCAATTAAATAGCTATAGTATACAACGTAACGAATAGAACCAAAATACACTTCGTTTTTTGGATCCAAACATTTTATGTGATAAAAGAACTTCCATAGCAATCCTTAATAAACTTTTGAAAAAGAAAATGTGTTCCAAAAATGCAGTTAAAATTCGTATCTTTCAGTTAAATTCAAATATTTTTGGTCAAAATTAAAGACATGAAATACAAGACGCACTAAAATAAGGTTTAATTACCACAATACAAGTGTGTTTTACAGGTAAGAAGAAAGCCCGATTTTTTTAAACTCGTGTATAACTTTTTTATAGAATTCAAAAGGCCTTCCGATTTTATTTAAACATGATAATGCAATCTTGGATGAATAGTTAAACAATTTGTGTGATTGTGTTGGCTGTTGTTACCTCATTAAAAGAGATATGTATATAACTCTTGTATGAAACCATGATACGTATGTATTTTTTATTTAGGAATTTCAAAAAAGTAAGATAATAAAGGACACATGCCAATCAAGAAGCACCTTAAAGGGATAATTCGCGATTTTTCACTTTTCATCTTATTATGTTCATAATACCATAAAAAACATATTCACCAAGTTTTATTTTGATATGAAATCTAATAAAGAAGAAAATTGGGAATTATTAATTTTATTTTTTGAAACTTCCTGACTTATGTGACGTAGTTTAAGTCTTTGATGCATGCCGGGAGTGAAAATATCTCATTTAAGTCTTGTTCGTTAACCATCTAATAACGCGATTTAAAGCGCATCGACGACTTTTGGTGTTAAAACAGACTCTATTTTAAAAGAGTAAAATCCATTTTATTCCTTTTTATAATCTTTTTCAATGTTTACCATAAATTGAATGAAGATTTCATAAAGAAACACACATTTTTTACAACATTCCATGTTTTTATTCTTATAATTGATAAAATTTACATTAATTGTTCGGGAAATTTCCCAAAATATATGAAAGTTTCAAAATTTTTGTAGTAAAGATGTATGTGACAACAAATTATTCGGGAAATGTCCCGAAATCATTCTCAACATTATTATTTATTACATATATGTTGGCAGAGCATTTTAACAAACAGATCTGAAACGCATTTCGGGAAATATCCCGACAAAAATAAACTAAGTACAACATGTATAACACAGATGTCTTCAAATATTTCGGGATTTATCCCGAAAATTCAAATGTATATGCTAGACCTCATGACTAATAATTGCTTTTCACATTTCGGGAAAAATCCCGAAAATATAAATCTAATATCAGACACACAGTTGTTACATAGATTTTTTTTACCCATTTCGGGAAAAATCCCGAAATAAAATCTACAAGAAAAAATTATGCATTTTGGTTTTTTAAACATATTGGGGAAAATCCAGAAGAAAAAAAATCATTCAGATTTTACAACACATAATTTTGATACATTAAAAAAAGTTTTTACATAAATTTGTTTCCAACATTTGTTAAAATTTTAATTCATAAAAAATATGTTTATAACCATACTTTTCATTTCTTTAAAAAAAAAAAGTAATTTCTTAGAAATAATAAGGTTACTCTATACTGCATCCCTTTTGTCATGCTTCAGTAATTCCCTAAATATAATATCAACCAAATTTGTCCCACAAAAAGGGGGGCCTATGCATCCTCTAAATCCTATTTATAAGTGGTCGATATTAAACTGGCCTAAGCATAAACTTTAACATATAAACAGAAAACTGCAAAAGATTGTAAGTTATAAAACCATGATTCAGCGTTCAGGATTATTAAAATCCCTAAGCACATGCATTGTCCAAAAGCTTATTCAACTGCATATAAATTATCCCTGACCTTCTTTTAGTGGTTCTCCTTAAACTGGACTTATCACAAATGTTTCAGTGTAAACAAAGGAAATTTTCAAAGTCAATATGCCATTACTGAGAGGCTGGTGAGGAGGGCGATGCTCAATGGGATTGAGATATATATATATGTGTCCATAACACATTATACTCTGCTTCCACAATCAGATTTCCATGTTCAGTAACTTATTTGTAATTGTTTAAAAAACACTGACTTAAATGAACACTTGTAGTACAAAGTTTCAAGTTTATTTGACCATTACATCATAGTAAACTATTGTACACAAAACCTTAACCTTCTCTACTGTTGTACATCTTGAAAACAAAATAATTGATAAAAACTAGTTTCAACTCATTATTTCAAATGCCAATGAAATTTTAAAATAGGAATGAAAAAAAAACTCAAACTCAAAAATATTCAATAATGTAGCCTCATTTAATTTTCCTAATTTGCACATTTTTTTTTGTCACAGAAAACATGGAAGAAACTATCTTTAATTATGTTTTTTCTAAATTTCTTTGATATTCTCCACAGCAAAATATAAAAATTAAAATACTGTTCTAAAGTAAAATACATGTACTTTTAATATTACAAATACATACAATAAAATATAACTACAAATCATAGTATACATGTGAATAAATCTTCATAGCATGTGCAATGTTTGTTATATTCAGATGGAATTATTACATATTATAAATTGATCTGTTTCTTTACTGATGCCTAGCTTTCTCTTCCTTTCACTCCTGCCTATAAAGCAAAGTAAATTAACATTTAATAAAATATAACAAAAACGTTCTATTCTGCTGAACATGCTAAAAGTAAATATTAACTGTGAAATCAACAATTTTGATCATGTTGATAGGTTGAGACTATAACCATTTGACATTTATAATAAAACTTCTTTTCCCCCCTGACCATTTTGATTGCCTTGTGTGACGTTTCACACAATCAACATGATCATAATGTACATAATGTTTTTGACATTTTTATAAATAAAGATAGTATAGCCAATAAGTTTTCAAAATTATTTAGCCTAGAGTTGTGTTCTTTTCCCTTTCTCCAATTTGAATGTTCCTGGCAACCTGCATTCTTTTATGTTACTTTTTTCTTTTTACAAACACTGATCAAGATTTAAAAGGGGAGCAATATTGAGTTTGTATGTGACTTAATAAACAGATTAAAATCCTTAAAACAATATGTTTTATCTGTATGAACATTATGGATTATTTATTCCTTTTAGAGTTTTATGAATAAATAAATGATGAATGGGTCCATGGGACACAGATTATGCCCCTGCTTGCATATATCATTTTAAAGGGTCATAAATCAAGAATGGTAAAAGTGACACACAGTACCCAAATGAGTACTTGATCTGATTTTTGTGGTAATAAGCATTGCGTTTAAGTTTCAGTACATTTGGTTAAGCAAACTTAAATTTATAGTGAACTAAAACAAATAAACAGATGTGCCATGTGAACATGATACCTCCGTCTCTATTTCAAGAATAAAGTTCAATAACTTCTTCATAAAATTAAGAATGGAATTGGGGGAAATATGTCAACAAACTGACCAAAGTGCAGACAACAACCAAAGTCCACCAATGGGTCTTCAACACAGTGAGAAAATCATGCACTATAAGTGTTTGTCTTTTCTCTTTTTTTTATATAGATTAGACTTTTGGTTTTCATGTTTGACAGCTGGTTTCACAAAAGTAATGTTTTGGGTCCTTAAATTAATGATAGCTTACTGTTTGGTGTGATCCAAGGCTCTGTGTTGAAGACTGTACTTTGACCTATAATTGTTTTTCTTTTACAAATTGTGACTTGGATGGAGAGTTGTCTCATTGGAAGTCATACCACATCTTCTTATATCTAATATTATGTACAAACATACAAGGATAAAACTTACTGCCCCCTCCGCTACGACGGGGCATAACAAAAAGCATATGTATATATAGAGAAGCAGGACTCTTATTAAGACTGAATATTACAGTACCTTATTCTGCATTCTTTCATCTTATCCCCTGATTGCTGACATGAATGGTTCTTTATTTCTTTTACTTCCAGGCAATTTTGGTATGAAAGCACCATATTTCAAGCTAAGTGTACCCATGGTTTGTCCTGGGTGTATTTTGATAAAAATGATAAATGTTGACCGCATCTTTTGGTGTCTCTTGTAAAACAATAATGCAAAGCCTCTGTGTGTTGTTTAAAATTACAAATCAAAGGAATTAACCAGTAAAACAAATTGTATTATAATTTCACTTCTGAAATAATCCTGACCGGTGACTGTACAGTTTCAGCATATTTTCCTTTGTTCTTAATTTTTCTGATATTTAGCTGAAAGCAGGATCAATGAAAATCTTCATGTGTGTGGCCAACAGGTTCTTACGACCAGAGAACCTGAAAAAAAATTATCTGTTGAGGTCATAACTAGTATCATTTATTTATCCATTAATGAGATAGAGCTTTGTTAGAATATTGAAAGGTGGAAGCAGTATAATTACTTTAATACACTAAAATATGTAATAAATAAAACAAGAATGTGTCCATGGGACACAGATGTCCCTGCTTGTAAATATATCTCTGATATATATCCTTTTTCCTATTAAAAAAGTAACATATTCATGATAATATGAGAATGGAGAAAGTGACTTGATCAGTGTTTGGTGTTAACAAGCATTGTGTAAACATTTCACAACACTTAATGGTTGATACAAAGTAAAGTTAAAGTGCAGTTTGGGATTTGAACAAGTTTTCAATTACTTCAAGTTCCCGTAAATCCCTGATATTCTTTAATGTTTTTTTTTATTGCAGTACAGTAATAATCTGATGGTTCAAGAGAGCACAAAACCACAACAACATGTTTAATGTTTATCAAAATATTATTTTCCTTTGTTTTTTCTTAATATTATAAAACCAAAAGAAAAATAAATTTCCATATCTTGCCCTGTTAACGAGTTGTAATAAAATTTATTCATCAACATGATCAAATACACTGGATAAGAATCTGTTGGTAGTGCTCTGAGGTTAAATAATTGACTTATTTTCATAGGTTTATGACCACTGACCAGCTATAACAATAATGGCTATAGAAAGTTGAGGCTCCAATGGGCCTTTATTGCTCACCTGATATTCTCATTTACAATTGATGCATGAAATAATGCAACTGTTATACTTTTGCTTTAGTTTCAGAGATATAAGTAAACACTGCATTTTCCTCCTATTTTCTATTTTTAGCCATGTCTGCCATGTAGGTTGGCAGGGTCATCAAACACATTTAAAACTATATATACATACCCTAATGATGAGTGTGGCCAAATTTAGGTAGATTTGTCTCAGTTGTTTCAGGAGACGACTTTTCTAAAAGATGAAAAAAAATTATGAAAAATTATTCATTATTTATTTCTTTCAAAATTCTCTGAATAAATAAATGTCATGATTGGGTCCATGGGACACAGATTATGCCCCCACTTGCATATAACTTTTTAAAGAAAAAAAGAAAAAAACATACAATAGATTGTATACCAATATGCGAATTAAAATATTAAGGTACAATGTAATGTATGTGCCTGTTCCAAGTCAGGAGCCTGTAATGCAGTGGTTGTCAATTGTTGAAGTGTTACATATTTATTTTTTTTCATTTTTTGTACATAAATTAGGCCGTTAGTTTTCTTGTTTTACATTTGTCATTTTGGGGCCTTTTATAGCTGACTATGCAGTATGGGCTTTGCTCATTGTTGAAGAGGGTACAGTGACCTTTAGTTTTTAATGTCTGTGTCATTTGGTCTCTTGTGGAAAGTTGTCTCATACCACATCTTCTTTATATATAAAGTTAAGTACAACATTTAAAAGTGTTGACAATGGTTGATGTTAATTACATTATATTAGATTTTCTTGAGGAGAATAACTAAAATATGATTTTATTAGGGCTTGGATCCCACTAACATGTTTAATCCTGCTATCTTCTGTGCCTGTCCCAAGTCAGGAACCTGGACAATCAGTGGTTGTTGTTTGTTGCTGTGTTGCATATTTGTTTTTAGTTATTTTATTTGTATATTAATATTAAGGTCATTAGTTTGGAATTATTTTACAATTGTAATTTCAGGGCCTTTTTTATATATGACTATGCAGTATGATCATTGCTGAAGGCTGTACTTTGACCTATATATATAGTTAACTGACCGACGGAGGGACAGGTGTAAAACAATATGCCTGTCAACTTTTTCTTACAATTTCATACATTTTCCATATCATTGACTATTTTATCATTACTTACATCTGTCCATTATTATACTGTCTTTTAGGTCACATTGCATTTCAAGCTGATGTTCAATACTTGCACAGTTGTACACCTAGAAAAAAAATATGCAAAATTAAGCAAAACAGTCTTGTGTTACTGTCACACTAGTTTAGATAGAGAGTCGTGTGAGTTTCTAACAGAAAATTTACAACACATCAATGAAAAATTGAAAAAATTAAATAAAATTATACATTTGTCATTTTCGCTGTTGAGGTTACATAAGTGCATTAGCTGCCTTATTTTTACATGTTCACAAATCAGTATCCAGGAGAAGAGTAAATATATAGAGGCTCTGCATCCTCCCCCTGAAATGTTGTGTTCTTAAGGAAACCAGGTGCTTTTTCCAAGTTAAGAAAGAGTTTTAAAACTATCCATGCATGTCCTCACATCTAATTTATAAAAGATGATTAAATTGATCACTGAAATATGTATCAGAGTGAGAACTTCTCAATGTTAATTTTTTTTTTGGGGGGGGGGATATTTCTTACCCTAATTTAATATTTCTATTGTCTTTAATTAAGTAACTGGGACCTACAGTACTGAGGATAAAATTTTCATATCTCTTCATTTATATACACAAATTCTAATGTTTCACATCCTGGGGGATTAAAACCGAGATTAAAACCCATGAAATTGAAATTTTCACACATAATTGACTTATAGTAGTAATTGGTAATGTAAACATGTAATAATGTTTTCCCAGTAGGCAGTTTCACCAAACTTAAGATAGACAAGACATAATAAATCTATTATACAATATACACAGCATGCACATGACATGTGCTCCAATCATAATGATGAACTGAGTCCATACTGTCCCTTTAACATGTTTAACAAATAATGCGAATTTTTTTTTAATTAAGATTCTGTGATTTTTTTAAATTTTATAAACATTCTTATAGTTTGCTTGAAATAAATATAAGTTATATATACTTAATCATCTGTAGAATTTTTTTATTAATGAACAAAAAATTAGCTTAACTGATTAATCAATATTTAGGTCACAAGGCTTTTTACCCTGATGATCGAAGCTTGTCTAGAAATTGCTTCAGATTACTTTTAAGCAAATAGAACAGTTTTGAACATTCAAAAGGTCCCAAGTACATGTAAATATTAATGACACACATGTTTGATGACCAACAATGTATGAAGAAATTTTCAAAGAACATAAAAATAAAAAACACAAAAAAAATCACATTATAAATCGAACACTGTTTCTGTTAGCGCTTTCACTGCATCCCTTACAGTTCATCAGACAGAATTGTTATTGTTACTAGTAACAACTTGTGATGTTACCTAATAGTAGCGTCATGTGGTAGTTTGTATAAAATACGGAATCTTATTCACAGACCGAATTTCACTTCCTATTAAAAGTCGGCTTATATACAGTTAAATAAAATAGCGTTCCTTGGCTTCAAGTGGAATTTTATCTTAGGTCCACATCTGAAACTAGGTGTTGCTCACCTTGGTCTATGTGCATATCATAAACGAAGGACACAGCAGAGTGATGGATTCATGACAAAATTGTGTTTTGATGCTGGTGATGTGTTTGTAGATCTTACTTTACTGAACATTCTTAGTGCTTACAATTATCTCTATCTAATGAACCTATGAATCTATCCCAGTAGTTAAACTATTTTGTAAAATTTTACAAGATTTACAAAATTTATGAAAATTGTTAAAAATTGACTATAAAAGGCAATAACTCCTTAAGGGGTTCGATTGACCATTTTCATCATTTTTTAAAAGGTATGTTCCCTATTGGAATTTTGAAAACAAGCATTTTCATCATGTTGACTTATTTGTAGGTCTAACTTAGCTCTACATTATTGCTGTTTACAGTTTATCTCTATTTATAATAATATTCAAGATAATAACCAAAAGCTGCAACATTTCCTTAAAATTACCAATTCAGGGGCAGCAACCCAACAACATTTTGTATGTTTGTTACGGAAATTTCAGGGCAGATAGACCTAGACGTAACAAAACAAATTTAACTGCGTCAGATTTGCTTAAAATGCTTTGGTTTCTGAGATTTTAGCAAAAAACTGCATTTTACCCTAGTTACAATTTTTTGCCATGTTGGCCATCTTGGTTCGCCGGATGGCATCATTTAACACATTTTTTAAACTAGATACCCTAATGATAATTGAGGACAAGTTTGGTTAAATTTGTCTTAGTAGTTTCAGAGAAGATTTTTGTAAAAAAAGAATTGACAAGAATTGACTATAAAGGGCAATAACTCATTAAGGGGTCATGTTGACTTTTTTGTAGATCCTACTTTGCTGAACATTATTGCTGTTTACAGTTTATCTATTTCCATAATAATATTGAAGATAATAACCACAAACGGCAAAATTTCGCTAAAATTTCCAATTCAGGGGCAGCACGACAATGGACGACGGACGCCAAGTGATAAGAAAAGCTCACCTGACCTGAAAGGAATATAGTTTAAATTTTCCCTTTCCACATTGGTCAAAGTGTTCAGAACATGGAGAGTTTCTAATTGAAGGGACCTTTGTCCAGACAGCTGTTTGTGAACTCTTCCTCTATCAAATGGTTTGACCTGTATGTAGTTTTGATTACAAGTGGGACAGGTTGCACAATAAATAATATTTTTCGGTGTAATTGCTGTGCCTGATTTCAGAGTTTTACTTCTAGCATTTAGCAAGTTCCACATCTGGGATCCCCCCATTTTTGTATTTCTGCCACCTTCGTTCTGTGTACTGAATTTTGCTCGTGTCAGAAGTTTCTTTAGATTTGGTGCTTATTGACGGCTCCCAATAAGTCATGATTCATTGACTAGATCTTTCATTTGCTTGATGCAGAATAGGTAAAAAAAAACTTAGCAGAATTAAAGATCAGTGACTTTTTTATTATCTCCCTTTAAAGGACACTTAGCTTTCACTGTGAAAAAGTCCTCTTATTGAATGTCAACCTTGTAGGACAGAATTTAATAGTACTTTATCATCAAAGAATGTCCAATTGAAGGACACTTTTTCACAGCATCTGACAAATCAAAATATTTACATTTTCTGTATAAAAGTGTCAAGGTGGTTGATAGTAAACAAATTAGGTATTGTTACTTAAAGACCAAACAACCTATTCATTTCTACCAGTGATTTTTCCTTAAAATTTTGTGTGAAGGTATTTCATGATTTGAGGAACAAAATGTGATGAAACAAATTGGGGGTCACCGACTTATTTTTGTCACTATATAGCGACCTCAGTTTCGCGTTTCCTGAATATTAACATAATATTTGCTTGTTATCTAAACTCTCAAAAAAATCCTTTATATCAAACCTACAAGCATAGTTCTTGTTTCACGTTAAACAGTAGATTTGTATCTATCAAAACAGGTTCAAAATTTAAAACTCATATTGTTTTGATCTTTAAAATTATGATTTATTTCATCCCCGCCAAAAATAAAAATGAAAAATGAAAAACGTTTCCAGTATTAAAAAATTCTGCCAGTGATTTATCCATACAAAATTTCAAGAAGGAAAGTGCCATGTGTATGTAATCTTCAAAATAAAGCAAAAAAAAGTGTGTGTCACCGACCTTTTAAAAAAGTTATGAGTAATTTTCATGTTTTTTTTTCTCGTTTGTTTTGAAGAAAAGAGTTGTCTTTCTTTAGAACATTGCATCTGACGTCATAGTACAAACTTTTCTTGCTGGCCTACTATTTGAAAAATATCGCAAATTGGACTTTTGAAACTCACATTTAAATTTCCAAGAATAGCAAATATATTCACCTACTTTATCATCCGGTAATACAAGAGATTAAATGCATGTATCAGTCTCAGATCTTATGATGCTGTTGCCGCATAATATTTACCTTCAGAAACACCATCCGTTGGAATGAAAAATTGTTTGAAATAACCTTTCACGCCGCTTTTGTTATGAAAATCTGTTTTTGTCCTCTGTCCCTCATTAGAATAATTATTGAAAATACAAAAAATGAAAGATGCACTGGCTAACTTACAGAGTATTTGACTATATCAGACTCAAAGTGTGTTTTTTTTTTCGTGTCAATTTTAGAAGTCTGCCATAATGAACTTATTCGCTACTGTTGACAGACGGACACACAAAATCATGAATGAACGTCTTTATACCATTATTTTTCCTGACTCAGACAAACTTAATTATTGCATCAAGTTTGTGATTCATTATTTCTGAATATTTAACAGTCAGGGGACTTACTTAAATGAGTGATTTTCTAAATCACTGATTAAAGTAACATTATTTCCATAAAGATTGGAAGTAAGAGTTGTCTTTCTTTAATAATCACCTATTTAAGTAGTACAAATTAATCACTAAAAGAAGTGATTTAATTTTATTATAGCTTTAAATATAGAATACTAATGATCCAGGGACTGATTATGTTTCTAAAATTATCAGAACCAACATCTGTTTTGTCTAGGATGACCAGGTCATTTCAGGTGATAACCTTGTACTGAATCTAGGATAATGACATTAAGATCACTTGTTTAAGTATCATACCTCAATTTCCTTCCCAAAAATCACTTATTGCGTAAACCCCTGAGGGTTTACGCAGTATATATTGGACGAGTGATGTAGTCTTTCGGAACACCGGATGTTAGTCGGAACACTTCTGGTCTTTCTATGACCACCTTTCAAATACATGCGCAATAGCTATGACCACCTTTCAAATGCATGCGCAATAGCTTACAAATCTGTTGAATATGCATTAGCATCTTAAGTTGCTATAGAGATATTTTACGTATGATCTGAAATTTATTATGATATAATATTTTCTTGCACACGATTACAAGCTGCTAATATTAACCTACATGCGTATAGTATTTTAATTAGTCAAACGATGTAACCAGCTGTGTTTAGATATGAGATAAGATTTCATGTAAACAATGCGCTTTATATTCTGAACAAGAATAATTAAAAATAAAATCTTTAGAAAGAGTTTTAGTAGCATTTTATTTTAGATTTTACGTTTAGTGAAGATGTACATGTTGTAAAAAGCAAGCTATTTATTTTTTTATACTGAAATTAAAGGGAATTCTTTCTTGCATATGATTAAATTACAGTTATTTGTTTTGGTTAAATATTGCAACTTTAATAAAAAAAAAAAATGGTTATTAAAAATAAAATTAAGTAGATATTGAATATGAAAAAAATAAAATATTTTGAACGAGAACAATTAAAAATAATATCTTTAAAAAAAGTATTAGCACTTTTTGAAATTTTACGTCTAGGATAGACCAAGGACATGGAAATATAATCATAAATACGTGCCTCAAATAGGTGTAAAAACGAGGATTTAAAAAAAAATCGTTTATTGAAAATAACGTTAAAATTAATTATGAAAGTTATGTCCGTATTTATTTTCATTAATATTGCAAATTTAAAGTTATTTTCTTTGTTTAAATATTGCAACATTATT
Organism: Mytilus edulis; assembly: GCF_963676685.1. NCBI lineage: Eukaryota > Metazoa > Mollusca > Bivalvia > Mytilida > Mytilidae > Mytilus > Mytilus edulis. The sequence goes on along the minus strand of NC_092353.1, from coordinate 53,791,588 downwards.
TACTTTTTTTTAATAACCTCTGAATCCTTTTCGTCATTAAAATGCGACTGATAAGTATAGATATTCAATATGAAGGGGGAAAAAATAACCGTGACTGAAATCTAAATCTAAAATTTATTTTAAACAAGAATGTGTCCACAGTACACGGATGCCCCACTCGCACTATCATTTTCTATGTTTAGTGGACCGTGAAATTGGAATAAATTCTCTAATTTGGCATTAAAATTAGAATGATCTTATCAAAGGAAACATGTATACTAAGTTTCAAGTTGATTGGACTTCTACTTTATCAAAAACTACCTTGACCAAAAACTTTAACCTGAAGTTTGCACTATCATTTTCTATGTTCAGTGAACCGTAAAATTGGGGTCAAAACTATAACTTGGCATTTAAATTAGAAAGATCATATCATAGGGCACATGTATACTAAGTTCCAAGTTAATTGGACTTCAACTTCATCAAAAACTACCTTGACCAAAAACTTTAACCTGAAATTTGCACTATCATTTTCTATGTTCAGTGAACCGTAAAATTGGGGTCAAAACTATAATTTGGCATTTAAATTAGAAAGATCATATCATAGGGCACATGTATACTAAGTTTCAAGTTGATTGGACTTCAACTTCATCAAAAACTACCTTGACCAAAAACTTTAACCTGAAGCGGGACAGACGGACGAACGGACGAACGGACGAACGAACAGACGGACGAACGAACAGACGGACGAACGGACGCACAGACCAGAAAACATAATGCCCCTCTACTATCGTAGGTGGGGCATAAAAAATACACATTTGACCATGCAGATGTAAGAAATGATACTTCAAGCAATGAAACAACGAATTAAATGTGCCACTTTAATTACGACTGATAACCTAAAAATGAATCATGCATGCATTTTTAGCAGACTTAACCAGGTCGGCGATAAGATATCGAATATAAAAAAAGAAGATATCGGGTTTGGTGTCAATGAGACAACTATCTGCAAGAAACCAAAATAACACAGAAATACAAACTATGGGTCACCGTACGGCCTTCAACAACAGGCAAAGCACGTACCGCATAGTCGGCTATAAAAGGCCCCGAAATGACAATGTAAAACAATCAGTCAAAAAAGAAAATTAACAAAGTCTGTATCATCGTATGCGTAACTTAGTTGCTCACCAGAGGAACTTTACGCAAGCGTTTAAACACGCGTTCCATAAGTTTGAAGTACGTCGAAATGCAAAGGTATACGCTTGGTGAACGCTTTTACTTCAGGAAAATTTTAATGGAACATAAAACAAATCATTCAGCTCAAGCGTTTGTCAAACGTATATACATGTACCTGTAAACTGCACGCACATAATATACACGCTACACGAGCGTTGAAAACGCTACAGATAAGTTTTAGACACGTTAAGGGCACATTGCATACAAAAATACTCGTCGCCTTAAAGCTTTCATTTAGGAAAAGAAGTCCGATACGGGTGAAACTTCATCATACCTACAGAAGATATTACAGTAACACCCTCTCTGCAGAGATGGGTCCGATTACTTTCAATGTAATTGATTAAATTACAATTACTTTGTCAATAGTACGATTAAATTAAATTAACGATTACATCATTTCTAAAAATATCTGATTAAATTAATGATTACATTGGCAAAGTAATCATGATTACATCTGATTACAATGAATAAGAAAATAACATTTTGGATGGTGTTAATGAATAAATGTTTAATATAGCTAGTATAGCAATTCTGAGAAAGGATTTTTTTAATTAGGCCAACTAAAATTAATTAGTAGATTTTCATTCAAAGTTTTGAAAAAAATGGGGTGGGTGGGAGGATTTTATTTTTAAAAATTTATTTAATATGAAACCTTCTTGTGATGTGAACTTCATATATATGCAAGTGTTTAATTAGCTTATACAATGTACATGTGTAAACATGTATTAAGAATCTTACACAATTTTTTAAATTCGTAAAAAAATATCTCTGATTGGCAATGACTGTGCTAGATGCAATTGCTACTTTAGAAACCTATTTCCAGTAAACAGTAAAATCATGGAGAAATTCTCTTTTTCGTTGGACTACTTTTTAAGCGATGGTTTGTAGTCCCCATAAAATTATGCAAAAGCAATGGTATGCATACCAAGTATTATGAATGAAATGAGAACTTAAACAGTGTTGGTAATAGCAAGGATGTGCTTTTAAGATTCTCAAGTTATTCAAGACTGAAGCAAATATAATTACAATGTAAAACATGAAGTTGTTTAATGACTCTTTTAAGGGTATTTAAATTCAAATAGAATTGTTAAATGAAGTTGTAAATAAAATATAAGTACGGAAATCATTGCATTTTACATATGTCCAGTCCAATTAAATCCATACCAAAATTTGTTTATTTAAACAAAATGTTTGTTCAATTTTTATTTAGTTTGTGCTAATTAGATAAATTTTATCTTTTATCATATGTATTGCCCTACAGCTATGCTAAATTGGTAATTGCAATAAAAACAAACCTCAATTGTTCTCCTACCTGTCAATTCAAAGTTGACAACAATAACAATTTTAACAAAAAAAATATAATTCAGGGTTTATAAAATAAAGTCTTACTTGAATGTAAAAGTTATTATCAAATATATATATATATATATGTACATATGTAAATTGTGGATATATATACAATATCTCTTTTTAAAGGCCAGAGACATATAATTATAGTCAGGTAGTATATGTCTCTGCTTTGGCTAATGATGAATTTTCAATACTGTAACAGTTTATTTTTTTGATGATTAGTATGCAAATCAATTAGCATGCTTAAAGTAAACAAAAAGAATTTAACAGGTAAAATATTTAGTAAATATAAATAACAAAAAGGTTCATTTCTTGACATTAATTAACACTGATTTAGATTTTTTTAATTGTAATCAGAATGTAATCATAAAGTAATCAGGATTACAGGGTATTTTGAAAAGTAATTGATTAAATTAAATTACATGTAATCAGATTAGAGGCTGATTAATGATTACACTGATTACTTGAAAAATTGTAATCAATTACAGCTGATTAACGATTACAATTACAATTACCCCAACTCTGCCTCTCTGACCATGCAACATGGGACTAGACATAGAAGTACAGAAACTACTCACATTAGTTTGAGCTGTACAAGATCTACAAAAATATCCCGCCTGCCTCAAAGGTGCATATAGGATCGACCATGGTCCAGCACTAATGATACAAATACCAACCAGAGTTACAATGACGTGGTAGTAAGTCTTTAAAGGCCACCGAGCGGCATCCAAAAATGAAAAAAAAACTACTATTTAGTCGGCTATTAAATGCCCCGACCATTAAGATTTAAAAACAAAAATCAAACAAAACTAAACAGCCTTATTGATAACAAAATAATTTACGAAAACAACTTGACCGACATGAATTATGAACAACAACCACTGTACTACATGTTTCTGGCTTTAGAATGGACATTGGCACATAAACAATGTGGTGGCCATAAACCCAACCCTCCCAAATGAACCAAACCTTAAGGACAACACATCGCAAGAAAAAACTGTAAAATATCAGTTGCAATTCGCGTCCCTAAAATTATGGGTACGGTGCACAATAATCACTTACATAAAAACAATAGACACAAATCACTGAAATAATCGCACTTACCGAAAGCTATTTCAAAGCTAGTGAACATGTAGACGAACCAGTGGACATAGACGGACTGGTAAACATGTAAACAGACGGGCGAATGTGACAGACTTATTGACAAACATTCACATATAGACAGACCTGCAGTTGGGAATGTAGGAAGACCAGGAGAAACGCTAAGGTACGCTTTACGCACACCCAATACACGCTTTAAGCTCGTTGTGCACACGATACAGATATGGTTGACAGGTTGAATGCATCAAAATTACTAGCGTTTTGGTAGCGTGCATGATTTTTTTTACCTCGGCCGACGTACGTCGGATCTATACGTTGATGTGTGAAGCCGGTATTACATTATTTAAACCACTAAACAGGCAATGTCAGTTTCTAATTCTTATGCACAACAAAAGTAATATAAGACAACACATCTTTATTAAACAATTATCTAATATATATATAATGCCAAACAAGCATTTGGGTTTACGATTGCATTTCTTTTTTTAAAGAAAGCAACTTGTTTAAGTATCATTATTTTAATAACCCCCACTAATTTCAACTGTCCCCTAACAGTGAAATTTTTATCAGGAACAGTAGAATTTTATTACATAATCTGAAAGATGAAACCTTGAACTTCACAGGAAAAATACTCCCACTGCTGGGAAAAATCTGTTTAGAAAGTATCAGTTCATTATGTAAAGCAATATTATTATAGCATTTTTTCAACTAAAATAGAATTTGCAGATAAATGATAGCATCAAAGGCATAAACCTTGCTACATAAAAGATGCAAAAAGTTCATTTTTTCCAAGTTTATTAATGAAAAGATATTATTTAAACCTATGTCACAGTTTAAAATTTTGGTAAAACTTCAAAATCACAATTTTTGACAAAACTTCAAATTTGCTATTCAAAAAGTGATTTAAAAATCACTTATTTCAGTATTTAGTCCCCTGACTGTTTAAGATATAAGGAAATTAAAATTATAGTATAATATATGAATTAAAGTTTTTTATTTTAAAATGTTATAAATCTATCATAAAATACAATCCCTGTTATTACTATCTCAAGTGTTTTGAATAAACGAGACAGTAACTATAAAATACAAAAGAGTTTTTAATTCAAAAATTATTTTAGAAATAATTTTCCGTTGAAAACTACAAAGTAAGATTTCTCCAACAGGATAAAATATTATAAATCTAAATTGCTCATTTTGGAAATTTAAACAAAGGTTGTTGCCGGTATTAAAAATCTAAATTTGTTCTCAATCTTTCCGGTCATAGTTAAGCTAAATGAAAGGCAGAGATTTAATGTTGGATATTATTCTTGGAGAAATTCTTTTTGTCTTAAGTTAAATTTATAACTATACTTAGTTTTTACCACCGACAATTTTGATTTTATTTCACATTCGCTGAGTATTAATTTTATTATTATGTTTTGCCATACAGCTAATTTCCTACTGCATGTAGGGTAACAACTTTGGTTGGCCTCCTTGCTTTGTTTGTTTAAATGTTTATTCAAGCTTTGTAATTAAGATTGACATCTTCATATATAGGTATGTAAACCTGTATATATATGATATTTAAATTCAATTGGATATTATCAAAAAATAATTAAACAAAATATATACAAACAAAGAAAGCAAGCTAACCAAAGTGTTGATATACATAAATTAGGTAATTATCTTCAGTGAGATCAGGGGAAATGTTTGTCATTTCTCTTTTAGACAATTTGAAATGAAACAAATGACAAAAGACAATGACCCTTTGTCATAATTTTATTTTTACTATAAGATTTTGTGAAATAAGCAGTATAAATAAATTTTAACTTCATTGCAACATCGGACATTATTTTACGAGAATCATCAAGACATTAGTTCCATGCATACGTTGCCAGTATGTCAAAACATCTAGGAATAATTGTTTATCTGAATACTCAATTTTTGAAAATTGTGACATTAAATTAGAAGGATCATATCATAAGGAACATTGTGTATTAAGTTTTAAGTTGATAGGACTTCAATTTCATAAAAAACTGCCTTGACCAAAAACTTCAACCTAAAGCGGGACAGACGGAGGAACGGACGCACAGACCAGAAAACATAATGTTCATAAATGGTGCTGAAAAAGAACTTTCACCTATCTAATTAACATGTACACAATTGGAGAAAATGAAAGACAAAATCTACGCAAGTGAAAGATAAAATAAGAAATGCCGATTGGCACAAATACAAGACAAATACACATGTGGAATAATAAAAAAAATGATATGCAGATCGGCGAAAATGCAGAAAGTCGAGATCAAAATTTCTATTTGATTATTTTTATTAGAACGAAGGTCAAATATAGTGTAGTATCTTTTGTGTCCATTTGTGTTAAATTTTACATAAGACTAGAACACACCCGTGAAATTGCTGGTCCCTGACTAAAATAAAGTATATAACTATGTGTAAGCCTTATTTCAGCCTGGATATTTAGTTATAAATCTGATAAAGTCATGCTGATTATAAGATGCACAGTTTTCTCTACTTTCAAAATCTTTCTGTTAGAAACCGTCGACCTGGAACTTTTCAATTATTGGTAATATTAACTATTTGAAAAACAAAAGAGCCTGGAATGGAGTAATTTTTTATCAACAGCATTGTCCAATATTAATTATAAATAAAGTCGAATTCTTGGTTTTGCTGTTTTGCGTCATGCCGGCTAACAAATTGTAAACTGAACCTATACGCCTTATTTTAAGTCTAGATTTTTAGTATTCATATTATCATCTTTTAAAGTCATACTGATTAAAATACTACAATAGGAAACAATGTGATAGAATTTAGTATTGTCAACCTTGTGATTATGACCCTTGTATATATAGCAAATCCTAAATACACCGTTTGGTGGTGTGCCTGTCAGATGCAGAACGTACAGATAAGGTATAGGTAAAAGGTGAATATATACTATTGGTATTGGTATTGGAACTTGTTAATTATTTACAATATTAATTATATGGAAAACAAAAGGGTCTGGAGTGAGTGGTGTAACTTTTAATCAACACCATTGTCCTATATTAGCTATATATATAAAGTTGAATTCTTTGATTTGTCGTTTTTATCCCATGCCGGCTGACAAATTGGACCTCATTATTTTAGTATTATAGATATCAGCATAACAAAAAATGAAACATCTGAGTGGATTGAGTCTCCAAAAACACATTTTATGAGAATTATTTTACTTGAAATTGATTTTGTTTTTTGTTTGTTTGTTTTTTTTTTTTTGGGGGGGGGGGGGGGGGGGGGGCTAGAGGGGGGTGCCTTTTCTCCTTATTTCTTATATTCTGCTATGATAGAACTTTTTCCTAGGAAATAGGAAATACTTAAATAAATAATATGTATGTTAATGAAATTATTTTAAATGCTGTAACGACAAATTATTCTTGAAAAGAGAAGCCTTTTATGTCCCTCTCTGGAATGCTGCGTAAATTTAATTTTCTATCATGAATGAGTGAAAGTTACCCCATTATTTTTACTTATTGACCTGAAAAGTTAAAATTTTAAGGAAATTAGAGGTATAAATTGACCAAAAGAGACCTTATAAAGGAGACAATGAGGTCCATAAGTGGTATTTATCTTCCTAAAATCATCTTAAGTATCATATTCAACTGTTTGTAGGCAGATAAGATCAATATTTGATCATTTATTGGTCCACACTATATATTTTATCTTGATGCGGCTTGGTTTGGATTTGTCGAAGAAATTTTGCTTGAATGCTAGTTATGACAAAACTTAACAGAAATGCTTGAAATAACCAGTATTACAAAGGAAAAAAGTCACATTCAGTTTATTAAACAATAATCAGATAATTGTCTTCTTTAAATTTAGTCCTATAACAATTCTTCCTTTTTTACATCTTCATTCCAGGCAGGGATAGGGGAAACCAACAATCATTTTTGCATGGCCTGATCTGGACGAATAGAAAATAGGGATTGTATGCAAGTAAGGCTTAGATTTATGTAAAAAAAAAATAGAGAATTTTACTTAGTTTGATCTATTACAGATTTTCATTGTGATTAAGTCACTAATACAAGTATGATATGTTCATGCCAGCATAATCATTTGTTGTTTACAAAGAGCCCTACACAACTTTAATTTGAATACAATCAAAAGTCAAGAACACCCTGGACCCAAAGCCAAAGGTGCACTTGAATGGGTCTATATATTTCATGTATTTGGTAGATTGATTTATAAATGAATAACTTTATTTCTGAATTTTAAATTGTTTTTTTTTAAACTGTGTAAGATAAATAATTGCTCTACTCTAATAAGCATTGACCAGTTGACATTATTGTGGTCAAACAAATGACAAAAAAATATTCTGAATGATGAATCCAGATTTTCCCCATACCTGTCACTGTCAGGTAACCTGAGGATTCCCAAAACCGAAGTGGTTCGTCTGAAAAAGGTGGAATTTACAGAATAGGTGACGGGTAACAGGTCTGTGGATAGAACAAACATCCTCACCTTCAAACTGGTAAAGTTCAACTTCTACAACAGTCCAGACAGAAGAACGTCTGTTATCCAATGTAGCTATGCAATCTGGGAACCAGTTCAGGTAAGACCTTGAACTTGAAGATGCAGAGCTTTGCTTGTCGGTACGACAGTATCCTGTTGTTGAAGTGATTTCAATATATATGGTCCTATATGGTAAACATTTAGTTAAAACAAGTGTGAGAGCATTATTTACGTTTAAAGAAGGACTGGGTGTTTCGTTTTGTCCTTCTTTTTTTCTTTTTTTTTTGGGGGGGGGGGGGGGGGGGGGGGGGGGGGAATGGGAATGGATGGGATAAGATAAGGATAGTCCAAATAATTATGACGTCTTGAAAGGCTATTATAATTTTTTTCTTTGACACCTTACTGAAAGGCTATCATCATTTTTAGTAAGGCGTCAAAATTATTAAGCCTTTCAAGACGTCATAATTATTTGAACTAGGATATTAGGGTAGGTCACGAAGTGTGCAGTGGGTGGTAAGGGGGGTGCTTGCATGTAAAAAACGTGAAATAAGACATTATTTCATGAACGTTGCACAAAAATAAATACTTTGTTGTGAACCTTTTTCTGACTGAGTCACAGTCTTCTCATTGGCGGATCCTATTCCAGGGGTTTGAACCCCCATTTTTTTTGCCGATCAATGCATTTGAATGGGGACATATAGTTGGAACATCCTCCCACCTATGTCCTGGGTTGGGACCCCCCCCCCCCCCCTTTTTCAAAATGGCTGGATCCGCCCCTGCTTCTTGTACATGTATATATATTAACTTTATGTTTTACATTGTGTACTTGATATTCCCGATTTAGTATACACATTTATGATATAATTGGTTTACAGCTTTGAAAAAAGTATTTCTTGACGATCCCTGCCAATTTAAGTGTTTGAAATTATTTGGTTGGTTATATAGGGAATCACTGAAGTGTGACGGAATCGCCTTTAAGCAGACAGTGGGCCCCCTCTTATGAAAATTTCTAGATTCGCCACCGCTGAACGTCAAATTAAAAAGTTAAAACATGTTGAAAGTAAAATAAAAACACAGGTTGCAAGGTGAGAGGTATAGATAACCGACCTACCATTTGGTTTTTAAGGGTGGGGGGGGGGGGGGGGGGGGGAGGGGTGGTTGGATGAAAAATTTTGTCCTGCATTCTATTAGTTGTTATGTATTTTTCACTCTGCCTTTTTTGTATTAAAATTGAGAATGGAAAGTGGGAATGTGTAAAAAAGACAGCAACCCTACCAGAAGAGTGTACTAGTGAACTGTCTAGTTCATTAGTTTATCCTGCCCTTTTTTACATACATATAAATAGATCTTAATAGTCATCCTGCCTTTTTTTTGGAAAAGTGTCTCATCCCCTATTTTAATCATTTTTGTTAATTCTCCAAACTCCTGTCCTGGCCTTTTTCCAATTTCATCCTGATTTTTTCATATTATAGTCTACATGTAGTTGCATAATGTAATTATTACTAAAACCTCAGTCTATATCAAAAACTTCATATTGTATGAGGATCTGGATGGGGGGGGGGGGGGGGTCTGTTATTCTGTAAACATTTAATTTTCACCCCTTTTTTCTCTAATCTTCAAAAAATTAACCCCTTTTTTCTCTAAACTTTTATTTTTTTGCCCTTTATTCTCTAATCTTCATTTTTTAAGGGCATTATTTTTTAATCATTTAACCCCATCCAAACCCTCTTGTATTCCAGACCATATGAGTATTTAAACCGTACACCTATATTCGTGTGGTGGGACCATATGTGTACGGTCAGACCAATATATATGAGTATACTAATACAGTCTAGTTAGGACTAACTGGCCCCTATATATGTATTTCGACCCTAGGGATTAATTTTTGACAAACATGTATCAAAATCTGGTATTGAATATACAAACATAAAAATTAATATTATGAAAATTAGATGAATGGAGTGAAATATATCATCATATCACCAACCCTAATAATCTGGAAACGACTATTATTAGAGTAACAAAGCTGACCTTATTTATTCTTTGCACTAGTTTTTGACACATTTTTATTATATTTTCTCTATGTGTTTTCAAGGGATTTTTTTATAGTTTTTGTCATGTATCGATCTGTGGAGATTTTGTAGAAAAGTTCCTAAATATTCTAAAATATTTTCTTCCAACATTATGTTTATTCTGATAACTTCAATTTCAGCCAGCATAATTCAATCTGATGTATTAACTGATATGCTAAATGTACAGGAGCTTAACAGAATAAAGCTGTGATTAATATAATGATACTGTTCCACAACATTTTAGGGTCAGAGAAATTTAATGCTTGATTGGGAGCAATTATTTGTGGTCACTTAAACTGAAGAAATTTATTGCTTTTAATTGATTGACCATGTGCAGCTGGTATAAGCACATAATCAGCTGATTTACTAAAACAACATTGATTACCTTGAATATTATTATGGATAGAGATAAATTATAAACAGCAATAAGGTTCAGCAAAGTAAGATCTACAAGTAGGGCAACATGACCAAAATGGTCAATTGACCCCTGAAGGAGTTATATTTTATTTAAAGAATTTTTCGTAAATTTTTGTAATCTGAAACTACTGGTTCAAATACATGTACATGGAATATATATGAAAGAGATTCAAAGGAGTAGGGGCAATAAAGGTCATTTTTTTTCATCCAATTTTGCTTATTATCTTGAAAACTATAATAATAGATAGAGAAACTTTGAAATGCAGAAATGATCAGAAAAATACTCTTTTGTGTGTGAACTTGAAGCAAGAGCTAAATAAGATCATAAAGATAGAGAGAAACTAAACAGACTTCATTGATCAGCAATATAGTTACGTACGATATAATTTTTTTTTATAGTAAAGAACACGATGTATTAAAAAAACATACACAATATAATTTAAATCATGCACATGTATATATATATATATAAATCAAGCACATGTATATATATATATAAACTTTTCTAAACATCAACCCAACAATGTTAGATCTGTTAATTTGCTTTCGCAAATTGTGTTTTTTTAGCTCTCAGAGAAATTCAAACTCATGCTACTGAGATATTGTAACACCAAATCGCCTGCACTTTATCGGACGGGCTACATCACTTGACCACCTGGGCTTCATAAAAATAAAGCTTTCGGTGGCCGGGTCTCCCTGTTACCTTTCCTCCTGAGTTTTTATTTAACGTTGTAATACAGTACATGATATATAAGGCATGAACATGGAATGTATATATACGACGTATTAGTCAAATGCGTTTTGTTAAAATATACTTTTTCACTTTTTTGGTCTTTTGGAAAACGTTGTTTGTGCTGTATTTACACCCTTCTTCAACGAAATTTGTTTTACATGCACACGTATAAATTGCTGTTTTAATCCAACGCAATCGTAGGTTTGAAAGTAGTTTTTAATTTAGATTTGTATATGTACATATATATATATGTCAAAATATTCACTTCAAACTACCCTGTCTAAGCCAGTTATTTGAAGACATTAAATACATTTGTATATAGTCATTATATGCATTAATTAGGGAATGATGTGTTACTGTTAAACTTCAAACCCACTGTTGTTGAACATTTAAAGAAATATTTGATAGAGAATTGTTGACATTATCTTTTTATATTATATTACTGTATCTAAAGTTCAAAGTGTAATTTTTAAAATAACTTGCCATTTTCTTCTTTGAACTGTTTTCTTTCACTGCATGGTTCTTCACAAAATCACCACAAAAACAATATTGTAATAAATTGAAGATAGTTATAAGATGTGTATTCTTGATGAATTTCAAACTACATTTTATTTTGCTCTACACATTTTATGATGTCCAAGTAATGAGGTCATGACATCAATATGAATCCATATAGTAACCAATGAAATAAAAGAGAAATTCATTTTATGTCTTCCTAGATCTTTGGATAAAAACAGGCCACATTTACTTGTACATGTTGTGTGTATTGTACTTAAATATAAAAACACCAGTAAATGTTATACATACATACATTTGTATCATGTAATATACTCTCACCGCATTCAATGTCATTGATTCAATGGACTTAATTAAGTATAATGGGAATAGGTCTTATAATTAGTGTAAATAAAAGTGAAATAATTAGAAGGATGTTAGTATTGTATTTCACAATGTACCATGATGACATACAGGAATAGAATTTTGAAAATTTTATTGTAAGTAATAATTTCATACTTAATGCGAATTATAATTATGATAATTGTATATTTTTTTTGTTTTGTGTATGGTCTCCTTAAAGTTTTATTTTGAGGAGGATTAAGGGGGATGGGGCAAATGGACCCGGGCTTTCCTTTTTGATAAAATTTTGTTTGATTAATCTATTTAGGGATCAAATTACTGAAGCATGATTTGTACGGGTCCCTTTTAAAAAATTCTGGATTTGCCACAGGCATACAGAAGTTAAGGATGTTTTATAATTTTAAGAAATTCTAATATATATATCAATTAAAAAATATAAAATGACTGAATAAATAGTCAACGATCAATCTTACAGGGCGATGGATCATGTAATATGATTCTGTACACTACAAAATATAATATATAACTAGTCAAAAAGGGTACAACATCACCATTAAATAACTATAAAATATACAAATATTAGATATTTCGGATAACAGATATCCTTCTTCGGTAATTGCACAATGACAAATGAATCATGTCAATTCAAATTGAGACTCTATCAAAATTTTGATTTATACAATTTAAGCGAACGCTGGAACAATTTTAAAATTTCCAAACACACCGCAAAGACTACAGAAATTAAAAAAAATATATATATATATACATTGTATGCATTAGTGATAAATTTAATAATCGTGTCACCTAAGGATATTTGCCTGTAGATGTTTTATGTCCCACCTTTGGGCATTATGCTTTCTAATGAGTCATGAGTGTGAGTCTGTTCCTCCATCATGTCCATCTGTCTGTCCGGCTTCAAGTTTTTGATGAAGTTGAAGTCCAATCAACTTGAAACTTAGTACATGTTCCCTATGATATGATCTTTCTTATTTTATTATCCAATTAGAGTTTTGCCCCCAATTTCATGGTCCTCTAAACATATAAAAAGGATAGTGCTAGTGGGTCATCTGTTCACTAAGGACACATTATTGTTATTGATTTAAATGCAAAGTATTTAAGAATAAGTTTCTGAATTTCACCAGTTGATAATTTCCTACAATTTAAAATTCAAGAATTTTGTACAAGTATGTACCACTTGAAAGTATATTTGACACGGATGAGAGTTTAGATGGGGTTTACAAATTAGAGAATAACAGGCAAAATGTACAGAATAAAGGTAAAAAAAAAAAAAAATAGGGAAAAGAAAGAAAACTAAAACTAAATAAATATTAGAAAATTTAACAGGGTGCTGAAATGAAATATAAAAATAGAGATTAAAGAAAAACAATTTAATATACATGTCTTAAAGAATAAAGATACATGTATACAGAACCCCTATCTAGACCTTAATAAATCAAGCCATATAAACACATAAATGACAAATACTCTGATAATTGTGATTAGGTCAGACAGGAGTTTGTCTGCAAAAGACTCATAAGTAACTCGATCTCCAATAAAAAAAAATAAAAGGCCAAATAATTTACAAAATTAAAAACTTTGATAATCAAGAGAAAAACTGAGAAAGAAATATATCTATGATTCATACATAAAATACAAAACTTAGAACCTGAAATTGAAAAATTATAAACAGTCAGGGGCGTTACTTAAACAAGTAGTTTTTTCACGTTACTTATATATATATATATATATATACTTATATACAACTCGTCTAAACATCAACCCAACATATACTTATATATATATATATAAGTAATTTTTGTTTTTGAAAATAATAAGATTACTTAATCATGTTAATAGAGTTATTTTAAATTTGAATAGAAGCATAGATTAAATGTTACTAGTTTGAATGAGTTTTTATATAATTTTATATGATAAAATAAAGAATTTATTAGATTGGAGAGGAGTATGGAGATAAAGGTTTATAATGACAAAAACATTACTTGAATTAAAAGTTATTTTATACATTTTAATTTTTTTAGTAATAACACTTATTTAAGAAACACATGTAGTTGATTTGGGTTAGCAGTTATAAATAACTTGAAATCTTAATTAATTCACAAGTATGTTAACTTTCTATTTATACCAGTCTACCTTCAAGATTTTGGAGGAAAATGATAATTTAATAGTCCCTGAAGCATGTGAAGAGACAAATCTAAATTTATTCAGAAGTATCCATATGAAAGATAAGTGATAATTAAGTGCATCAGCAAGTTAATTAGTGTTTCAGAAGAAATTTATATTTCATGGGGAAAATAACCAGATGACTGTGAAAATTTGTTAAAGCTAGTAAAATCTGCATTTTTGGACACCTATAAAAATAATATTTAGAAAAGTTGCCTAATATATAAGTAGTATTGAAAATAGCCTGGTTTTCAACATATCTTATATAGGCAGTTTTAAATGTTACTTAATGTTTAAATAATGCCCCTGACTTATAATTTTTTGTTTGTTTGTCAAAAGTTTTATTTTCTATTTAGCTCACCTGACCTAAGAGGCCATGTGACCTTTTGCCATCTCTTGGCATTAATTGTTGAATCATCCATTAATGTCTGGTGTACACTTTTTCATAGATCTTCTCTTCTGAAACTACTGTTATTAATTTATTTTAACCAAACTTTGGCTAAATGATCCTTTAAGGGTATCTAGTATATATTTTGTAATTTTTAGCTCAGTGAGGCCCAAAGGGCCCGATGTGAGCTTACGCCATCACTTGGCGTCCTATGTCGTCTGTCGTCGTAAACTATTTAAAAAATCTTCTCCTCTGAAACTACTGGGCCAAATACATGTACCTTCAAACTTTAACTAAATGTTCCTAAGGGTATCTAGTTTATTAATTGTATCCGAAGTTTTGATCCATTGACAAACATGGACGCCATGGCTAAAAATAGAACATACTGGTCAAATGCAGTTTTGTTAATTGGCCCCTTAAGGAGTTATTGCCCTTTAAAGTCAATTTTACACAATTTGTTGATCAAGTTTGCTAATTATATATAACATTTAAAAATCTTCTCTGAAATACAGATGAGCGATTCAGGCTCTTGAGAGACTATTGTTATCTTGTCCTTTAATTAAGAAACACTGCATAGTTTGGTAAAAAACAATAACTTTAATATTTAACGTAGCATTTCAAGATTAATCTAGCTGCCTTTAAAATTAAGACCAATCTTGAAAACCCTTGGCTATTTGAAGTTGTTGCTCCTGCAATAGCAAATTCCCACAATTTATACATGTTATATATATATGTTCTTGTTAACAATGATTGTCATATTGAAAACAATTATAGATATCATAAAGATAAATTTAAAACAGCAAAATAGTAGTGTGGATCCTTATATGAGTTATTGCCCTTGAAAGACAAAATTTTAGCAGAATTTCAAGTTTCATGCAGGAAGTATGATAGATGTAGAGACATTTATTTATTGTTCAGCTAAGTTAAAGCTTACATCATGACCAAAATAGTTAATTGATCCTTTATAGGATTTTTTGTCCTTAAGAAATTATTTTACCAAAAGTTATGTTTTTTTGCAACTATAATAATAGAAAGAAGGAATTTTAATTTTTTTTTAAGTGATAAATATGTTCAGCAAAGTAAGATCTGGGAATAGGACTTGTATTATTTAAATTGCCAATTGATCCTTCAAAGCTGTTATTGCCCTTGAAAGAATATATTACCAAATATTTTTTTCTTCGGGTTTTTGATTTTTGATTTTTTTTTTTTTATGGAAGTATTATATTTCATTTTTCTTCCAATGGTCGAATATAGAAAAGCAGAAATTTAAGTAGCCCACACCAATTATAGGGCCATTGGCGAATGGGCACCTGCTAATTTAAGTTTTTCATAGTAAAGAAGTGTCTTCATCAGAATTACAGTTTACATGTGTTGTTTACATTAATGTCATTAATTAGTTCTGCACAGTTAAATTCTTTATAGCTGTTTAACTAATCCAGACTTAACTAATCGATCAGATCGGTAATCGAACACTTATCGATCATATTTGATCAGTACTCGATTGATGACTTGAAGTCATCGATCAGTAATCGATCAAACTCTCTCAGGAGTTTGATCGATTAGTGATCGATTAGATTACAGATCGATTTAAGACCGATTACTGATCGATTAGTGATTGATTAATGACAGATTAATGATTTTATTATTATTGAGAAAACAATGCTATTCCAGAAATAAGCCTTATGAAAGACATCATTTGTGAAATTAAAATTCCATGAAAATATTTTCACCATTGCCAAAATTTTCTGGAATTCCTGGATTTACTCAGTAATACATGTTTATACAATATGCAGTCGTAACCAAGAGAAGCGTATCTAAAAGCTTAGCCCTAACATATTCCTGACTAAAAACTACATTTTTGTAGGTTAACCTGTGTATATTAGTCCTAAAACTATGATATGACGTCTTGAAAGGCTATTGTATTTTTTTCTTTTACGCCTTTCATTGACGGAAGGGGTCAAAGCAAAATTTTAAATAGCCTTCCAAGATGTCATAATTATTTGGACTACTGTTTATATAATTAGATATGACCTACACATTATTTCCATGTGAATTTTGATCCAGCACTTACCCAACCCTTCCCGTATCATATTTTTACTTATCAAAAATGTATATCTGTCATAAAATGTTTTTTTTTTATGAAAATAAGATTAACCTAAAGTATACATGTATATAACTGATGAAAGATACATTGCTATTTTTTCTAAACACATCAGAATTTCTTTTCAGGATACATTTGTAGTAATGTAATGTTTCATTATTATATATTGTTAATGTTAATTAGGTGAAAATGTCAAAATAATAGGATCAAAAGCACAAACAGCAAATAAATAGCTGGTAAGATTGTATGGGAAAATTGATTTAGAGATAATTGATTTGACCACACTATTAGAAACATTAACAAACATCAAAAGATTCTGACATCTAATTAGTTTCAGACACTTGTGATATAAACAGGCAAGTTGAAAACTTCACCTCCATCTAAATTTCACGATTTTATCATGAAATATATAATAGAGCTTGAAATAGTGACCATAGTGACCAGCTCATCCCTACCACTCAATTTATTCAAAAATATTACCTGCTAAAGTTTACTAAGGAATGCAATAATCATTCCATAAAATTTCTAGACCTTGAAATCCTAAAAGACGAACACATGAAAATACTGGTGTTTAAGATATGAAATGCTATAAAAAAATAATACAGAAAAAATCTTCATAAAAACCCAAAACCAACCCATTTGGAACTTTAAATCCTATATTAAAGGCAAAGGTATTCATTTACATAGAAACACAAACCAGAAAGAAAACTCTTTATTGAAAGACCATTTTATTAACTGAAATTGGTAAAACAAATTTATTAAATTCCATTACAGAAAAGATAAAATTAAGAAAAAGGAAAAAGTTTAAAATAGATGTTATGTATCATTTACATATTATCATCCTCAAGCAGAAGAACTTCAAAAAGTATTCAGGAAATACTGGCATCTTATTAAAACAGATTCTTCAATAAGTGCTACATTGTGTATCATATCCCATTAAAACCTATCCATAGAATTCAAAAGAAATAGAACATTGGTGAATTAATGAAATGACCTATAAAATAGTTTGAATGAAGGTCACAATTCCTTCAAAATATTTCACTGTGCAGAACTAATTAATGACCATCATCATGTAAACCTCACATGTAAACTGAAATTCTTATAAGACAAAATTCTACCAGAAAACACTTAATTCAACATTTATTGAAATAGGATGAAATAGTTAGAAAATCAAAAACAGAGTTCGTGAAAAGTGGTGGTCCTCGGGATTTTACTACCAAAATTTTGCATAGGACTGACACAATTTTAGTATTTTTCAATAGAATTAATAATGAGGACCAGCAGATTTTCTCCAAGGACCACCTGGGGGAAAAAGATTTCGTGAACTCTGCAAAAAAACAAAAAATCTAAATTCAAATTAACAAATTTTACAAAATTATGAAAAAATCAATAAATTAAAAACAGTAATAAAAAAAATGACAAACAGAAGGGGTGGTCTCTGCTGAAAGCTTCCCTTTAAGGGGGCTCCTGGGTATAAATCAATTTTTTTTTCTAATATAGGATTTCGCTATATTTTTTTTATAAATGAACTTTATCATATACTTTAAAAGAAAAATGAAATAAAAAAATGGAGTCACCGTTCATTTAAGCTCACAATCTGCCTCCGGAAGAAGCATACATTTTTGTTAATGTCCTTTTTTTCTGTTGAACTAATAGGAGAAATAGAGGTAATATCGAAATAAAAAAATAACCTAATTACAGAAATCGCTTAAATTTTACAATTATTTAGTTTATGTACAGCTTATATGAAAACAATAATAAAAAATATAGGTCACCGATGAGTTAAAAAAGATATTTCAAATTTAATGCCAAAAAATGGCATTTTTGCACCAAAGGGAGATAATTTGGAGCTTTTTCAATAATATAAATATTTTAAAAGTCATCTGGGGCCAAACCGAATCGATTTTTTGGGTTGATTTTTTTACCATATCATTAAGCAATAACTAATAGTGTTATAAATAAAATTTGTAATGAAAAAATAAAGGTTCAATTCTTTGCTGAAATTTTTGTACCCACGAGCCACCTTAATCACCATATTTACAGAAAAACTCTAAACATTGCTACACACATAGATTACATCTATGCTACACAGTATCAATGAAAGGCCAGAACAATGATTTGTAGTTGCACTATGCAACTACAAATCATAGGTGGATATAACGGCCTTATTTATTTAAAAACAAATATGTAACACATAATAAAAAAAGACAATCACTGAATTACTGAGGCTCCTGACTTGTGACAGGCACATACTCAATTCTATTTAAAAACATCTTTAATTTCTTATTCATATTCATTCTTCTTATCTTTAGATGTGTATGCTTTCGTGTGAAAATAAAACACTAACCACTATTGCCTTGCATTAGGACTTTTTTTTAAATTTTAGAAAAAAGGGGGGATCTTCTGTATGTAAATTCAAAAGTCAATAGAAAGTTTTCCACTGACTCTGATAACAATCTATTTATTTTTATCAGTATTTTGCATAACCCGAATAATCCAGTCGTTATATTACGATCACTTCGATCACTCCATTAACGCCTGAATGCATCCACGATAAAAATGCGTCAACCGGAAATTTAAAAAACGAACTGCATCATGGGATCAATATATTTTGACATATGGCGCGAAATAGAGGAGGAGTTAAAATTGTTTGTAAACATGTACAATGGAGCAAGAGACGTGTTTTCATTGTACACACGTGTTTGATCCGAAAAATTTATCAAAGGAATGTAGAAGGAATATTCATAAAATTCACGGTGAGATTAATATATTAGAAACTTTAAAGTCAGTTTACGGTGGTGTTGAACTGCATGATTTTAGTGATTTTGAACAAGACTGTTTTGTTTGCAGTAAGTGCTATAATGTTATACAGGGTATATATAGGAGTCAGAGGAAACTTTCTACTTTGACAGACTCTTTGAAAAGTGTAGCATCTATAAAATTTTCATCGCTGAATCCAGAAAACACAACTGTAGTTTATACGCCATGCCCACTTGCAGAGGAAAAACGATCTCCGACCAAGAAAAGATCGAGGGAATGTTTGACTCCAGTGAAGTCGGGATACACACCTCATGGAAAGAAACCATTGCCAGCATCATGTCAAACTCCAAAAGCAAGAAGGAAGAAATTAAATTTCAACAAAACTCCACGTCAGACCCCTAAATCTACTACAAAATCTCCTGTCAGTCCAGGTCCAAAAGTGAAGGTTAGTCATTTATAATAATTCTATATGGTATTAAAGTAAATGTGTTATAAAATGTGTACTTTTTAAGTTTAATACAGTGCTAATTTTTTTTGGCACATGTATGTAATATAGACATAATGATACAGACTGAGAAATATATATGTATACTCAAGGATTTGTTTAGTGAGACAATTTTGTAACATAATTATATTGCTACTGAATCATTTTATCCATTTGTCAACTGGACATGAAACTAATCACAGCTGGAATTGTCTTCTTTAACCAACTGTTAATTAATCCCATCTTCTTTATCTGTGATTTTGTCAACTTATCTGTGAGTGTTTAAATATTGACACCTACATGTATGTGTAATATGTCTCTTTGATCCTTTAATGTAAACTGCATGTACAAATGTATGTTAATAGGAATAGTATGATTATTTTATTGTTTTTAAATTTGAAAAAATCAAAAAATTATAAAATGTTAAATCTTTTGACCAGGAAAATAATAACCATCTAAATCTGTTTTTTAATTAAGAAAATATATTTTTATATATAAATATAAATTGTTACGGGTCAAGACTGTTTGTATTAATTTATGAAATCTTTTATGTGTCTTCATTCAACTTTTTTTTATCATAACCAACAATATTTATTTTTACTTGATTAATGTTGGAATGTATGTATCTCTTTTCCATTTTATTATTTATTACCACTAACACTTGCATATATACATTTGTATATTTAAAGAAACATATAATTTTGGCTTCATGGTCAGGTGCCCCAAATTCATCAAGCTTCTGGATTTGTCCCTGTGCAGGTACAAATGTACATGCAAATTACTCCCTTGTTTGTTCTCATGTTGGTACATTGTATATTGTCTTCACAGGTACATCTGGGATTTAAAGGAAGTTCAAGACAAACTACATTGAAAGGTTCAAGTAAATTGGCTTGCAGAGCAATTGTGCTGAAGCAGTACAAAACAGCAATTAACCATTTACTCCAGATTGAGGATTTAAAGAAGGACATTTTTCAAATAACCAAAAAAAAGATGAGCCAGGAGCTGCAACAAATATGTCAAGCAAAGGATAGCGTGTTAAGAACAAAGAATCTAGAGAAATTTTCATGGAAGAAAGCTTACGATGAACTGAAACAAACATGTCCATTGGTAACTGAGTTGATGTTGTTGATTGCTGGAAATAAGAATAAACATATACCAAGAATTGTTTCCAGCATAGCCATATTGCTTTTCAACAGAAACTCACAGATGGGTGCAATACAAGCTATTAATAGTATTCTGATGTTCAGAGGTCACATTCGCACCAAGGTAACTATATCTTTTCATGGTAGCATATATCATGCATGTACAAAAAATATACAATCTGCAATGTAGAAAGTGTTGAACAGCTAACGTTTTGTGTTTAACAGATCTGGCTGAGGTTTGTCAAACAAAAAAATATTTTCAAAAGGAACATGTTGATTAATTAAAAGTTGTGGTATGGTTGCTAATGAGACAGCTTCTCCACAAGACCAAATGTCATAGGAGTTAAAAACTATATATGTCATGATATAAGTTACCCTATGAGCTTCAACAATAAGCAAATTCAAACTTCAAAGTTTTTTAAAAGAGAAACTTGTATATATACATGTAATATACATGTATATGTAAAGTTAAATGAGTTTCTATCAATCAGTATTTGTACTGCTATCGTTGAATTGTTTCAATTTGAATATTTTATATGTTTTGTTTTTCAGGTTTACACTACATTTAACCGTGCAGGTTTGAGCAGCTCATACAAATCATCCATCAGACATGTAGACCAGATATGCCAAAACTTTGACCAGCCGGTTCGGAATTGGGCTAATAGAGTAGCCAGTCATTACACCAAGAAATTAAGAGAAAGTGCTCATTCAGGTAATTAAAACTTCTTTAAATTCTTGAACTTTATATAATTAGTTGAAATGCACTATTTATTTAATAGAAATTCATTTATGTATATAAAAAGGTAGATGTGGTATGATTGCCAATGAGATGTACATTTTAACTCATCACAAGAGAAAAAATGGCACAGAGCAGCACTCTGATATTAATATTCTTTGATGATTTAAACTTATTTTTGAGTACTGTCAAATCAGAATATATTACATGCATTTATTATTGCAATTTAATCAATTTAGAATATTTAGCGATATTGATACAATTTAAATCCTATTTAATTCATATTAAAAATTCCAAAATGAGGTTTTTAACTTTGAATTATAATTGTGATAATAACCCTGTTGCAATTTTCACAATAATAAAAACATCTTAATAATTTCTGAATTTAGTAAGAAATGCATGTTGATGGATTCATATTTTATAAGACTCAAGATGAACAACTTATTTTTATTTTCTGCAGATGAACATAACTATGCATTGTCATCAGTGGAAGAACTCACTTCATGTAATACTACATTGCCAGTGTTGGAAACACCAGAAAAAGGACATACAGGTAATTTCACTTCAATAATGTATATTTCATGATTGAAAACTTAGTAATTAATACATGTACATGTATATGTTATTGCAAGCAGATTGAATATAATGTTAAATGTACTTTGCTGTTTGGAATTTCTTGACAAGTCTAAATCCATGGTTGCACATGTACAGTAATATGAATAAACAGAAAAAAGTGTAAAAGTGCTATATTTTGACATTAAACTATTAATTAGCTAGCTTTGACATTATCAGTACAAATACCTTCCACTGAGAGTTGTGAGAATTTGTAATTAATTATTCATTCTTAACTTAAATGTTTCAATATATTTTACACCAGTACATAAATATATTTATATGGTTCATATTTATTTTATAGGTACCAATCCATTCAAATTATTCTGTGAGTCACCATTTGAATGTTCAACTCCCGAAAGTGAATCACCCACATACATGTATACAGCAGTACCAGTTTCACCCCTATCAGAGACACCTAGGACTTCACATTCATCTAATGGTATGTTGATTTTATTTTGGTTTTGTGTCTGGCAAACAATTTATAAGTAAATTGTGATATACATGTATATGCTTACTGAATATTTTTTTCCTTACCCGTACATGTATGTATGGTAAGAGCATGAATTGGTTGTCATAAAATTATGGTAAATGAAATTATTTTTTTATTTATCAATCATAACAAAAAAAGTAAAATTGAAAGGTCATTTATTTTTATTGATTCAACCACGAGTCTAGATATGAAATAAAAGTAATTTATTTGTTTACATTTTGATTTTAACAGATCTAGATACACCTGATCGTACATCAGCAGAAGTCTTTACAGAGTCTCCTTACACCACCATTATGGCGACAGAAACAGATGAAATACCTTCCTTCCAAATCGTTATGGACAACTTAAACATGATGACTAAAGCTAGACACAAAACAGAAGACACGTCTAACAAAATGCATAATCTTGTCCATGCTTTAGCTGTTCAAGACAGAGTTTCGGCAGATGACCTGGAGGACTGTGTACCTCAGGCTGATATACTAACTATACCAAATGAAGCTTTCCTACCCAGCAAAGAAGACTTCACTCAACTGAACCAGGAGTACAACATTTTAATTCAAAGGGTTCTTGTTGAGAACATAATACAGTTGAAAGAATGCAAGGAATTTGTAATTTATCATATACCACATCAATTTTCAAAAGAATCCAGGAAAAAAAGTTGTGTGGTAAGTTCCAAGTGTAAAGTACTTTAAACCAATTTTAATTCGAACAGATGTTCAATTTCAAAGTTAGTTGAACATTTGGGTTCTGAAAATTTATTTTCCACCATTCCTGGTCGACATCACAGGTCATTTGCAACAATAAAAAGTGATCCGTTAGAAAAATTAGATGGAGTTAAACTTAACCAGTGGCTAACAGAGAAGAGGGAAAGTTTTGCCAAAACTCAGAGGTTAAGATCATACTTTGTACATTAAGAGTAAACCAATTGTGAAGGTTGAAAATTTAAATACATTTTTGTCTTTCAAGATAAATGTTTTTATGCTCTCTTTATACAGGAAATCCTTTTTTAATCCACCAAAAGCTTATATACATGCATTTTTATAAAATGTTTGTTGGCAAAATAACCTCATTTGTTGTTGTGATAATTTTAGTGCAATACATGTATATATTTATATAGTACATGTAGTCATCAAATGTGTGCATTTCATATGTATACTCTAGTGCAATATGTTTATCTTTGAAACCCATTTGTCATATTTTTATCATGTTTATAGTGCAATATTTAGTGCAATAGAAAACTCTAAAAGAGTTTTTTTTGTTGATGTGTATTCATATATATATCATGTAAATTCAAACATTTGTTCTAGTACAAATGTATAAGGCAGTGTCTGATAATTTTAGTGCAATGGCAAATGCTCAAATTTAAATTATTTTTTATTACAATGACAAACATGCATATATATCAGTTGCTGTCTAGTGTAATATGGGTCATATGTAAATAACTGCTTTTGTTTGAGTATGAAGTCAGTTTTTGTGATTAATAAGTGCAATATGTTGAGTAATCGGTATAATACCAAAAACATTCAATAGCAGCTTTGTTGATGTTTGAATTGAGTTCAATGTGTGCATGTAAATAATTCATTTTGTTCAACTGAAATGTATGCAGAGGGTACCTGGTATTTTTAGAGCATCTTTTTACATGTCATTAGTATGCCACAATTTTAAGTGTTAATTTATATATACCATGTGAGGTTTTGTGCAAGTTTTGTTGACATATTTAAAGTACATATATGGTACGCAAGTTTATTTTCATTACTGATTGTAGTTATAGTGCTTTCTGTGTCTATGTCATGTATGTGTGTACAAAATGTACTTATCAGTAATTAAGAACTATGTTTTAATAGTGCTTGTGTCATGTAAATAACTAAAGTGTGGTAGAATTAAATTTGGATGAAATCTGTTAATTTTCTTCCTCAATCATGTTAATTATGATTGCACCATGTGCACCAATAATAAGAAATTGAGTAAATTGTAGTCTTGTTGATGTAAATGTTTACTGCTTGATTAATGTTTGAAAAATAAAGACTTTTTTTATAACAAATTGCATTGTTTCCTTTACTAATTGTTCTTTCTTAATGTGATTGCATTGATTGTTTGATTAACGTCAAGTGGGATTTTTTCATGCATGCCTTTGTAATTGAAAAAAGGTTAACATGGTTAAGCAGTGATCAAAACCAAAAACCTTGTTATCCAATTCCTGAGCTTGTCTTTTAGTGGTTGCTTTCTCTCATATCATTCATGTCATTTGTTGTTGTTTCTTATAATTGATGAATCAACTTTTACACATTAATTTAACTAATTGTTGGAGGCTGTACAGCAGGCCATAACATTGGCTTATGGTTGCATATATTCATGCCCAGAGACAAGACTGAGACATTAGAAACAAGAGATAAAAAAATCGCAATAGGACAGAATAAATTAATGTATATATATATGAACCTGTTAAACCATGACACGTGTATGCCTTACATGTACATGTATGTACTTGTAACTTGTACCAAGTCAGGAGCTTGAAAAATCAGAGCGGTTTGTAGTTACATGTATTTCTTGTTTGGATTGTTTTACAATGTTACATATGCCTCTGAATGTCTTTATAAGTCTGCTTGTTTTGCTCATTGTGGAAGGCCTAGCAGTTGCTAATTACTTTTGTGTCATGTTCTCTGGTACCCGAAAGAATGTATTCTCATTGGCAATCATACAACATCAGATTTGTAAACAAGCATACAACAAAAAGAATTTAAGATACTGGACAAGTCAAAGCTTGGTGTACTTTGAAATGGAAAAATTGTAGAAATACTAGAACAAAAATTGGTTGATCAGAAAAGTTAGTCTGCATTTTTAATTGCAATTATGAAGTTTCGGAAAATTGAAGGACTACATGTATTCAATAATTTGGATCAAGGAAAATCTTTTACAAACTGTGCTTTACAAAATTTATAAATGATATTTGTTATTGTTACAAAACTGAAACTCTTGCAATTACCAAATTTATATTTAGAAGTTACTGTACTACATGTACTAGTATGCAGTTAAATTTACATGTCTATATAGAACAAGGCATCAATTTGTCAAAGAGCTTACTGGTATATATTTCAGTCTTGTGTATCATATACATGTAACAACTTTAATCTAAAATTGTAGTAAAGTTAATCTTTAACTTCTGCAATGAGTTCAAGAATATCTCCTGCCAGGTTATGATCTATAAGTCCAAGAGACACAATGTCGTCTTCGCTGAATATGAAGTCTGCATTTTCTACAACGGTTTCAATCATAGAACTATTAAAAAGAAGATGACGTCCTTTTTGTTCTTCAACAAGGAACTCGTAAAAATCAAGTAAGTTTTCCCTCACTGCTTCATTAAGAAAACCACAAAATTGTCCAAGCAAGAAGTCGTCTTCTCTTGAGAATAAGTCATTGGAACTGTTTTCACCATGAAAGCTGAAGCAGTTTCCACATTCACAATTGACTTTACAGTTACTGCAGCAGCGACACAATGATGTTGGTTGGCTTGATCTTGTCCCTGATGATGGTGATGCAATGTCGTCTAATTTAAAATGAGATGTCAGCTGCATACGCAAGCATTTTGTGGTTGTACAGAAGTCACGCACTGATTCCTTGCAGCGATTTTTAGCTATGTCATAACCGGAATAATATACACACGAGACTGATTCTCTACCGTCTCTACCAGCTCTCCCACTTTCCTGAGAATATTGTTCCAGACCTCGAGGTGCACCCCAGTGTATAACACGTTCAATATCAGGAATGTCCACACCCATACCAAATGCGATTGTAGCAAATATAACTCGCAAATTAGTGTCATAACTTGGGAATTGGGACAAAACATGGGTCTTGTTTGTGTCTGCGGTTGAGCGGTGAAACATTGCAACCATTCTTTTCTCAAGATCATTGCCTTGTTCTATTTCATTACAGAAATGTTCATATAAATCAGCACAAGACATTATGTTTCTGCAGTAAACAATTGTTTTTTTGGAACTTTTACCATTTGTCTTTAAATCATTAAGAAGCCAATTTAGTTCTTCTTTCTTCTTGTTGGATTTCTGCATATGATATATCACATTTGGTCTGTCAGGGAGAAGTGATACTGTGCGTGTGTCATTTCGTATCATTTGGAGTTTTTTCATTATTTCTGTTCTCATAGTTTGTGTTGCTGTTGCAGTAAGCGCCACAAAAGCTGTTTTTTCAGGAAAAACTGATCTCAGTTCATTTAGTCGGTCATATTCTTTTCTAAATTCACCACCCCTGAAATAAAGAGTACATCTAAACTTGTCAAGTTAATAAACTACTGGTAATGTTATCTATTTTAAAATAATCAATTCAACATAATTTAAAACTCAGGATATTGTTTTTTTAAGCAACTGACATGTGGCATGGGCTTTGCTCATTGTTGAAGGCTGTACGGTGACCTATAGTTGTAACTTGTTAATGTCTGTGTCATTTTGGTCTCTTGTGGACAGTTGTCTTATTGGCTATCATACCACATCTCCTTTTTTATAAATACATGTACATGTATGGCATTATATCTTTTAACTTTTATTAATTTTATTCAATAGCCAAAAGCATATTGATTATATAGTTAATTTATACATTTTATCAAGGAATTGTATATACAAATATTATTCCTTGATTTTATGCTGGAAAAAATAAATCTTTTTGAATGAAATAAATCAATTAATGATTATACATTTATATAAGGTCTATAAAATCATTGTGTACATCTTTAAATTCAGAAATTCTTGCAAGATTTTTATTATTTATTGGCATAATGTGACTACATGCATGTACTCCATACTTAAGACTGAAATATAAATAAGCACTTTCATTCTGAAACCCAAATCATATATATTTACTGCAGCTTTCCTCCAAATCGCATTAATTAAAATATTTAAATTTAGCAGTTCTTCAAAATTACAGTAATGAATACATGTAAAAATAAATTTACAGTATAGTATTATCATGTGCATATTCGATATTATAATTTATATATATAAAACAATAACTATTAGTTTAAAATTAATTAAAAGAAAAATAATTATTTTTGAAAAGATATTTTTTCATAATGTCACTGTATTTATAGGACTGATCCTATCGTGTCTAAAAGTTTAAAGAGGAACCCAACAATATGTCCTCATAGTCACATTTGTAATAAAAAAAAAAAGGGGGGTTCAACTAACAAGACCCCCCCCCCCCTTTTTACCCTTGAGGCGATGATAATAGTGAATGTACAGAAACTTATAACCTAGTCCTAGTAGCAGCTAGCTATAAACAACATGATACATCGTAAATATTCGTTCAAATTGTAGACCGACTTCAACACATTCAATTATATACACACAACGCAACACTTATCATGCTTATACTAAAAAATAAAATCAGGGTGAACGGACTCGGGCGAACAGAAACTAGGGCGAACCAGAATCAGGGCGGACGGACCCGGATTCCCCCTTTTACCCTTGAGGCGATGATAACTTCTATAAAACAATTAATAAGAGATTGTATATAAGACTTACCATTCAGTTATACAATGTGCTTCATCAATGATAACTGCCTTTACACGATCATGGAAAACACCTGAGGTCAGACTCTTCCTCCACATACCAGATGTCAATGCAGCCTCTGGCGAGGAAAATACGATTGAGAATTGTCCTTCAGATATTTTCTGACCAATACCTTTATCTTTCTGAATTTCACCAACCACAACAGATGTTATTGACAGTTTTTCCAGCTTTTGAACTTGATCCAGCATCAATGCTTGTAGTGGTGAAATGACAACAATAGACGATTTCTCTCCAGTCAAGGCCTCAAATATCTCGGGCAGATAAAAATAAATACTGGACTTTCCGTAACCCGTCGGCAGAGTAACGAATGTATCATTCAATTGGACAATTGCTTTTATAGATTCTTCCTGTTTATCTTTAAACTTGAAGTCATATTTATCTTCAATCATTCGAAGGCTTTGGTCGACGTCCATTTTGAAATTTGTAAACAAGCGGTATTTACTACGGAAGTGATCATTGCGCATACTCGCCATGGGATAGACTCTGATTGGTCTGTACAATTTGTACAGGGCTGACGCGACCAATGATCAATCTGCCTTCAAGCCCTCGAGAAAAGTAGTGGATAGAGGGCGCTGAATTATTCGAGTTATATTTTGCAATCCTTAGTAGAGTCATAGTCCACAGCTGGTCATTTCTGGTCACTCTTCTACAATATTGTGGAAATTAGACGATATCCTGCTGTGAAGACAAACAAGTGTTTGAATAAATGATGTATCAATTTTCTGTTAATTGGTAAATGTTCTGGCTATTTAGTTGTGACCTAAATTCTGGCATTAGTTAATAATGTTATAAGACAAACCCTAAATTTCATCATAATGTTAAGGATATATCAAATTGCACAATATATTTGTATCGATTAATCCGTATATATGAAAAATACAGATTTTAATATATATTAGCTTGGTTGAAATTTTCATCTCCTTAATAAAATCAAAGTGTCTGAAGCTAATATTATACGTAAAAATTAATTTTGATGTGTTAACAAAGGTCATTAACTTAAAAGGCATCAAATATTTATCAAACCATGGAAGTATATATATACTACTATATTCAAGTCAAATGTTGTTGTTAAAATCTATTTTTTCACTCTTTTGGTCTTTTGGAAAATCATGGAAGTATTATATTGACAATGGGAAAATGTAGTTTATGCTGTATTTAGACCCCTCTACAACCAAATTTGTTACATGCACACATAAAAGAAATAGAGTTTTTATATCAATAATTATGACATCTTGGATGGCTTTTTTAAATTTTGCTTTGACGCCTTCCGTCAATGAAAGGTTGTAAAAGAAAAAAATACAATAGCCTTTCAAGACGTCATAGTTATTGTACCAATATACATGGGTAAACCTACAAAAATGTAAGTTTTAATCAGGAATATGTTAGGGCTAAGCTTTTAGATACGCTTCTCCTGGTTACGACTGCATATTGTGTAAAAATGTATTGCTGAGTAAATCCTGGATTTTTTGGCATATTTAGACAGAAACATAAATTCAAGACTTAAAAATAAACACTGATGTCTGGCATGGGTATTGGTTCTAACCTTTACACTCAAATTTCCAGACATATTGACAACATCATGAAAAAAATTCCAGTATCTTCTTAGCAGTGAAATGATTTCAAATTCTAGAATTCCAGAAAATTTTGGCAATGGTGAAAATATTTTCATGGAATTTTAATTTCACAAATGATGTCTTTCATAAGGCTTATTTCTGGAATAGCATTGTTTTCTCAATAATAATAAAATCACTAATCTGTCATTAATCAATCACTTATCCATCAGTAATCGGTCTTAAATCGATCAGTAATCTAATCGATCACTAATCGATCAAACTCCTGAGAGAGTTTGATCGATTACTGATCGATGACTTCAAGTCATCAATCGAGTACTGATCAAATATGATCGATTAGTGTTCGATTACCGATCTGATCGATTAGTTAAGTCTGGACTAATTCACCAATGTTTCTATATCTTTTAAATCCTATTGATAGGTTTTTATTGAATTTGTCACCTATTGTAGAATCTATTTTGATAAGATTCCAGTATTTCCTGAATATTGTTTGAAGTTTTCTGCTTAAGAATTCGATTGATTATTCGTAATGAATGATATATTTTATCTATTTTCAACTTTGTTCTTTTTCTAGACATAAATTCATAGAAATTGATCCAATATCCACCTATTTAGGTGAAAATCCTAACTCTGTCCTGATTTCATAGAAATTAATCTAATATCTATCTATCCATTAGTGCATATCACAATTTTAAATTAAATAAATGTGCCTTTAAGTAGTTCATGTGTAAAAAAAAATGCTAAGGATAATGCTGTGGATTCATTTAAATTTTGTGGTCACATTTATCAATTTTCGTGGATCAAAGAAATTTTGTATTTGTTTTGTTTGTTTTTTTCATAGTCTGTATACAACCCGATGGCAAATTTATAATTCGTTTAACATTTAAATTTGTGACTCAGCTGTTTCAATGAAAACCACGAAAATTGGTATCCCATGAATAATAATGAATCCACATTGAACATTTTCAGCATGAAGGTTTATGCCATTCTGTTCTTATTTCAGATTGACATATCTGTACGACATGCAGTTAGCCTAGACAAATAGGAAGAGAAAGGTCTTTGATTCTGAGTTCTCTGTGAAGTTCAAGGTCTTTTTTAGTCTAAATTATAATGGGAAGATGTGAAAGGTAAGTTTGAAAGTTTGTAATTGTGCAAAAATATGTTATTTTTAACAAAATGTGCTGTTTCACAAATAAAATCCTCTGTCTCTTAGACACTTATGTAGCAATAAGGCCACTTTATTGGTATATGAAATGATTGTAAGCTGTATTTGCTTGACTGGTTAAACTGACCATGCCTTCATTTTCACGGATCAAGTTTATGTGATATTATTAAAAAAAAAAGCGCCAAATTTTCAATCATAAGTAAAGCAGGCTTAGTTGTTAATTTATGTGTCATTTGGGCTCTTGTGGAGAGTAAATGTCTCATTGGCAATAATGAATTATACCACATCTTTTTTATATGACATTTGAATGTTGCATTTATATATATATATTATATACATATTGCAATCACTCATTAGCTGGCCAATTGTTTATTAGCATCCATGTTTACAAATAACTACATTTGTGCAATAATGGGATGATTTTGTGGCACCATGTACTTTAACTGTTCCAGAGTAATGCCCTTTACAAACAAACAAAAGTGCTGAATTTTGTTTCCATTTTCTAACTTTATTAAGTTTGCCTCTGAACCAAATGCTATGAAATCAATACACAGCAATGCTTATTACCACAAAATACAGATCAAGCATGTATTAAGGGGGTGGTGTCACTTAACTGTTCTGTAGTTATGCCCCTTTACAAATGAAAAATATGCTTATATTTATAGTTTCTGTTCTCTAACTTTGATTTGCCTCAACTAAATGCAATTAAACTTATACACAATGCTTGTTACCACAAAATAAAGATCAAGTTTGAATTTTAAGGGGATCACTTTAACCGTTCTAGAATTATGCCCCTTCACAAATTGAATGATTGCTGAAATTTTCATTTACATTCACTTACTTTAATTAGCTTGCCTCAACCAAATGCTATGACATGTATGAATAATTGTACATAATATTTATTGCCACAAAATACAGATCAAGTTTGACTTTTGAGGTTGTCATTAAATTTTTTAGAGTTATGTCCCTTTGAAAATTGAAAAATTGCTGGATTTGTGTTTCCTTTCTCTAAATTAAGTTTGCATAAACTAAATTTTATGAAACTTATACACAATACCTATTACCACTAAATCAGATCAAGTGTTTTCGGTAGAGTCACTTTTACAGTTATGTCCTTTTATAACTTTATATGATAAGCAAGCGTGGGCATCATCTGTGATCCATTGATACATTCCCCATTTAATTTGTTGTTAAACATCAATTTTTTAATTTTTTGGTTGTCAGAGCCGATTAATGCCCCATTTGTTTGTAGGTAAGAATTGGTAAAGTAACACACACACATATATATATCAAACAAGAGTGCACACGCTGAAATGTCTCGCCTTCTTTACTAATTATTGATATTATGTTGATAGTCCTAAGTATAAAACTTTATTAAAAACTGTCACATAAACTTAGCATTAACCAAGATAACTAAACAAAGACCAATGAACCATGAAAATGAGGTCAAGGTCAGATGAACCATGCCAGGCAGACATGTACAGCTAACAATGCTTCCATACAACAAATATAGTTGACCTATTACTTATAGTTTAAGAAAAATAGACCAAAACACAAAAACTTAACACTGAGCAATGAACCGTGAAAATGAGGTCGAGGTCAAATAAAACCTGCCGGACTGACATATAGATCATAAAATATTTCCATACACCAAATATAGTTGACCTATGGCATATAGTATTAGATAAAAAGACCAAAACTCAAAAACTTAACTTTGAACACTCAACCATGAAAATGAGCTCAAGGTCAGATGACATCTGCCCGCTAGACATGTACATCTTACAATCATTCCATACAACAAATATAGTAGATCTATTGCATAAAGTATGAGAAAAACAGACCAAAACACAAAAACTTAACTATAACCACTGAACCATGAAAATGAGGTCAAGGTCAGATGACACCTGCCAGTTGGACATGTACACCTTACAGTCCTTCCATACACCGAATATACTAGACCTATTGCTTATAGTATCTGAGATATGGACTTGACCACCAAAACTTAACCTTGTTCACTGATCCATGAAATGAGGTCAAGGTCAAGTGAAAACTGTCTGACGGGCATGAGGACCTTGCAAGGTACGCATATACCAAATATAATTATCATATTACTTATGATAAGAGAGAATTCAACATTACAAAAAATCTGAACTTTTTTTTCAAGTGGTCACTGAACCATGAAAATGAGGTCAAGGACATTTGACATATGACTGACGGAAACTTCGTAACATGAGGCATCTATATACAAAGTATGAAGCATCTAGGTCTTCCACCCTCTAAAATATAAAGCTTTTAAAAAGTTAGCTAACGCCGTCGCCGTAGCCGCCGCCGCCGGATCACTATCCCTATGTCGAGCTTTCTGCAACAAAAGTTGCAGGCTCGACAAAAATGAAAACACCAGATTAGAAAAAAAAGATGCAGTATGATTGCTAAGGAAACAACTGCCATAATAATTATAAGAACAAAATTTAAACATCATCAGAGTATTAAGGCTTCAATTATTGAAGAAAACAAATGACATACAGTAAGCTATGAAATGACCTGTGATAACAAATTCATCTATTATCATGATTATAAGACAGAACAAAATATGTCCGGGGGGGAAAAAATCATGAATATTAATATGCCTGAAGGATTTTAGAATATTGAACTTGAATTGACTTTTCTTTGTAGGATACAAAGAAATCTTGGAGGACAAATTGGTGCGAGTCTTAAAAGACACAGATTTGAAGATAAATGAAAGAAAAAGAATGACAAACATAGTTTAAAGGACTGCAGACTTCCTGATATCTTTCAAACTGTTCTTTTGGTATACATGGTATAAATGTAATATTGCAATATCATTTTATTTGTATAGGTATACATCCTGTAAATCTTGTTGGTGCCTTTTAGCTCCTTAAATGCAACCACTATTTAGTAAACATTGTCATGATTGTTGTTCTATATGTGAGCTTATTAGTTAACTAGAGCATAGTAATTGCATATATATGCAATCTTAGTCTTTTTAATTCAGAAATAATTTTTAAAACAAGTTATTCTAATCAGACTAATGGAATTTTATTTTGTATGTTTAACCTGTTATATGCACTTTGTCAAATTTAGCATGCTGCAAATGTGATGCAATATAGAGCAACCTTTATATTTCTTAGAAAATGCTTTTTCTGAAATGTAATGAAAAGTATGGTTGTACATAATATCCAAAAAAATTTTTTAAGTGAGACATATGTTTTATGAATATTTCAATAAATGTTAGAAACAAGTTTACATAAAAAATTTCTCATGTATCAAAATTCTGTGTTGTAAAATCTCAAAGATTTTTTTTTCTGGATTTTTCTCAATATGTTTAATCAATCAAAATGCGTAATTTTTGCTTGTAGATTTTATTTCGGGATTTTTCCCGAAATGGGTAAAAAAAATCTATGCACCAAGTGTGTGCCTGACATTAGATTTATATTTCGGGATTTTTCCCGAAATGTGAAAAGAAATTATTAGTCATGAGACCTAGCATATACATTTGATTTTTCGGGATAAATCCCGAAAATATTTGAAAACATCTGTGTTATGCATTTTGTAATTAGTTTATTTTTGTCAGGATATTTCCCGAAATGTGTTTCAGATCTGTTTGTTCAAACGCTTTGCCAACATATATGTCATAAAATTTAATGTTGAAAATGATTTCGGGATTTTTCCTGAAATGTTGAAAGAAATTATTAGTCATGAGACCTAGCATATACATTTGATTTTTCGGGATAAATCCCGAAAATATTTAAAGACATCTGTGTTATACATTTTGTAATTAGTTTATTTTTGTCGGGATATTTCCCGAAATGTGTTTCAGATCTGTTTGTTCAAACACTTTGCCAATATATATGTCATAAAATTTAATGTTGAAAATGATTTCGGAACATTTCCCGAATAAATAGTTGTCATATATACATTTTTACCACAAATATTTTAAAACTTTCATATATTTTGGGAAATTTCCCAAACATTTAATGTAAGTTTTATCAATTATAAGAATAAAAACATGGAATGTTGTAAAAAATGTGTGTTTCTTTATGAAATCTTCATTCATTTATAGTAAACATTGAAAAAGATTATAAAAAGGAATAAAATGGATTTTACTCTTTTAAAATAGAGTCTGTTTGTAGCTATTAACCAACGAAAAAAAAGTGATAGCCATGCAACTTTTAAAATTAGATCGTGTGGATTTTTTAAAACGAATTTTAATAATAAAAGTAAATCATACAATAGAACATTTTTATGAATTTTTTTTTCTAAAAATACTTTAAACAAACATATGAAACTGACATGATCGATAGTGTATTAAAAATACATGTTTGTATTCTAACCTTTTTGCTTCATTCCAGCAATCATTTTCACTTGCTTGTACGGTGGAAACAATAAAATGTGTATTGTTTTGTGACACCTAAAGAATGTGGAATGCGTAGTTTAACTCAAGGTAATTAAAAGATTAGCATTATGTAATTCTAATCTTTTGATCCTCATTCAGTGAAATCTAGGCGTCACGGTTCACTGGCATTTCAGGTGTGAAGAACATTTCGTATCAATTGTAAACGGGAGTCAGACAAAGTTTCAGACACATGAATGTAAAAAAAAATAATTAAAATTAATTAACGGGAATAATAAGATCGCACAATAACTGGATAGCTATTGTATATTTTTATATTTTGCATAAGATCACTTTTAATGAATTATGACTTTTGAATACTTTAGTAACGATCAAATACTGAATTATTTTAATTGAAGTATTTATAAATAAAAATAGCCTTCTAAACACGAGTTTATGAACTAAAAATTGTACTATTTCAAATTAGGATCGGCAGCCTTAAATATTTCAAACAGATCATTAACAATTGCAATTATATATTTTAGTCAATCCAAAGTGATCTTTAATTACATATTTAGGAATTAATGTGCTCATCAAAATATTTTAAATCTCACAACACATGAATACTTCAGATATTTGAAAAAAAGATGTTTTAAAGAATTGACAGGAAATTAAAAGATCTAATTGGAATGGAATCAACAAATTACGAACAGATATGCTTTTCAAGTGTGAAAAACATCAATAAAATTTATACATAATCGGGAATGTCCTTCTTAAAATACTCTTCGTCTCACACCGTAACTATATATAATACTTTAGCTATGTGACCAACGATGTATAAAAAAAAATGAACGAATTAAATGTCATCTTTCCCTATTTTTTAATGTAATTATAAGTCTGTTTCAACTGGCAAGAATACCAGTAAAGCGGACAAGCAGTTTATTCTGCAAATTGCTGTCATTGAATATCAAGAGAGAAAATAAATCCCGAAATTGATTTGAAACTTTGATACTCTATAGTTTTCCTGGAAAATATTCACATCCCTCGGTATAAGTGTACTTCCAGTTGCGTATATATATTACATGCATGTCGGAACAATTGTGATGATGGCGAATTTCTTCCTTTTTTCGAGAACAATCTAATTGATATATAAATGTCCATAACTTCGATGAGCCAAATAAAGTTATATATCGACCAGTATTTAAATCTCTTCTTCTTCTTCTTTTGGTATACAATAGTCTATCGACATTTGATGATTACATACTGTTGGCATACGTGAACTTGTCATTTTACAAAACTTTTACCCCAATTTACGCAAAATGTATGTTTCTTTCTTATGTTCTATGTATACATGTATATATTTTAATTTGCGCTATAGTTCCGTAACTTATAATCCAGGCGTATATACGAATGATCGACAAGTGCGTACATTTTTTTAAAACAATATTTCTGGCCTTCACCATTGACAATGAGTATATATTACAATTTACCAAATTTACACTTGGAAAAAATACGTATTAGATTTTTATTTCATCAAATCTGTTTTTTTTTTTTTTTTGGTATTATTTATATTTTATAAATAAATTTCTTTTCACCAGAAATGTTATTCATAAACAAGCGTATGAGTTTAGTAATATCACTTTCGGACACGCAAGATAGAGATGTATATTATACACCTTATAGTTCAAAATGGAAAGTTAAAAGTTATCGGCCGTGTACACTTATCAATACACTAAGAAGTGAAACGATGCATGAATTTGCAAACTCGACAGGAAATCGCTTGAATACCTGGACGTGTCACCTCACACCCCCTCCAATACCTTTGGGAGTAATACCTTTAGCCATGCGGGTGATCAGTGGAGCGAAGATCCTAATTTATTTGAATAAAGTTTATTACATAAAAGAATTATGAACTAATTAGATTTCCGAAAACAATTCAAGTTTCACGAAAGACTTATTTATGATTTGAAATTTTAACTTTTTCACTAATTCCTATATTATCAGTCTAAAAATAACAGATCCTGATTATTTAAAAAAAGAATAAAATTTTCCGTATCAAGTTAGTTATCTAGTCGGATAAAACAACCGTACGATTGACGAGATATCGACACGCAATTACGACTACATCGGGTTACTGTAGTTTTGGTCCTTAGACATATCTTGACTGCAAATCGGAGAAGGTGACAAAATGGCCGACCGCAGAGAATTGATACTCTAAATTTAAAATCGATGGTGATCTCTTATCTAGCAGAATAAAACTTTAATATCTATGAATTTGAGCATTTTTATACAGAATAAACATAATATCAATTTTTGATTTTTTTGCGAAGTTTCCCTTTAATAAGGTATTATTACCATCATCAAAGGTGTTAATTTTTATGATTTTTTTTTTTTTTTTCAAAACTTAAAAAAAAAATTACTATAATAAAAATTATTATATAAGATAATTTGATATATACAATTGAATTATATGTCTCTGATTAAACAATATCTGTTTGCTAAATATTAGTCGATCGTCTTATGTAAGAATTTTAAAATCTATAAATGTATCTTCATATTTGTTATTGCTGTTGTCATGTCATGTCAGTTAAAAAGATATTTATTCTAACAGTTTTAAAACATCAAAACAAAAAGTAAAGTTTTCTTAGTCAAGAACGGTTCAGAGTGGTCATTCTTTTAGTTGAGTATGGTTAAGACTGAAAAAAGTAGGTCGAATACAGGTCGAGAACGGGTTAAAACTGTTTAATACTGGTCGAGTAATAGTTCAAACTACTAGTATTTTCAAAGGCAAAGTACAAATCAGTGCGGTTGAGTATGGTATAGACTGGGGTCGAGTAATGTCAAGTAAAATGCAGACCAAAGCAGACTGTACGAATGAAAATCAGTACAGCCGAGTACAGATGTATAAATAAAGAAGATGTGGTATGATTGCAAATTAGACAACTCTCCACAACAGACAAAAATGACACATAAATTAACAACTATAGGTCCCCGTACGGCCTATAGGTTGCATTTCTGTAAATATTGAAAATGCAGTTTCCCATAGGAACTCCTTTTACGGCTAAAACTGTACCACTTTTGCTTAGAAGTTTTGAAACAAAATCTTATCCTAGAATTAAAAGCTCATATGCACCACCATTTTTTTCTATTGTCAAAATATAGGGCTGTGCGGCATATTTTTAACGTTTACATGCCCTGAACTTCTCAGAGTTTAAACTAACACTAATTTCTGAACTACCACTACCTCGAATAAAAGGTTACCACACATTTCAATGTAAACAATATGCAAATGTAAATTTACTGGTAACATTCCCATATTATATCTCTGTGAGATGGAACACAGAGAGCATAACTGGGAAC
The DNA here is from genome assembly GCF_963676685.1 of Mytilus edulis. NCBI lineage: Eukaryota > Metazoa > Mollusca > Bivalvia > Mytilida > Mytilidae > Mytilus > Mytilus edulis. The sequence continues at coordinate 53,752,446 of NC_092353.1, read as the reverse complement.
CAGTATATGTTAACAAAATTATTTTCTATGAATATTCAAGATCTCCCCAAAAGAGGCGTGTTTTGAGAGACAGCTGTATTTACAAAGTACAACCTTTAACAATGAGAAAATCCGATACAACATTGTCAGCTGTAAAAGGCCCCGAAATGACAATGTAAAACAATTCAAACGACAAAAACAAACTGCCTAATTAATAAACACAAAATGAAGAAAAAACAAATATGTAACAAACAAACAAACGACAACCACGAATTGCAGGCTCCTGACTTGGGACAGGCACATACATGCAGAATGTGGCGGGGTTGAACATGTTAGCGGGATTTCCACCCTCCCCATAACCTGGGCAGTGGTGTAACAGTACAACATCAGAACGAACTACAAAAATCAATTGCTAAAGGCTGAACTCATCAAATAGATATAAACACAAGTGGACGTGGACGGGTACTTGTACATACCATTTCAAACTTTTACTGTTCTTAATTGAAATTACAGAGTACTGATTTGAGAGTACTCGTTGTTACTGACAACAAGTTTAACGCCACTATCATCTACTGAACAATCATGCATCTATGACTAGATAATCAATTAGTACATATCCAACATCAAATGGATTTAGAGTCAATACGTCATAATCAGACAGAAAAAACATGACCCTGTGCAATGTCGTTGTTACTGACAACAAGTTTAACGCCACTATCATCCACTGAACAATCATGCATCTATGACGAGATAATCAATTAGTACATATCCAACATCAAATGGATTTAGAGTCAATACGTCATAATCAGACAGAAAAAACCTGACCCTGTACAATGCCAAGAGACAGATATCAACAGATTGTAGATCCATGAATGTGTAGATGTATAACACAATAATGTGTAATTTGCTTTGAATTTACTGAGAAGAAAATCAAAATTAAAACCAATACAAACAATATGCATTGATAAAATTACAGTGTTTAATTGGTAAACTTTAAGAATAACTAAAATAAACGGATCGAAAAGTTTACCTGGATGGTTTCTAGATTTCCGGGCACGGTAGACAACATTTCCAAAAAAATGAGGACGGGCTAACCCGTTTAAAATAATTTTTCTACATGTACAACCAAACTTCAAAACCAAATATTTATATCTATGGAAGAATTAAGTAAACGTTTTAGGTAATTTGTGGTATTAAACGAAATCCCCGGCTTTTTAATTTACCTGTAATTCATAGACTACGGTCGTTAAAATCAAAAACGTCACAACAAACACGAGCATAGGGAACAAGTTGTGAACTATAAACACTGTAGGATGGTGCCAAATGAACATCACCATCCAAAAAGGGAAAATTAATAATAGGGAACGAAAAATCGTCCCTTTTGTCGTAAATTTTAGTGTGGAATTTTCTGTCAGAGTTCTTCTGTTTTATGACATTTTTATTTATATTAACTTGCATAAGGAGTCAATTTATTATCTCAGTCATTCATTGTATTTGTATTTTTATAGATAAGTATTTACCTTTAAATGTTGCCATTGACTATTTCTATCTTTTTTTTTAAATTTCAAACACCTTCAATAAACAGACTTAACTTGAAATTTAATCTTAAAGCACAACACCCGAATCAAATTATATGGACATTGGTTGATATTGTTTTTGAGTTTTTATTTTTCCTATAATTTTCCCTACTATAATTCATTACCTTCAGTCACATTCAAGACAATGACATAATTCAAGAGAACAAAGTTCTGAAATTGAAATTGAAATTGAAGGCCAATAACTCGGATAAGAGGTCATGTTTTGTTTATAAGATGTATATAAAGGATTTACAAAATTTGTCTAAAAGGGTCATAAAAGTTGAACAAAACTTGAAAAACAAATCTATTGATACAAACAACAGACAAAAAGTTTTACGAATTGAAGAATATAAAAGCATATTGAACCTTTATTGCTTTGCTTAAGTGTAATTTGTTGTTCCAATATTGATTTTATATAATTGAAGAATGTAATGATAATACAATGCAAAAGGATCGCTATTGACCATGAGTGCATGGTTACTCACTTGCTTTTTTAGAAAAGGGGTGCATAAGTATCCTGTAACGTCTACTCTGTGTTTTTGTGAAATGTATTTCTGCTTTGTATACATCTAATGAGATACCTTTTTCAACTCTTTTCATAGTGTGTTCCTTATGTTGTACTGTTACGCCACTGTCCTACGTTAGAGGAGGGTTGGAGCCTCCAAACAAGTTTAACACTGTCCTCATTATATAGATGCCTGTTTAAAAACAGAATCCTGTTATTCTTTGACTGACATTTGTTGCTGTAAACAAATATTATTCGTTTTTCATTCTTTGTTTTGTACACAAATGAGTCCGATAGTGTTCTCGTAACATTTGTCATTTCGGGGCATTTTATAGCTGATTATATGGTGTAGGTTATACTCATTGTTGATGGTCGTACGTTGTAAATGCCTGTTTCATTTGGTTTCTTGTATAAAGCTGTCTAATTGGCAATCATACCATATCTTTTTTATTTTGGTTTATATGCTGTGTTTTTGTATTGTTGTTTGTATTTTGTCCTTTTTTTTTTTGCCATGACGTTGTCTATTTATTTTCAATTTATGAGTTTGGATTTTTATTTGGTATAGTTTGACATTTCTTTTTAAATTAATAATCACTGGATATTGAATGTCAGTTTGTAAGTAATATAATCAAGCAAAGTTTTAAGGAAATTAAAAGGAGTAAAAACATGCATTTTTATTGCATATTAAGTTGACAGACTAATAACTGATTAAACAATTTCATGCTTTTTGGTCCTCAGCCTTTTAAAAAGTAATGTTCTATGTAATGCATAATTTGTTATCTAATATTAACGTCAATCGCATTATAACTCATTCTATCGCCGTTTGAGTGTTATGATGTGTTGTTGTTGTTTTCAAATTTTTGTGAAATTGAACATGACGTTTAAAAAATCAATATCATATTTAATAATTGACAGAAATAAAAAAAAACTTTATGTAGGAATTGAACTTACGAACATGAGGAAAAACTCTTTGTTGAATCGTCTTTTGAACATGTTGTTTAGACAAGCACTTTAAATAAAAAGAGCACTGCAGGAGATAGAACACCTTACAGCAAACATAGTTGTTTTAGAAATAACATGATAGATCACGAATTTCTCTTGCTCACTCTTGATTTTTTTCCTATTTATATTTCCCCATTTTTATACCTAGTTTTAGATTTTGGAACTTTGGAGAGATAGCGCCACTCGAAACATTGTGCAATTAAATTAACGGTATCAATTTTCTTGCACCAGATGCGCATTTCGACAATACATGTCTCTTCAGTGATGCTCGTGGCCAAAATATTTGAAATCCAAAGCTTATATAAAAGATGAAGAGCTATGATCCAAAAGGTCCAAAAAGTATAGCCAAATCCGTGAAAGGAATCAGATCTAGATCTTTGCATGAGGGAGATACATTCCTTAATTTATAATAATTTCTATCATTTTGTAACATCAAATTTTAATAACACAAAAAAAATCCGTATTTTCATGCCAGTACCGAAGTACTGGCTACTGGGCTGGTGATACTCTCGCGGACTAATAGTCCACCAGCAGAGGCATCGACCCAGTGATAGTAATAAAATTAACGGTATCAATTTTCTTACACCAGATGCGCATTTCGACAATACATGTCTCTTCAGTGATGCTCGTGGCCAAAATATTTGAAATCCAAAGCTTATATAAAAGAGGAAGAGCTATAATCCAAAAGGTCCAAAAAGTATAGCTAAATCCGTGAAAGGAATCAGAGCTTTGCATGAGGGAGATACATTCCTTAATTTATAATAATTTCTATCATTTTGTAACAGCAAAGTTTAATAACACAAAAAAAATCCGTATTTTCATGCCATTACCGAAGTACTGGCTACCGGGCTGGTGATACGATGCGTATGTTTCGCCTTTACAAAATGTATAAGGTCATTTCCCATGACAATCCTATTTTTTCTCTTGATGCCTTGAATAGGCAAATTCTCCTTATTTACTTTTTTTCTTGTTTGGCCGGCGGGTACAGGATTTTGGAAATGTTCGACAACCCGACAACCTGTGTGCCAAGTCGCAATCATTCTGAACAGGACCCTTGTTTGCCAATTTCGCAACGCCGCTAACATTCTGAACAGTACCTCTGTTCGTCAACTTCGCCAATATTGCCATCATTCTAAACAGTACCCATATTCGCCAACTTCACCATATTTGAAAACGTTCTGAACAGTACTGTTCGCCAAACTTTTCGGATGTAATATATAGATATAATCCCATAATAAGGATTAATCCTGATCGACAACTTCCCAAACTTCCGAATGATTTTAACAGGTACCCCTATTTGACAGGTTTTAATCTTTCAAACAAGTACCACCTCTTTTCTAAAATCGCCAACATTCAAATCATTAAAAAATATATAGAAAAATAAAATTAGATAAAAAAAACTATGTATTAAGAAACACCTACCCGTCTTATCATGCAATTTAATATCTATCTTTAAAAGTAATAGCTTAAACCAGTTGAACATTTGCAACCTACCAATATACTAAATAGTGCTACATTTTGATAATTAAATAGCTATAGCCTATAGAATAATTTCTTAAAAGAAATACAAAAATCTTCAAAAAAGACTTCAAAGCCTACCAACAGACTTTTCAAACATCTTTATAGGATTTTTTTCATTCCATTGTTATCCTGCTGATAATTTTTGCTTATCGAATTATATATTATGTATATGATGATAATGACGATCTAAGACAAAAAAAAAAAAAAAAACAAACAAACTACAAGTATGGTAATTTTTAAATTAGTCATCAAAAGGCATTTACTGTTATGAGTAATTAACTAATGAGTTCAACCATTCGAGTTATTTGTAGAACTTGTCTTATTGATCATTCGTGTAACTGCAGGTTTTTCTGTATCTATTATACATGTTATAGTAATAAGATATAATGATAATAAGCAAAATTGAAGAAAAAAAGCAGTGACTACCATAAGTCTTATACATGTTACAGTTTTGACAGTTAGAGCAAAAAGTAGAGCTCGACATTCTGTCCTGTCAGTTTCTCTACTAATAGCAGTTTTCGAAATCATAGACAAATCTTGAATATATTTTTTGTTATATTTTAAGCCAAGATGACAATCTTGGTAGGTTGGGTCACCAGACACATTTCTTAAACTATGTACCCCAAAATTAGCCAATTCCAAAAAAAAAAACCAGCATTATGTGAATAGTGTATGGCAACATATAGTCCTCTACCGGTTCAAAAACATTGTATTGGAACAAATTCAAACTTGATCTAATACGGAAAAGTGATGATCTGAGTGATTTTCAAATTCAAAGGACCATACATGTTACTCTGCACAAAATCATCAGCCCGGAACAAAATTGTATCTTGATGTTTATCTTGCCATAATAAAAAAAAAACTCAATATATCGAATCAATATCTACAAGAATCAAAGCAGACAAAGTTGTCGCTTAATTTACAATCATAAAACATCTCCTTATAAACAATTATACCACATATTTTTATTGACAACCATACCACATCTCCTTATAGACAACCATACCACATCTCCTTATAGACAACCATACCACATCTTATTATTGACAATCAAACCACATTTCAGCATTGACAATCAAACCACATTTTATGATTTATGTCTTGATAATCATAGCACGTCACTTTAATTACTGACAATCAAACCACAGATCCTAAATGACAGTCAAGCCACATCTCACTAGTGTTCTCCAAGTCACATCTCCTTATTGACAATTCAGCTACATCTCCATATTGACAATCCAGCTAAATCTTCTCAATGACAATCACGCAACATCTTTGTATCGACAATTTAACTACATCTCACAAATGATAATGAAACCGCATCTCACAAATAATAATGAAACACACCTCACAAATGATGATGAAACCAAATATTCACCTTGACCTTCAAGCTACATTTCCTTAATCATGTTAAGGATAATGAAACCAAATATCCTAATTGACAAGCAAGCAACATCTCCTTATATAAATGATAAGGAATCTACTCTACTAATTAATAATCCTGCCATACCTCATTGTTGACAATCAATCATCTATCTATATATATCTAAAATCTTACAACTTCTTTTTTTACCATCATACTACATTCCATTATTGATTATCATACTTTTACCTTTTTACATAAAAAGAATGCCACGTTTCCGAATTGACATTCATATATAGCCCGTCGTCTTATTGACAATCATGACTGACCTTCCTTAGTGATAATCAAACACAGTAGTTTATGTGTATTGATTCTTATTTATTATTTTGACATTTGGTAACTCCTAAAATTAAATTTTGTAGATGTATGTTGTCCATGAGTTTTTGTCTCAAATGCAATTACACGACTTCTTCTTATAATTATATTTACATCTCTTTTGGTTTATTTCGTCGATGCGGTGTTGTCTAAATTATGTCATGATACTTTCTATTATTCGTAATGAACTGTGTTCACTCAATTTTTCGATGGGTTTCTGTCTTATATGTATTTACCAGACACCTTATATCATTCATAGGTAGATGTCGTTACATTAGTTTCGATGATGGTTTTTGGTCTCACTTAATAAAATTTAGAATGGAAATGGGAAATGTGTCAAAGAGACAACAACCCGACCACAGAACATTCAACAGCACAAGGTCACCAATAGGTCATCATCTTGTTGTATGTATATTGAAATGCCTGCTGGTGTATCTTTGGTATATCTTGTGGTTGGGTTCTTGTCTCATTAACGTATATCACGCAGCTCAATTTTTTAAATGTTATTTTATCAAATTGTGGTTACATCCTTACAAATATAATCTTCACTGAAAATGTTATTCGCGGTATATCTATAACAACAAAATCCCCTAAAATACGTACCCCACGAGTTATAATGAATCCTCAGTGGTTATGCTTTTCTCCGGGTTCGCCACCTTATTATTTTTATTCAACTAAAGTAAACAAATATTTGTATATGTTTTGTTAATATTTCATTTTCAATCTTCAAAAAATAAGAATCACTTTGTATTTATATTAGATTGAAGATACTTTGCTATCTGTTTATGAAAATATTTTTGCTATCTGTGTATCTCTTTTCCCTTCGATCTACTTTATTATAAATTGAACTGATATGTTTTTTTCAATATTAAAACAAACCTTATATAGCCGACTATGCGGTATGGGCTTTGCTATGTGTTACAGGCCGTACGATGAACTATAAATGTTAATTTCTGTGTCATTTGGTCTCTTGTGATGAGATATCTCGTTAGTAATCATACCACATATTCTTTTGTTTATATTTGGTATTCTTAGCAACCTTAATGAAGATTATAACGAGTTATCCACCAAAGAAATCTAGGATTAAATGTTGATAGCGAAAGAAATGTGCCAACCTCATAATTCGAAAATAACCAGACAACGCCAGTTCAAAAAACAAAAAGACCGAAGATGGGCCAAATATTAACAAACATATAACATAACATATAAAATTTAAGACTGCGCAACATGGATCTCTAAAAAACGGAGTGACCCTTACATCTCTGGAAGCGTTAGAAGATCCTAAAATAACATATAAAAACTTTAAGGAAATTAGATCAGACAACAGTAATATAATTAATTCAAAATCATGCTAGTAAAGGAGATATGAACAATATGTTTAATCAGCAAAGTTTAATTCTGGATAACTCATTCTTCATTTCTTATCATTTAACATTATACAAAAATGCGTCATGATATACATCAGCAACTAACAATGCATTGGTAGATGTGTCATAATGCAGAGCCCATGGGTCTCCTAGTCCCTCTTGACTTGTTATGAGTTGTCTGGAGTGCTGTCCATCAGGAGAGATAACGACCACATTTTGAGTTCGATTCCCCACTACATACACGTTACCATCATTGTCTACAGAGATACCTAGCGGACACAGCAGAAGACTTTTATCACAGAACGTCAACAGTATGTGACCATGGTAATCACAGCAGGTTACGCTGTCATTGAAATTTGTGTAGAACAATTGGTCACCGAATGTTGTAACGCAAACAGCACCTGAAAGTTCGGTATTGTTAACATTGGTAATTGTTTCGTCATTCAGACTAATCATCTGTATTCCTTTCTCTCTGGCACAATATATTAAATATCCATCTTTGTATGCTACTCCACCATTAAATGAATCAACTTTTATTGATTTCGTCTTTGATTTTTTCTTTAAGTCGATTATATCAATCTGATTTGAATTGCCGGAAGTTACAGCAATATAATCATCACCACTAAATACCACATCAAACGTTCGACCAATGTTCTTTATCTCAAAATCTTTTGACCCGTCAGACTTTAGTACTGTAAATGTATTGTCCGTTTTAGAGGAGAATACCATCCGCTCACCAGGAAGCAATGAAAAACCAGAGACATCTGACAACTTTGTATTGATACGTTTCTGTAATGTCAGAGTCAGGTTATCGATATCTCTGGTTGGAAGAGTGACCATAATCTGGGCTTGTCTGTCCTTCCATTTGTGAATCGAAAAATCACATGGATAAACAATTGAAAGCCAACAAACTTAGTAGTTAACTACATTAAACCGAATATTAAACCTTACTTTGAACGGGCGAACGGACGGGCAGCCACACCAGAAAACACTATTCCTGAGCGATAGTGAGGGCTTACATAACACGAATATAATGCCTATACGTGCATGTTAAAACTACAATAAAGTATAGCTTGCATCAATTATTTCGATTCTGAATAGGACAATTAAGGTAATTTCTTTGTCTGATAAGTAGGGCGTTTGTATATGCTCTCTCATGAACCTCCCTTTTTTGTTTGTAAAGAAGCAAACGGCTGGCACTATGATTTTTCAGAGGGAGGAGTTTGAACATCCAGCATGAACGGTTGTGGTATCTAGGTCAAAATCTGTCATTTTCAGAATGTAACACATTACAGTCATAATAAATGAATATGTAACACCATATGCACCATTTAAGAGTTTGAAAGTGTTTTAAAATTAAGGAAATACATTAAGTGCATGATAATTTGATAAAACTCATTCTTCTGTAGAAGCGCAAGGAAATATACGCATGTTTAAACACATTTTGTTGGATTTAGAGCATGGGTTTGTTCACAAAGCAAACGAAGCACGTCATGCTAGAATTTGAATATTATAATAAGACTTATCATGCATATGCCACAGCCAACATAGCAACTTAATTAATCTCAAAATCACATCAAACGTTGGACAAATGGTCTTTATTTCAAAATCTGTTAATCCGTCAGCCTTGAGTACTCTTATTTTATAGTTAGCATAAGAGTCGAATACCATCCTACCACCAGGAAACAGTGAACAGCCTATGACAACTCTATATTGATACGTTTCTGTAATGTTAAAGTAAGATTTCTGAATTGTCTAGTTTCTAAACAGAAAAATCACATGAATCAGATCTGACATTAATTTCTCAAAACTTCTGCACGTTGGCAGTTATTAGCAGTAAATACTCGTTAATCTGACATGATATATTGACTTGGTTTGTTGAGTCACTTGTGGTAATCGATTGAATTCTTTTTTGAGAAAATATAAGTATTGTTAGTCATGTATATTTGTAAAATAAGGTATGCTATGACTGGATAAAAAATGTAGCCTCGCAACAGGTTCTCTATAGACCTCTCAACAATTGGTGATAGGAATCCTCAACCTATCCAGAACCTGACGTGATTCCATTGCATTTTTAATTTCCCTATTCCTGTCGCACAAGGTTGTATATTTATACATCTCGCATGTATTTACCCCTCAACATGGCTCTTTTCTTCAGGGGGGAGAATGACAGGTGACCATATCAATATATAAATAAATTGCTTCCCTGAGCGAAGTGAGATACGATCGCAGATGTCTAACCCTGAAAAGCACGGGCCAATATGGACACAATATTAACTCTTGATACATTTCTGAATTTGAATTGTAATTAAAGTTTTGACACATAATAGGTTTCTGACACAGAAATTCTGTAGTCAAAGAATTTCAAATTAATTATATACGATTTGAATTTATGTTCATTTTTTTGCTTTAGTGCAATACACTATGCTGTTTGGAATTGACCCCCCCCCCCCCCCCAAAAAAAAAACAATTGTTAATTTTCCCCAGGTTTTTTGCTTTTGTGCAATATACTAAGCTGTTGAAAAAAATATTCAAAGAACTTTTCTTTTAATTTCGGAAATCTGAAATGAGAAAAATGTCCCCTTTCCAATTTTTATCTTCTTTTCCCTTATTCCAAAAAAAAATCATTCCCTAAAGATATGATCAGTTCCTCAATTCAAATTTCTAATGAAGTTTGCAACCATCTTAATAGATAAAAAAGGACTTAAAATATAAAATGACATACATTATCATGGCTAAAATTAATTTCAATTAATAGTAACTGTTGAAAATAAATTGACAGCTAATCACCTCAAGACAATCATCATTTCTTAATACATATTTGACAAGCAGTGTCATGGAGGTAATCAAACATTTTTCTTTAAAAATAGATTAGGATTACCTCCCTTACACTGCTTTTCAATTGTTTCAATTGTCCTTCAACCAGAAAACCCTTTTTTGTTTCCTTAGCTCCTGAATGGCATGGTTTGACCAATTAACCCGCAAAGTCCTTTGTAGTATGTAAACTTGTGATATAATTTCAGAGAGATGCATACACTTTTACACAAGTTATTGTCTGGACACCACAAAAATGCTTATTTGGGCCGTTTTCTCATCCTTAATTTATACACTGTTAGGACCATTACCCCGGATATCAATCACAACCTTTCTTAAGTGGTTATATACCTTGTGTTACAATTTTATTGATTTATTCTAAAGTTATTATCCGGAAACCATCTGTCTTTGAACGACGCTGACGACCACGACGACGAAAACAACGTGATAGAAATATACGACCTACTAAATGATAATGAAACCACATATCCTTATTGACAATCAAGCCACATCTCCTTATTGATAAGAAAATCGCATATCCTTATTGACCATCGTGATTGCCTCTCTTTGATATCAATCGCACCTATATTTTCTTAATGACAATCATACAGCGCTTTTTATTCATAATAATTCGTTATATCATATTCTCATTAAGCCACATCTAGTCATTAAATATTTTGCTATATCTTCTACCCACAATCAAACCACATCTTGCTATTTAGATATTTTCAATCATACAATACTCATTATTGACAATCATAACTCATTTTCTTATTGAAAAATCGTACCACGTTAACAAATTGACATTTTTATGACATTGCCGTATTAGCAATCATACAACAATACATATCACGTCACCTAATTGAAACTCATTCTGCATCTCATTATTGAAAATGAAAGCAATCTTCTTATTGACCATCATACTACATTTCTTATCGAAAATCATAAATGTGACCTACCGAATTAGACTATTTACCGGATTTGTAATCACATAAGCAACACGACGGGTGCCACATGTGGAACAGGATCTGCTTACCCTTCCGGAGCACCTGAGATCACCCCTAGTTTTTGGTGGGGTTCGTGTTGTTTATTCTTTAGTTTTCTATGTTGTGTCATGTGTTCTTTTGTTTTTCTGGGTTTTTTTTTCATTTTTAGCCATGGCGTTGTCAGTTTGTTTTAGATTTATGAGTTTGACTGTCCCTTTGGTATCTTTCGTCCCTCTTTTCTTATAGGCAATCATATCACATCTCATTATTGACAATCGTACAACATTTTCTAATAGGCAATCATACAACATCTTCCTATTGACAATCATACCATCTCTTCTCTTTGATACTCATAGTACGTCGTCTTATTGACAAACATGTCCAAATCTCATTATTGATAATCATGACCGAAGTTCCTTACTGGAAATCAGGACCGAATCTCCTTATTGACATTCATGACATGATCTCCTTATTGACAAAACTGACTAAATCTTCTTATTTATAAGAATGACCGAATTTCCTTATTGACAATCACGACCGAATCTCCTTATTGAAAATCATTACCAAATTTCCTTATTGACAATAATGTCCGACCTCCTTATTGACAATCATGCCTAAATCTCCTTTTTGATAAGCATGACCGAATTTCCTTATTAACAAAAATGTCCGAATCTCCTGATTGATAATCATACAACGTATTAAATGCGTTAGGATTATTTTTCTTATTTCATTGCCCAAGCTATTTATATACGTAATACCATCATCTTTCTTATCTTCCTTATTGACAATGATATCCTAATCTCCTAATAGACAATCGGAACCGAATCTCATTATTGACAATCATGTCCAAATGTCCTTAATGATAATCATTCTGAATCTCATTATTGACAATCGGGACCGAATCTCCTTATTGACAATCGTGACCGACTCTCCCTATTGACAATCATGTCAAAATCTCCTTTTTGACACTCAAGACCGAATTTTCATATTGACAATCAGGACCTAATCTCCTTATAGACAATCTTGCGTAAATCTCCTTATTGATAACCATGACCGAATCTCTTTACTGAAAATTATGACCGAATTTCCTGATTAACATTCATGACCGACCTCTTTATTGACCACCATGTCCACATCTCCTTATAGATAATCATCCCGAATCTCCTTATTGACAATCATGACCAAATTTCCCTCTGGGCAATCATGACATAATCTCCTTAGTGACAATCATGTCAAAATCTCCTTATTGGTAACCATGACCGACTCTCTTTATTGAAAATCATGACCGAATTTCCTTATTAACAATCATGACCGACCTCCTTATTGACAATCATGTCCAAATCTCCTTATTGACAATCATGTCCAAATCTTCTTATTGACAATCATGTCCAAATCTCCTTATTGACAATAATGTCCAAATATCCTTATTGATAACCAGGACTGAATCTCTTTATTGAAAATCATGACCGAATCTCCTTATTGACAATCGGGACTGAATCTCCTGATTGACAATAATGTCCGAATCTCCTTATTGACAATCCGGACCGAATTTCCTTATTGACAATCATGACCTAATCTGCTTATTGACAATAATGTCCAAATATCCTTATTGATAACCAGGACTGAATATCTTTATTGAAAATCATGACCGAATTTCCTTATTGTCAATCATGACCGAATTTCCTTATTGTAAATCTTGACCGAATTTCGTAGTTGACAATCATGACCGACCTCAGTATTCACAATGATGTCCAAATCTCCTTATTAATAATCATGACCAAATTTCCTTATCCATGTGTTATCAACAATCATGTCCGAATCTCCTTATTGATAATCATTCAACGTATTTAATGCGTATTGATTTTTTTTCTTATTTTCACACTGTCTAACATATTCATATACGTAATACCACATTTTCTTTATCTTCCATATTGACAATCAGGACCGAATTTCCCTATTGACAAACATGACCAAATCTCCTTATTGACAATCATGTCCGAATATCTTTATTGACAATCATGACCGAATTTAATTATTAACAATCATTACCGACCTCATTATTGGCAATCATGTCCAAATGTCCTTATTGATAATTATCCAGAATCTCCTTATTGACAGTTGGGACCGAATCTCCTTATTGACTATCATGTCCAAATATCCTTATTGATAATCATCCCGAATCTCCTTATGGACAATTGGGACCGAATCTCGTTATTGATAGTCGGGACCGAATCTTCTTATTGACAATCATGTCGAAATCTCCTTATTGACAATTATGTCTAAATGTCATTATTGATTATCATTCCGAATCTCCTTATTGACAGTCGTGACCGAATCGCCTTTTTGACAATCATGTCTAAATCTCCTTATTGACAATCATGTCCGAATCTCCATATTGATAATCATCCCGAATCTCCTTATTGACTATCATGTCCGAATCTCCTTATTGATAATCATGACAAAAGCTCCGTATTGATAATCATGACCGAATATCCTAATTGATAATCATAGAACGTATTTGATGCGAATTGATTATTTTAATTATTCCGACATTGCCTAAATACCTCATATACTTAATACCAACATCTTCATTACTTAAATTGGAAGTCTTTATGTTAATTTGGTCTCGTATACATGTAACGCACTTCCTTGTTTATTTATACTGAACTGTATTTTTAACAGACATCTTCAAATTAAACTGTTTTTGATATTAAGTCGGGATGTTATTTGAAATCTCCTTTTATTTATACGGAACTGTCAAAATATACTTTTTTCGATGAGTTGCTGTCTCGAAAACGTATGACAGACATTTTCTATTACTCATATGGAACTGTCCTTAGATCAACTTTGTAGATGAATTGCTGTCTCCTAACTGTAATTTGTGGTATATCTATACCAACGAAATCCACTAAAACTTGTACCCCACGAATAATAATGAATCCTTAGAAGTTTAATTTTTCTGTATAATCTCGATAAGATGTCGTCGAGTCTCGGGTCCAATACAGCTAATCTCAAATCTATAACAGGGCCAATACAGAAATTGTCAGTTAATAACGCTATAAAATAATTTTAAACAGATCTTAATTAGATCACAAAAAAAATATATATAATTTTATTAGAATAATATTGGTAATCGAGATCAAGAAAATGTTGAGTAAGATTGAAAAAGTCAACCATCATGTCTTATTAATTAACATCATACAGAAAGGCTTCATTGGATGGATTTGTAACTAACAATTCATTGGTAGACGTGTCATAATGAAGAGCCCATGGGAAGCTAAGTCTATCTTCACTTGATAAGAGTTGTCTGTAGTGTTGTCCATCAGGAGAGAAAACGACCACGTTGCTAGTTTTCCATCCAACTACATACACGTTACCATCATTATCTACAGAGACACCTTGTGGAGAGTGGATAACACTTTTATCACAGAACGTCCACAGTATGTGACCATGGTAATCACAGCAGGTTACGCTGTCATTGCAATCTGTGTAGAACAATTTGTCACCGAATGTTGTAACGTACGCAATACCTGAAAGTTTGGTATTGTTAACATTGGTAATGGTTTCGTCATTCAGACTGATCATCTGTATTCCTTTCTCTTTGGCACAATATATTAAATATCCATCTTTGTATGCTACTCCACCATTATATGAATCCACTTTTATTGATTTCGTCTTTGATTTCTTCTTTAAGTCGATTATATTAATCTGATTTGATTCACCGGAAGTTACAGCAATAGAATCATCACCAATAAATACCACATCACAAGTTGGACCAATGTTCTTTATCTCAAAATCTTTTGATCCGTCAGTCTTTAGTACTGTTAATTTACCGTCTATATAAGAGGAGAATACCATCCGATCACCTGGAAGCAATGAACAACCACAGATATTTGACAACTTTGGCTTGATACGTTTCTGTAATGTCAGAGTCAGGTTATAGATATCTCTGGTTGGAAGAGTGACCATAATCTGGGCTTGTCTGTCCTTCCGTTTCTGAATGGTAAAATCACATGGATCAGAACTGACATTAATTTCTCCAAACTTCTGCATGCTGGCTGTTATTTGCTGTAAATACTTGTTAATCTGACATGAAATAGTGACTTGATTTGTGGAGTCACTTGTGGCAATCGATTTGATAAATTTTTCTTCGCCTATAATATCTTTTTCGATATCTTTCATTGTTAAAAATGTTTGAAGTTCTGACGCATGATTTTTAATACTGGCAAAGTTTTCTTGTACTTCAGCGATTTCTTTTTCCTTCTTTTGTAGAGAAGTTAACAATTTTTCTATTTTGCTTTTTTCTCTTTGTTCAACTGTCATAAGTTCTTTAATCAAGTCATCCTGAAGTTTATCAAGGTGATGATTAACGTTTATCCTGGTTTGTTTTATTGCTGCTTCAATTTCTCTTTTCTTGTTTTCTATAGATTTTAAATTTTCATTCCTGTTTGTGCTTAGTCGTTTTATATTCTCGACGACTTCCTGCAGGTTTTGTTCGATTTCATTAAATGCGTTTGAAGTTTTTACGTTTTTTATGAGTTCATTTATGTCAGTTAAACCTTTACAATCGTTGTGAGATTTCACACATTTCTTACAGCAAGGACAATCGTGTTTTGCGCAAAACAGCTCGTATTTCTCATTATGAAGTTTGCAGGTCTGAGATATTTGCAGGACTTCGGTGGGTAAGTTTTTGTATTTGGCGATAGAAACGGTTTCATGGTTTTTTGATGCCTTGGAAACTGCGTGATGTTTCTTACAATCCTCACATAGTCCTTCGTCACATTCGGAACACCATACTACTGAAGGTTTGGTAATCTGAAGGTTTTCACAAATACCACAAATACCCCAATTGGTGGCCATAATCCTAAAATAGATTGCATGTACTTGAATGAATACTGTTGTGTTTTTTTCTATGGTCGGGTTGTTGTCTCTTTGACACATTCCCCATTTACATTCTCAATTTTATCTAATATATGGGGAAATGTCTCGCATACTTTAAAGGTTATAATTTAATTTTATCTTAATGGCCTTTAATATTAGTATAAAGTTTAAGTTTCATTTAAATTCAATATCATTATATATTTTTACAGGCTAATGTTCAGGAAATGGCATACATAACATGTCCTCCGCCTTGAACGGCTTTTCTTATCTGTTAAGGTACAAGGACAATTACAAAAAACTTTTTTTTCGGTTATTGTCCTTGTAAAAACTTTTCTATAATAATCTTAAGGGGGTACCCAACACTATACCCCAAAAAAAATCCCGTCGTTTAATTTGTTTTAATTTTTTTTTCATTGATAAACTAGGCCCACCTAAACATCTTGTAAAAATTTTAAAAGATTTGAACCATACGTTTAAAAAATTTGGCAACTCAAATATAGCATCTTTTAGATACTAGAATCAGCCAAAATTGGAAGTTTCTGAAATATGGGTATGGGGTTAAATATGTTAAAATTTTTAAAACTTAATCCTAAATTGACAATAGCATAGCTAATAATGATAGCTGAGGTAAATATTAGTTCACTGATACCCTTTCCTTATAAGTCTTTTATTCTAGATTTAAAATTTTGCCTGAAATTTAATAGGGGGTGTCAAAATCAGCCCCCAAAAGTGAATGCTGTGCTTCTAGTATTTGAAGAAGAATTTTTTTTTGGAAAAAAATGTGTCGTTTAATTTTTTCAAAAAACTAAGCATTTGGAGTACTATACTAGTCGGTTGTTCTTGCACAATTTTTAAAAATTTTAACCGTTAGATTTTTTGGTATTTTAGTTTAAAGTATCCCCCACCCTCAAATTGGTTCATTAAAAAAGGGCAAAATCTATTCAAAAAGTACATAATGGCCATATTTTTTTTCGTCTTTTGAACTAGGCCTTAGATATTTGGCATGTGGATGTATCATCACGGGGTTAAGTGTCTTGCATCATGATGACCTTATTGTGACCTTCAAATATGACCTCAAGGTCAACTTTATATTGTTTTTTTCATGAAAAACACAACCATGTAGGCCATAACTTCTTCGCCCTTGACCTAGGTCTTACATCTTTGGCATGTGGATTTATCATCATGAGGTAGTGTGCCTTTTTAAAATTGTGACCTTCATGTGACCTTGAAGGTTGATCACGATGATGATAATTGTGTTTTTTTGTAAGAAACACTTGTACGGGCCATGACATTTATGTAGTTATGAATTAATATTTACTTTAAAAAAATCATAATACACAAGCTTTAATCGACCATACAACAATATAGACACATTTTATGACATGTCAATCCATTCCACGAACACGGAATACATAATGGACATGTGGTCTCATAAAATTGTTTGAAAAAGGAATAGTTTCTATTGAAGCGCGCACTGTACGTACTTAACTACTCAACAGACAGCAAGGTGAAAATTTCCTAGTAATCAAACAGACGGAGGAGTTATATATATGCCAAATATATACCAATAATGGGACGGACGGAAGGACAGACGGACAGGGGTACACAATACCACCCTCCTTGACATTTAGTTGCAGGGGCAAAAAAAGGATGTTACTGATTTTTGATTTGACACGTCAAAAACCTATGATACATAGGGAAAAGCTTTAAAGTTGGCAGATGCTTTACATGAGCAAGATTTTCAATTTATTGGTCTACAGATTCAACAATACAAAAATATACAATTCAAAACTTAAGAACAAAACTATTCGTGCAAAGAATGATGGCTCATGAGAGATGAAATAGAGCTGACTGTGCAAAATCCTTATACTGTGAAATCAAGTTCGTTTTTAGTTAAAAGCACGGCATTTACAAGTTTCACATTATTTTTTGGGCCCCTTATTATTATAGAGAACGATTACTCCATTCAGAAATAATCTTGAATTGAAACTTGAGAAGAAAAAAAATCACTTGTCACTTGCAGTATAACACCACACTTTCTTTTTTATATTTATTTCAAAATTGCATTTGATAAAAAAAAAAAATCAGAAAGATACACAAACATGACAAAAGCACAATAAAAGGAAAATAACAAATTTTGCTATCCCTTCGAAATTCATTGATAATGCAAAAATAACATGTTCTATTTATATCATACATGTGTAGTTTCAGTTTCAACCACGATTCTAAATATAGACTTTTATTTCCCTAAAATTGCGGACGGAATAGAAGACACCCGTTTATTTTCTACACCTGTCAGGATAAAGGTTGAAAAAAGATACTAGAAAGATGTAATATTTTTTTATTCAGATGAATATTTAAGCACATACATGTGTGTATTGTCTTGTGGACTGAATAGGATGTTTTTTTCTTCTTCTTGTCTTTGTTCCATGACATGTTAATGATGCACTGGTGGACGGTTGATTATCCCCCTCGGTATCTTCTTAATTTTTACATGAATATAAATCATGTAATAAAATATTCAATTGCACTTCAAAAATGTATGCCAGAAATTATTATAAATTATTCATAACCTATTTAACATTACTACGTATATTAATTACTAAGCCCATATTTCATTAAAAACTACAGGTATGGTTTTAAAAAAAAGTGTTGTTGAGTCCATTTAGTTTTGATTTTAATCAATTTTGTACGAAGATCTAGGAACAGAAGCATTGTATAATTGTCCATGGTTTATTTATTTATTTAGTTAACATTTTATTGTCGGAGGCTTGGATGAAATTTGAGAAAAGGCAAGACACGCATTGAGTAAACAAAAACAGCATCAGTAATTTGGCATAACAAGCAGATTACAATTGATGTAAACAATTTCAGGATAAAATTGCAGGTCCCTAAAGAAAAAAAAATTAAAATTCAAGAAATGATGTCAGATGGGGGAGCCGGGTAGGTAGAAGGGGTCCCGAAATCCCGGGCTAAAAACACGAAATCCCAAGTTTAAATAAATTTAAATCCCGCTATTTCGAAGTTTGAAAAAAGAATTCCCTTATCCCGAAATCCCGAAATCCCGAGCTTAAAAAAAATATCCTGGTGCAATTCCCCCTTTTTCCAACGTCCTAGTTTTCATTTGGTAATTTGTTTCACTCTGAAATTTCCCTTTTATGTCTCTTTGAAAATTCATTTATTGAAAATGAGTAAATTTAAATGGATTAAAAGATTAAATGAATAACAAATGGTGTACAGCTGCTCTTAGCAATAATGTAAACATTCTGATCATGATCTTTTAAAAGCTTGCATATTGCACATGATTTTAAAACGTAGCAAAGAATCGGAATATGAGTAAGAGTTATCTTATCTTAGGTGTTATGTATCCCCTTAAATAGTTGAATGCTTCAAAGAAAATGTAGTGCAATTTTCCGTTATAATTTTTTTCCCATGGGTTATAACTCGTACCTCAGAAACTACAAAGCGGAATATTTCGAAACTTTGCAGGTATATATATAAGGTGTTGTTGGGTCAAACCGGTCACATTTTACATGAAAATAATATAAAATAAATCAATCTTTTTCTTAGTAGGTATCACACAGAGTAGTATATACTAGTCCGCAAAAGACACAATCCAAGGAAATGTATTCCATATAAAGTGAAATTGGATACACTGTTCCTAGGTTAATGAAAAAATATATATCCTCCCCCTTTCCTCCTTTTTTTCAAAAGTTAAGCGGGGTATATCAATTGTATTCTTCACAAAAGAATCATTGTATCACATTTGTTCCTTAAGGAATATTCAAAAGGAAATTAACTGTGATAAAGTTTTTAAAAAGACGTTTGTTATTGAAGAAAATATAAGCGGACATCATTACTGTGCAGTTTTACACAATGATTCAATTGGTGCACAGGTAATTAAAATCTTTAAATAACTTGTTTGCTTTGATCCGATACCGGCATTTAAAGTCTAATTTGTCAACCTCAGCGTCGAGCATATACATTTTCGTAACACGTGTATTAAAAAATATTGATTGTCATTGCTTCTCGCACTCGTATTAGATTTTAATAATACAACCTATCGTATAAGTTTTATAAAATTCTGTTACAAATTGTACAAATGATTGCGCTGACAATGCGATGTTCCAATTAATGATTCTAAATGGCTTATATACGTTCTATCTGTTTTATAAATACATGATCAGAACTGCTTATCGAACTATATAGTCGAATACGTTTTTGATGTAAACCTATGTTATAAGTTTTAAAAAAATGGCAAGAATTGTGGATATTAGTAAGAGCGCGCTATTAAACAAGACCGAACGGACAGACATGCGGACGGAAAGACGGTATTTAAGGACGCCTAATATGTCTATGTCCCCAACAACGCATTACGCGGAAACAGTAAAGACAAAACTCCACATAACTCAAGGCACACAATAAAAACATAGTTGAAATAGGCATAATTAGTACGACATTCAAAGTGTTCTAACATATCTCATAAAACAACTGAAACGAAAGTTGATCAACATAAAATAAAACAGTTGAAGAAAATTCCTACTACATAGTTATAGTATGTGTGGTTGTGTGGATGTCTGTGTAAAATGTGACTGTAATATACAGAAATAAAATGATAAAATGACATACCTAATTTAGTCTTATCAATAGAACATTTCTGTGGAAAAGGAAGGTAAATGGTCACATGATTTAATGTTTGTAAGCCAGGGGAGATAATTCCATAAATATATAGAATAATGTTGTAAATATTCATCAAGTCACACATGAATTATCTGTATCAAATAGCTGACTAACCTGGTTTCTGTTTATTATCGTTTGTCCCCTTTTTCATCAATCCATCCTATGATTTATTCCTTTTCGTATAAACATTTATTCAAAAAATATATCTGAAGATTTAATTTTTTGTTCGTTATTGAGATTACATTTTGTTTCACTCTGTACATCATACATGTATAAGTACTATTAGAGTGTGTGCTAATTCGGGTTACAAAACTCAGGAAAGTTTGACCTTGAAAAAACTTTTGTTTTTTATGTGCATTATGAATTTTGTTCTCGCTTTGCTATCTTTTGGTGAAAGTGTATCCTATTAGTACATTTACATTCTAATATATCAGGAAACTGATGAGGCCTGCACTTTGGGTGTTGATTAAATTTTTAAAAAGGAAAAACAAATATCATACAGCCTTATTCACAAAAGTCATCTGGCTATAATCGTGTATTTTGAACATTGGATTTACTCTTACGCTGTTTTATTGTATCATAATATTGATATTTTACTAAAAGACTCTGTATGCAAAGTACGACGAAGTTCGTTGTGTTGTATCATTAGGTTAGACATTTGATATATCGTTTGTAACTTCTGTTTCATTTTCGTTTTGTTTGAGCAAGAGACTATTTTTTCTGATGAGGCGGACCTAATACAAAAGCTGAAAAACAAAATGGAAAGAAGCAAAAATCATTCACTTACTTTAGTGTCCGCTAAAACATGTTATCCCATTTGGGGACTATGTTGAAGGCATCTCTTCCATTTAGATGACAATAACAGATACAATATAATATATTCATTCAAGTCTGCTTCATATTTTGACTTTCATTTGGAATGAAACAATGAGAGTCAGTCAATCATGAAAATGAAAGTTCTGTTAAAAATAATTAAGTTGGTTAGTTTAAACATATTTATTGATAGTGGATTGGGAAACAAGTTTTACAACTTATATTAATCCCTTTCAACTTTGCGGGGGCGAGTGCTGCCTTGTAGCGGCATTAGCCTGCTCTTTTTCGAAATCTACAAGGGTGTCTTTAACGTGCAAGAGATATAGCTCTCTCTTAACACGGGTCAGCCATTTATCGTCTCCTTCCGACGGACTATCATCGTTTCCTCAAGACCATAGTCGCAATTGGTGTCAAGGGAGCGCCGAAAATTCAGTCCCTGAAATTTTCATCCCAACGGGAATCGAACTAGGAACCTTTGTGTTAGTAGTCCGATGCTTTTTTTTTATCTTTATTATATTCACAATTCATATATACATATCACAGTTTGCATTACACATAAATGAAAACAATGTAGATTATTATTGTCCTTTCTCTGAAATGGAAAATATTCTAATTTTACATGTAAAATCTATATATTTCCTTATTTTATTTCATCCTTAAATGACTCTCTAAAAATTAACTTGCTAATACTTTAATCTTGTATTCCTTCTTTTTTTTTACTTTTTACTAGTTTTAAATAAAATAATAAAAACAACAGTTCAACTATTACAAGGAGAGAAAAAAATGCGAAATGTTTAAATACTCAAATGATCTATTTTAATTAATGTTGGTTGTTTAATAAAAAAAAAAAACGGTTGGTTTCCAGACCAGAATTATGATACATCACACAAATTATTTTAAAATTATTACAAGTATTCAACATGTATTGTCCCCCTCCTTAAAACAGTTTATTCATCAAAACACCACAAACAAAGTTTATGTATCTCTGTGTATCTTTCAATCCTTGGAATACCACGAACATGACACTTTAATTCATCATCGTCCGATTTTCTAATGTCTCTAAATCTGTAGACGTAAGACATTGCGGTTTCATATTCCGTTTTATCAGTCTCTAAATTTACATGACGCGCTTCACCACGTTTCCCTATAGTACATATAACTACCGTGTCTCTCTTTTTTAATTTCCCTATAACACAACTTCCTTCTGATCGTTGGCTGTACACAACTTTCTGAAAATGACTATCTGTACACGGACTCTTCCCTGTAATTTTTTATTTCGTAGCGATAGTTTTTATTTTGTCTATTTGTCTATTTTCTTTATCCTTAACATCCGTGTGTAAATTCCGTTGAGTTCGCGACCCTTGACACACTATACTTTCCGTTATTTCATTGTCCTTTAAATTGATTGTTTTGTCCAGCGATACACAAACCCGCTGAACAACTTTCACTACAGGTGTAATGTTTATCTTTTCGGGGGCTACTAATGGGAGATCTATCGTTCCATCGTTTAGCATATCATCACCCGATTCCATTTCCATTTCCGAATTTTCAATATTAATGTTAAGTGTCTTATTAACGTCGTCTTCTGTATTGTTCATTCTTTCTTTCAATGTTTTCATCCTTTTATTGTCTCTGTCTCTATTCGATCTGGACTTATGCTTTATTCCTCTATTGACATGTATTGCATCACCCCTTGTCCGAACAAATGAAATTCTCATTTTGTCACCAAGGTAATTGGAATTCCATGTAAATTGTTCACAATCATCTATGACACTGTTAATTAACGCAACCAAAGGCTTTTGTAATTTTTCCATTATTGTTTCCCTTTAAAGAACCTCAACGTTTCACAGCAAAAAGTAAAGTTCACAAAACAACAAATACGCACAGTATAATTCTCAAAAATGTCAGTATTTCAACTTACATTACTGTTAGATAGTCACATTTACTTATTCCGGCTGGTTAAATCCAAATCCACTAGAAATAGTAACCCAAAAACAGGAGCAGAAAATTACACGTCTATTCTCTTGTAAGGTGCATTCGACTTTTTCTCATTTATCGTCTCCTTCCGACGGACTATCATCGTTTCCTCAAGACCATAGTCGCAATTGGTGTCAAGGGAGCGCCGAAAATTCAGTCCCTGAAATTTTCATCCCAACGGGAATCGAACTAGGAACCTTTGTGTTAGTAGTCCGATGCATTAACCACTACACCACGGCGTTGTTTGGCGTTTGGTCGTTAGATGACATAATATCAATAAACTAAATAACAGTATTAACAAAAACAATAACATGAAGATGAAATCTTATGACAGAGCAACATGAACCGCAGAAAAAACATTCTAAGTCCTGAAGGGTAAGCATATCCTGATCTATACGTCATGCTGTTCGTGTCAAAACACAGTTGGTGATAAGTCTAATTATGTAATGTCACATTCGAAGAAAGGAAAACGAAAATTGGATCATATTCGTCGTCTGTGAAACATATGTTTCATAACAATCAACCACTTCATGCAGGCGTCTGCAAATTTTTCGAAAGATGACTTTAACTTCACCACTCACAATCCTTGTTTAAGTACAGTACAACATTGAAAGTAATATCCATTTATCAAGGTAATCAAGATAGGAAATAATGTCTCTGGAATATTGTATCAACTAGGACATATAACTTCTATATGCAGGAGATGCTTGTATGATTCTTCATCAACACTAGCATTTTTTTTTTGTTCTAATTTGAATCTATCTAAATAGAACCAGTTAGCGTTCACATTATCTTTACTCCCAACGATCTCTCTCGGTATAATCTGAACCACTGCGTTCACACTACAAAAAAAAAACGTAATCGATCTGACCTAATTAACCGTAAAACTGTAAACACTGTGTATAAATAGAAAATAATTGATAAAATGTATGTGTTAATACACCGATACTCATACTTGAAAAAGAATGGACGAAGTTATTGTTTCTGTTGAATGTCAAGTTCAAATTTTAATACTTGTGTTCTTCCAGTTTTTATTCATTTTAAAGCAAACAAGAGTAGCAAAGAAGTTGCATAATGAAGAAATGCTGCGGTTTATAAAAAGAAAAAAACAGAAAAACAAAAGAAGACAAAGATTTCGTCAATATATGTTCTGGCGAAGAAATTGTTTTTTTCGTTTGTTTGCACTTGCCTGTACCCGAAGGAGATATTTATTTTAATGCGGCAGTAACAAACACAGAGGAGGTCCTGCTTAAGTAGTGTCACTTGCTGCGTTGTAAATGAAAAAAGTAAATGTGATAAGACAACAAATATCATAACCTAACTATTTTCTTTAGGTAAATACATCAAGTTTTCAATAGAAAAAAATGTAACAAACCTAATTTAAGCATATAGAGTTAAATTTAAGTCTAAGGATTTGAAATTAAAAATCAAATAAATGCAAAAAAAAATTAAATCATATTTCAACAATTTACAGAGTATTTGTATATAATCGTGGCAGTTACATATATAGTTTGTTATATGAAATTGCCATTGGAATGTATTTTTGAAAAAAAAATACGCACGAAATTAATAAAGTATTATTTTCATTTTATACCACTTGTCCGTATATAAGTTCAATATCTTTAGAGTAAATGTTCAACGAAATAAATGTGCGCTTTTATGATGTTTATTCACTATAGGGTCCAATGATATTAACTTCCTCGAAATAAAAAGAAGATCCCAATACCAACAATCATGATCATCAAACTGGTAAACCACATGGATCCATCTCCTTTAACGCCTGAAAATAAAGGTTTAAACTACAGATAATGTTATTATGGTCCATGTCACTGGTACTTTATTTCACCAAAGTTTAAATTGTATAAATCTATCAAGTAGTTTTAAATTTAGGTGAAAAAATTAACTCTGAAGGGAGACTTTTTACGTCTATGGAAAAGGCGTCTAATGCTATTCATGCATATCTTTCATGCAAATCAACACGTTTTTAAATGTTAAATCAGAAAAAAAGAACTTCATCGATAAATTTAAATATTACACAGGCAAATTTTGTTCACGTAAATATCACGTGAAATTCACGTGAATTTCACGTGAAATTTTTCACGTGAGATTCACCTCAAACGAGCTTATACATGAAACTCACGTGAAAATTTTCTCGTGAATTTCCCGTGAATCTGATGTGAAATTCACGTGAATTGAGATTAACGTGAAATTCACGTGAAATTTTACATGTGAAATTCACGTGAATTGAGCCTTCACGTGAAACTCACGTGAACTTTTCACGTGAAATAAACGTGAATCGAGCTTCTTTTAAAAAAAATGAAATTAAAGTGAATTCAGCCTCAATCACACAAATTTCACAGGATTTGAGCTTATTTAACATTCTTCTTAGTCTTGACCATGTGCTCATACTTCCATCCTATTTCTACTTTCTTTGTTTCCAAATGTTTTGGTCTTAAACAAAGAAAGCAATAAAATCCTCACAGGTTATAAATAATATTCAGGGCACCTTACATGTAGTTCACTCCTAGAACTATTTTGGTTGTGTTGGAGTCTCAATCCTTATTTGTAAATAATTTATGGACTTTATAGGAGATGTTTGCACTGATGTATATTTCATTTCAGTTGATTTTTATTATGTATGTATGAATAAGTCATATTGTGTGGTCATCAGTTTTGATACAAACCAATCACATAATATGGAAAAGTACCTGCACAAGATGCCAATTCTTTTTAAGAAGGTTTTAAAGAAGAAAAAACAGTTAACCTCACAACATATGCATGTACCCATTTAAAGCGTTTCAGTGGTTGTATTAAATTTCATCATAACTAAAAGAAAATATTCAAAGAATTTGATGTTGATGGCTATTCTCGATTCATAGATCGTGGCATATCTTTAAGACACCGGTCTTTTGTTGAGGACTGCATGTTAGAACCTAAATGCCTTCATGTGTTTTTGGTTGTAGTATTCATTGCTGTCTGATTGATGTTTACCTCATATCTATTGTACTAATAAACTAAAATAGAAAGTTCTGTGAAATATAGCTGATATACAAATGTACCATATTGAAAGTCTCTGTAATTTACAATCATTTACTTCTTATTTCATATATGCAAAAATTGTTTGTTTTTCTCATTTTAACCCTGATCTTAAGGTTAATGCATAATGTTGATCTCAAAGCTTGGCTGCACAATAAGCTAAAAAAATTTGTTATATCATTTTTTTATATAAAATTCATTTTAAAACATTTTTATTTTTTACTGTAACATGTATGTTGACACAATAATTTGAATTGTATTATAATCATGTATAATTCTGAAAGTACTTGAGGTTGAAAAAATATACACAATAGTTAATTCCAGTTGGTTCACACTTCTTGAATACACCACTACATTGACTCTGTTAATAATGTTTAAGACTCCTCTTCTGCATATAATTGCTTTTTGTTCCCAAGGATTCCTTCATACATTTGCACTTATCCTCCTAAGATGTTGCTCCAATAATAAAATCCTGTAATGCATACTTAGCAATCAGACTCTTGGAATACTTCCTACAGTTCCTGTAATATAACAAAATCAGCATGTTTGTATTTGTAGTCGAGCAAAAAAGATTACATCAATTTAACATGTTTAATCTCCAATGATTTATCAAACTTATAAAAGGAGATAACTGTATTGTATTTTAAGCTTTGACATGATCAATTGGTGATTTGATGGTGATTATTATTTACCCAGTTAACATAACCAATCATGACCCATAAAACAAATACTGTCAAGCAAATAATACCAAGTCCAAGGTCAGAAAAACCAAGCCAGACAGACATGTGCACCTTGCAATCATTACCTACACCAAATATAGTTGATCTCTTAATTAATTATAGCTTGTATATACATGATATAGTATACAACGAACAGACCAAAATATGAAACTTATTATTGACCAATGAACCATGAATATCAGGTCATAATAAGATGAACCCTGCCCAGACAGACATGTACACTATACAATCAGTTGCAGACAAGACAAAAATGGCATGATTGATGATGCCAGTAATTGTTTAATCTTGGTCAAGCTCTTTTGATAATTTTCCTCAAACAACAAGCATAACACATGGGAATATCAATATGAAATAAGAATTGAAATCCTAGGAAATACAGATAATAAAATTATATTCTCATAAATTTATATGGACTAAAAATGGTAACTAAATGCCTAATTCCATACATGTATATAGCAGATTAACTCTACCATTGATCTGTTGATTGATAGTATTTTTTTTATTTTGTCAGTTTGTGTGGACTCCTTTTTAAATTTGCACAGGCATGACAGGATTCTGCATCTTTGTTATATACCATTTTGACTACAAATACTGTAACAAATACATACCAGTTTAAGTTACATGTACTGTTGCTCTAGGGTCTCCTCTACATGTATATCTAATCAATTCATTCATTTAATTGTATAGCTTCACTTCCACTTACATCTTGGGAGCTACAAATATGTAATTCTTAAAATTTAAATTCCATTAACATGATTAATTATTATAAATATATAAGCCCTGAACCTGATAAATGTTTTCCAAATAACAAGAGGCTCTCAAGAGGCTCTCAAGAGCCTGAATCGCTCACCTTAATTCTTTTAGTTAAATCTCTCATCAATGATTATTTTGGCTTTTCAATTTATTTAAATGTTTTTTGGATCGTCCTATTTTCTTCAAAAGCCAAAAAAAATAATCATTTTCTCCTATGTTCTATTTTAGCCATAGGAGCTATGTTTCTTGACATACAAGGAAATAAAATACAAAATTTATACTAGATACTCTGAAACTCATTTAGCCTAAGTTTGGCTGAAATTGATACAGCAGTTTCAAAGGAGAAGATTTTTTAAAGTAAGTTAACATGATGAACAAATTGTGAAAAAAGTCTTTAAAGGGCAATAACTCCTTAAGGGGTCAATTGACAATTTTGGTCAAATTGACTTAATTGAAGATCTTACTTTGCTGAACATTATTGCTGTTTACAGTTTATTTCTATCTATAATTATATTCAAGATAATAAATAAAAACAGCAAAATTTCCTTAAAATTATCAATTCAGGGGCAGCAACCCAACAACAGGTTGTCTGATTCATCTGAAAATTTCAGGGCAGATAGATCTTGACCTGATAAACAATAATACCCACGTCAGATTTGCTCTAAATGCTTTGGTTTTTGAGTTATAAGCCAAAAACTGCATTTGACCCCTATGTTCTATTTTTAGCAATGGCGACCATGTTTGTTGATAGATCAAAACTTCGGATACAATTTATAAATAAGATACCCTAAGGAACATTCATTTAAAGTTTGAAAGTATTTGGCCCAGTAGTTTCAGAGGAGAAGATTTTTGAATCAGTTTACGACGACAGACGACGGACGCCAAGTGATGGCATAAGCTCACTTGTCCCTTCGGGACAGGTGAGCTAAAAAAATAGGAATACAACTGAAAATTCATTTACCTTAGACATATGTCAGATTCACACAACCAACTGTTGTAAAAAATATTTGCCAAGAGCAGTGAATCGGATAATTAGGTCAAACACTCACAGAAATTTTTAGATTTTTTGGTTGACATACAGACATAATAGAGGGAAAAAATCAAATTTCTCTTTCGGTCAGACAGTCCCTAGTCAGTTTGGCACAGACTGCAACGTTAACAGAGAAAACAATGGATTTTTTTTTACAACCAATAAGTGAACATCACTAGCAAAATGACAAATACTAGTTTTCTAGATTGAACTGTTGCACATTTTGTCAGGATCATTAACAGCTGTATTGTTCTGTTCATTGTTGAAGGTCATAATAAAAGTGGCCTAAAAGTGCTTGCATCCCCTTCATGTTGAACATGGCTGATCATGATCATTTTCTTATTGGCAATCTTACCACATCTCCTTATTTTTAAATTACTAAAAATTTTCAATCTTCAACAATTAAATTCTATTCATTTACAAAACAAGAATGTGTCCAAAGTATACGGATGCCCCACTCGCACTATCCTTTTCCATGTTCCATGGACCGTAATTATCTAATTTGGCATTAAAATTAGAAAGATCATATCATAAGCAACAAGTGTACTAAGTTTCAAGTTGATTGGACTTCAGCTTCATCAAAAACTACCTTGACCAAAAACTTTAACCTGAAACTCCCACTTTCATTTTTTATGTTCAGTGGACCGTGAAATTGGGGTCAAAAGTCTAATTTGGCTTAAAAATTAGAAAGATCATCACATAAGCAACAAGTGTACTAAGTTTCAAGTTAATTGGACTTCAGCTTCATCAAAAACTACCTTGACCAAAAACTTTAACCTGGACGGACGAATGGAACCACAGACGGACGGACAAACGGAGCCACAGACCAGAAAACATAATGCCCCTCTACTATCGTAGGTGGTACTATCGTAGGTGGGGCATAAAAAATGTACACCTCTACTTTTGCATAGACTGATAGGTACTATTTCTGAGACTGTACCAAAAATATGTATTACTGGAAATCCACTTTTAATATTCAGTACTATTTTGTAACTTTAAAATTATTGTAATTTTAGGTACTTTTTTTTTTGTACTAATATAATTGGTATAGAAATAATAAAATTTGGTATAGAAATAATACCCACAGTGATCACAATATTCCATGTTGGAAAATCATAACTTTAAGAAATTTGAAATAGACAAGTACTGTAAAATACATGTACAGAATGTCCAGTACTATAATTTTTTAGAACAGAAATAGTACCTGCAAAAGTAGCAGTGAACATGTACATGTACATTGTATATCATGTAATCAATTAAAGGTAATCTGATCAGCACTATGAAGCAATGTCATTAATATTCAAAACATTCTGCCATTATCAGAAATCAAATTAATCTAAACTCCAATGACATTCTATATATATGTGCTAAACACTCAAAACTTTTTTAATACCGCAATCTGACAAAATTCATAGATATACATGTACACAATCCTCATTAAGTATAAAAAAGAAGATGTGGTATGATTGCCAATGAGACAACTGTCCACAAGAGACCAAAATGACACAGACATTAACAACTATAGGTCACTGTACAGCCTTCACAAATGAGCAAAGCCCATACCCAATAGTCAGCATACAAGGTAACTAGAGGCTCTTAAGAGCCTGTGTCGCTCACCTTGGTCTATGTGCATATTAAACAAAGGACACAGATGGATTGATGACAAAATTGTGTTTTGGTGATGGTAATGTGTTTGTAGATGTTACTTTACTGAACATTCTTGCTACTTACAATTTTCTCTATTCATAATAAACTTGGCCCTTTAGAAATGTTTAGTTACAGAGGAAAATATTTTTAAAAAATTTACACAAGTTAATTACCAAATTAATGTAAATTGTTAAAAATTGACTATAAAGGGCAATAACTCCTTAAGGAGTCAATTGACCATTTTTGTCATGTTGACTTATTTGTATTTCTTACTTTGCTGAATATTATTGCTGTTTACAGTTTATCACTATCTATAATAATATTCAAAATAATAACCAAAAACGTCAAAATTTCCTCAAAATTACAAATTTAGGGGAAGCAACCAACATTACCAAACAACCAGTTGTCCGATTCATCTGAAAATTTCAGGGCAGATAGATCTTAACCTTATAAACAAACTTACCTCAGATTTGCTCTAAAGGCTTTGGATTCAGAGATATCAGCCAAAATCTACATTTTACCCCCATGTTCTATTTTTAGCCATGGCGGCCATCTTGGTTGGTTTGGTGGGTCATTGGACACATTTTTTAAACTAGATACCCCAATGATATTTGTGGCTAAGTTTGGTTAAATTTGGCTCAGTAGTTTCAGAGAAGATTTTTGTAAAAGTTAACAGACGACGAACGCCAAGTGATGATCAGAAAAGCTCACTTTTTGTTGGTTGCTGCATCATAATTATTACAAGTTAAATGAATGCAAGTCATTAAGTACATATATGTAGTTACTACACAGCTACTTTTGCATAGGTACTAATTAAATTTCCAGTACTACATATTTTAGTACAGAAATAGTACCTATGCAAAAGTAGCTGTGTAATACACAATACATGTATTTGAAGATAAAATAAAGGATAATCTAATTATTATCAGTCTCTGGTCAGAAATGAAGCCACACAACAGCGAAATGTAAGTCTCAGAGATGCACATACAATCATTGTATATATACATTTGTACATGTATGATGAAGATTAATACTTACCATTGGCTGTCAACATACATTTTATGTACATGTGTACATGTAAAAATGGACTGTCAGGCATGGAGTCATTTGACACTGCATATAGGTTCCTTCATTCCAGTATCAGTCATAATCCATAGTCAACTCCTCTGTCCATTTCTTGTTATATTGCTGAAAGGGAGAAAACAGTATTTAGCATGTGGACACAATACTATTCAAAGAGTTTTGAAAACAATTAGCTTATAATATCCATGAATTTCTTTCTATTTGTATTAGACTTGGAATTGTACTAATTATCTACATGTATCAAATATCATGAGCCTGTGTCGAGCCTGTGTCGCTCACCTGTCTTCACTGTTGTTTTAAAAATCACAATTAATAGCATTAGATACCCTTTTAATGATTGAGGCAAAGTTTGATTAAATTTGGCACAATAACTAAAAGCAGGTCATCCCATCATTGTCATGATTGTCATCTAACAATAGTAACTGAAGACCCTCCCCCTTTTTGTCATTATTAAATTAGTTTTCAAATTGTTACCATTCGAAATTGATTTTTATACAATTTTCCCTTACACTTCAATAATAAACCCCTTTGATCTTATAATTTTACCACTTTGGTATCGAACCTTGAGGCTCAATTTCATAGAGATCCATAGAAAGGTACACTGTATGGGATTTGCTCATTATTGAAGGATGTACTGTGACCTGTAGTTTTATAATATGTTAACCTCTATGTCATTTAATCTTGGGTGAATGGAAATAATACCATATCTTCTTATATCTATATATTCGTTCAGATGTACAATGTATGAACATATACAAATGATGCACAATGTACATGTATATTATTCAAGGGTTTAATGTTTGGTTACATGTACCAGAAATCCTTGTTTTTTACCCATAATTATAACAAGGTTTAGTCCATTACACCAAAAAGTAATCCAAATCTTCCTTTTGAGGTATGGAACTTACAATGCTACATGTACAAAGTGGTACAATTTTATAGAGATCCTACACATACACAATTTATTGCCATGAAACATGAAAAATGCTTGTTTTGGACCATAATTCCAGATCAGTTTCTGCTTAAATAAAATAGTCTGAACTGAAACAAACCAAGGTTGGCAAAAAAGTGGTCAATACTAGTATTGACCATGCCAGTGGTAAATACCGGTATTTACCGGGAAATACTGGGAAATACTGGGAAATACCGGCAAATACTAGTCGATTGAAATTTTTAGTGGTCATTACTATAAAAACCACTATCTACTTGATCGATTATAAATACAATTAATAATTAATTTATATAGAAAGTGTTCAAATCATTTTTAATGCTTTCATTTCTAATTCTATTGTAAATTCAAACAGGGATCTATATAGATTAATGTGTACATAATATTATAGTAAAAGATAAAAACTTTTTGTCCCTGCTTCAAATTTCCATTTCCAGCATGAAGAAGATTTTTATCTCACAGTTAAATAGTTTTAAACAGGAAATAATTTATTGTTTAAGGGAGTCTTCATATATCAATTTTATTACTTTCAACCCATGTACTGTCAACTTTTATTGGAGGCTGTTGTTTTAGTAATTAAATTTTCACACATAGCAATGCCAGGTGATAGGTAAAAAGACCCATGTAACTTCATTTACCTGTAGTTTTATTTACCTTTAATTTTAATTACCTGTAAAATCATGATTTTGAATAAAAATATATTGATTTAAACATGTTGAAATCAAATATAAATTTGTATATATATATATATATATCTTAAGTACAATGAAGTATATATGCAATATCATAATTCATAAAAACTAAATTTTAAATCAGTAAGAATAAGTGTTATATAAATGAATAAAACATATCAAATTCATTAATTTTATAAGCTGACACATTATATTTGACTTTTTATCAAGATTTTACTTCAATTTATAGTAGAAACAACCATGAAAATTTCAATTGACCAGTATTTGCCAGTATTGACCACTTGGGGAGTATTGTCCAGGGCGGTAAATACCGGTAAATACCACTGGTAAATACCGGGGGTGGTATTTACCGCCCAACCTTGAAACAAACGTTACACTTGATATGCAACTTGTCATGGAAAAACTATACAATAATCATGATAAATCATAATAATCAGATCAATATCTTCAAGCATACATGTATATACATGTAACCCCAAAAAAAGAAATAAACTGATTATTTGCATGAACTTAGTACATACAATGTAGCTCTGCAAAAATAAAACATCTAAAGTTATTTTTTCTGAACAGAATATTTAGAGCTTCATTTGTAAACTTGTTACTGCTTGTCATAATCT
Organism: Mytilus edulis; assembly: GCF_963676685.1. Taxonomy (NCBI): domain Eukaryota; kingdom Metazoa; phylum Mollusca; class Bivalvia; order Mytilida; family Mytilidae; genus Mytilus; species Mytilus edulis. Next base: position 53,718,059 of record NC_092353.1, on the reverse strand, counting down.
AAAATAAATATATCTATAATAAGGGTGAGGGTTCGTCAATGATGTTTAACCCTTCCCCCCTCCCACTTTCTGTATATGTATGTGCCAGTCCCAGGTCAGGAGCCTGTAATTCAGTGGTTCTTCTTTGTTGCTTTGTTTGTTACCTAGGCCTAATGATATTTGTTTTTTGTTCATTTTTTTGTTTATTAATTCAGCAATTACTAGTTTTTTTGTTTTAATTTTTTACATGTACATTTGTGATTTTGGGACCTTCCTTACATGTAACATTGTAAATGTAGCTGAGTATGTGATATTGGCTTTGCTTATTGTTGAAGGTTGTACAGTGACCTTAAGCTGTTACTTTCTGTGTCATTTGGTGTCTTGTGGAGAGTTGTCTCATTGACAATCAATTCCACATCTTTTTTTATATTGTATCGTCTTGTTGTAGTTACAAAAATGTATATATCATGATTATTGATTCATACCATTTCGCCAGTGCAAGACTTACAAAAATGTATGGGAACATTTCCCTCCCCTAACTGGAAATCCCCTGGCCCTTGTGGTAGTTTTCTATAAATTGTTATCCAAATGTTTGATTAAGAGAAATCAACAATTGTTTTCCTTATGATATGGTGTTAAAGGGTATCTAATGTAAAAAGTGAGGTACAGCCACCCGCAAAATAAGAGTGTACGACAGATTAGGTATTTGTGCTGGCTTTCAGTTACTGCTAGCTGGCTAGCAAGTCTTGAAACTTGTCAGTGATTGTCCTGTGTCATGTACAAATGTACAAATGTATGTAATATTAAACTGCAACTGTTTTGTTATCTATATATATGACTTTAAGTTAATCATAGATAAGATACATGTAGTACAACATGTACAATGTATTATCGGTTTGAATCATAAACAAATATTCTTCTTGTCGCTAATTAGTGAGACCGTAAATAACGTTTTGTTTTGATAAAGTAGTCAAAAATGAGTAAAAACAATGATGTTCATTTTTTGTACATACAATGTATACGAATTGTAAAACATGAAAAGTATTTTGATAAAATTGAGAATAGAAATGTGGAATGATGTCAAAGAGACAACAAACGGTATCGGGACTGTTCGCCCCAATAACATGTTCGCCCTGGGTAAGTTCGCCCTGAGATCGTTCGCCCTACTTAAAAAATATTAATATTCAGGGCATTTAAGTTGAATAAACTTATTCAGATATTTCTATGGTATTGTAGTGTAATTGCCCCGTAGTTCTAGGGGGTTTCCCCAACCTGTCACACGGGTACTGGTACATCACCGAGGGATCCGAAGGGACACATGACATGACGTAACAGTTGGGTACTTCCAGCCTCTTCCTCGATGACATCGCTCTCTCACCACGGAACGAGCAAGGCAATGCGCCTGATATCTGGGGCTAGACGAGGTTAGCTGGGACTGACACCTTGTAGGAAGGTAAGGGCACTCTTACACTAAGCATAGCTTGTATCAACCCCTCGGGTAACCATAGAGCTCAGCGAGACAGGCCAAATAACACTTTACTGGTAGTTGCGGGTGGTTTAAATTTTGGTCCTGTAGGGGATTGGACGCCATTTTGGCATCACTCCAAAATTTTGAGTGCCTTCAGTCAAATCTAAAAATAAGTTTTTTGTCTAAGGGAGACAAACCAGGTCCGATGGTATACTTTCTAGTTGAAAGTCAGTAGAAATACATCGTTTTTGCATAGTTTTTGGGCTGAGGAAAAACTTTTTGAAAAGTTTGCTTTAGTGGTAGCGAGGTCACGTCAGCGGCGAGATTTGGTCGCCATCTTGGATTCTGTTTACAGATGTAAACAAACGGATGTAAACAAACACAAGAGCAGTTTGCTTTTATAGTGTTCCGTGTATATTTATTTTTGACTTGAGTTTTTATTGAATAAAAAATTATTGTTGATCCGTGTATATATATAATTTTGTGAATTATATTGAATAAAGTCAAATAAATTTTTATAACTTTGTAAAGTACAAAGTCACTATGCAGGGGTACATGATCAATATTAACACCTGTCCTAAGGTAATACTTACCTGCATACCTGGCATAGGGGAGGCCATAGCAGGAAGGATCATGGATATTAGGGCAAAAGGTATCCACATTGATAGAGATGTTTTATTCCAAATTCCACACTTGAGAGTGACAGAAGGTATTCTGGGTATAATTGATTTTTCACGAAGACCAAGAGCTGAGCTCAGGGAAGCTGTCCGTGACGGAGCCTGTTCTGTGAGTATGTTGCCTCCAAAGCCTGATCATGTGATTGTTGATATGGAGCCAGAGGAGTATCCTTGTTCAAGTTTTAAGGATACAGGTACTCAAGATGAGGTAGAATCATCTTGCTCAGAGGATGGAGCCTGCTCCAGTCTTGAATGGGACAAACATCGCCTGGAACAAATACAAAGTCGTTCTGAACATTTAACTATGTTAGAGCAGTTACATTGTGAACCATCACAGGAGAGCCTTTCTTCAGAGAGTTTGAACTCAGACCTGAGTGTTTGTAGCAATGAGTATCATACTCAACCACCAAGGATCAACATGGTTGCACACCCTCAACCAGACAGTCAACAGGACGGTGATGTCCCATATGACAGAATGTTCATACCGCTTAGCCAGAACTGGCATATTCAAAACCCTATAGTAGATCAACAGGAAGATTGCAACCATCAACAAGAGGTGCAACAGACTCCGCCAAGATATAAAAGCCCTGATTATGACCAACAACCAAGGTTCTTACATACACCTACATCTGACCATGTTCACTTTTCACCAAGTGTACAACATGAGCACCACTATGTCGACCAATATCAACATGGCTTCAATAGTCTTCACCGACTGGAAGTCAACAAGAGTCAACAAAGAGTGCAAATGCAACATAAAGTACAATGCCTACAACAACGGCTAGACCAGCTTCAACAAGGGGTCATTAACTATGCACAGCCTGTGCAACAACAACATCTAGCTGCAGCGCCGGTTTCTATACCTCAACAGCGGCTACAACAACAGGTTAGTGAAGTTGTTCATCAAAAACCAAATTATCCAGAACCAAGGTTTCAACCACCAAGTTCTGTACCAGAAGTTCAACAACATAAGATGATTGGTCACCCAACTTCTATGTATCAACCTCCTAGAGGTGAACCACCGCCACAAGCACCAACAAATTTAATGCCTTACAACCATCAATTCATACCTGGTTTAACGTACCCAAGTTTGGGTCAGTCACAACTATTACACGTGCCTCAGTTACCTATGCCTGGCACACAGCAGCAACCTCCCCCATCAGGAGCACCTCAGCTGCATTACAACCAACCTTCAGCAAGACAGAATGAATATAATAGTGATTACTATGGGAGACAAGAAAGAAGTGATCCTAGACATAAATATATAGGTGATTCTGACATGTCAAATGTTTCAGCATACCGCCAGTCCAGAACAAAGCGAAGGTCAGAACCTGAGTACAACAGACCTCATAAGAATCAACAGCGTGATTTCTCACCTTTAAGAAGTGTAAGGAGTTTTCCATTACACCGTAGTCGTTCAAGTCCTAGAAGGTCTAAAATGTCTAGTGACTCCCGATCAGAATCTGACACAGATGGTCAAAGTTCTGAAAGCAGTCAGGAAAGTAGACAAAAGGAGAAAATAGAGAAAAGACAATTTCTGTCCTCGATCCCGAAAACGCTCCGCTATAATGGGAAGGGCAACTGGAAAGCCTTTTATACCAAGTTTTCTAGTTATGCTAAAATGGCCGAGTGGACAGATAAACAAAAAAGGGAACAGCTCTGCTGGTGCCTAGATGATGCAGCCAGTGAGTATTACACCTTAATCCTAGAAAATAACAAAACAGCAAGTTTTTCTGATATTGTATCCAATATGAATAAGAGATTTGGTCATCAAGAATTGCCAGAAACCTCACAGGTTCAGTTCCAGACAAGTGCCCAAGGAGAAAAGGAGACCTTGGAGGAGTGGTCGGAAAGAGTGTTGACTCTCGCCACTAGAGCCTATAGCAGGTACAGTGAACAACTAATGACTGAACAGGCAATCATGAGGTTTTGTCAGGGTTGTAATGATACTGTTGCTGGAACAGAAGCTTGTATCTCTAAACCAAAGTCCATGGATGCAGCCTTGGATATGATTAGATGGTGTCAGCACACTAGGAAGGCAGTCAGTGCCATTCAGAAAACTAGCAAGAAGGAGGAGTCTCTTTCAGAGAAGTCAGTTAACTCACCAGTAGTTCTTGGTGTAGGTAGCATCAAGTCCAGTATGGATAATCGTCTCTCTCGCATAGAAGAACATATAAAGAAAATGATGTCAACAGTAACCAGTTTGGTTCAGGAACAATCAGTCAAACATGGAACCAGTCCTAATTCTAGGTCACCTAATCAAGACAACAGGTATTCTGATTATTCGCCTACTGGTAATTATGGTCGAGGGCGAGGGAATAACTCTGGGGACAGGAGATATACCAGACAGGGTTATTATAATAATGAATGCTTTAATTGTCACCAGCAAGGTCATTATATCAAAGACTGTCCAGAACTTTATGTACAAAAAACAGAAAGACAGTCAGTACAGAAAGAGCCAACATCTCAACAAGTATCTTTTGATGAGAATAACAAAGACGATTCTCATGAATCTGAAGGAGTAGTATCTGGAATCAGTACAGTTAGATCACTAGGATCAGCCAAACTCTTTAGAGTTGAAGTATATATTGCGGAAAAGAAAGTACTCGCTCTAGTTGATTCAGGTTCTGAAGTAACTATTCTTAAGGACACAATTTTTGACACTTTGGAGCCTAAGCCCTATGTTATCAAGGAGACTACTATGCATGGTGCTGGTACCAACATGACAATGCCATGCAGGCTTTCTAGTCCTATAAAGTTTAAGATTGGAGATATACAGATCAATCAACAACTGTATGTAGCTCCAGTTTCATGTGATATGATACTGGGATGTGACTTTATCATGCATAATAGAGTTGTCATGAATATAAGAGAACTAACATTAACTGTACAGAATAGGAACATGTCACTTTTACTAGAAGATGAAAATATAACTCATGAACCTAATGTCAACGTTGTTCATGGAAAGAACACTTCAGATTCATCGTCAGATAAGAAACCCAGAACAGAAGGGTCAACACAAAGGTTCCCAGCCAGCAGGCAAAATGCTGAATTTCATCTTGAAACAGTCGTTCCTCAAGTAGATTCTAACCTAGCCATGAGGGCCTCAACATCTACACAGGGATCTGAGCCTGATCAATGTAGAGACAGTAGGGTTGACAAGGTAGAATCAAGAGAGAGCCTTGGGTTTTATACTTGTCCCAAAAGTGGAAAAAGGGAGAGGACTTGTGTTCAAAGTCGAACAGACCGTAAATGTCCTGTAAAGAACTGCCAAGTAGTGGTCGATAGAAGAGACGTAAAACGACATTGTTTTGAAGAACATCTTTCTGATATCTTTCAGACCTATCATTCCAAAAGACTGATGGAGGACAGAAGATTTCACCAACATAGAGCTTATGTGGTTATGCTCCTAGCAAAATGGTTAACCAGGCAGGAAACAGTGACTGCCAAAGACTTGGTGAATTTCCTCAATGAGAAGTCTTTTGTGCCCCGTTCTACACATGTTACAGGGATACAAATTCAAGTCCATCGTACAGTTTGTAAAGAGATGGGATGGACAGACTATTTCAGATATAGCTTGCGACCGATAAACAGCCCTGCCTGTTTACTCAACTGGAGAGTCCTTACTTCAGTTCTAAACTTTTTAAGCCCTGAACAACAAGATATGGTAGCCGAAGGATTTAGCTACAATCCTAGAAATCCTCCTGAACCTGAGGAACTTGCTGAGATGAATGCCAGTTTCTGGCCAGTGTTTGTTAACAAAGCTCAAGATGAGTCAGCAATCCCTCAAAAAGAAGGGGAGGAAGACAATGTTCAGTCTGAACAAGAAGGACGTACCATAGTAATGGACGAAATAGAAGAAATTCACCATGAGAGTGAAAGTTTGAACACTGAAACATCTAGCAAAAAGAGAAAATTGCAGTCCAATATTGCTGACAATGAAACAAATGCACACCATACTCCAAAGAATGAAACCGCACTTCTCCTAGGACGCCAAATTTCACAACTAGCTGAATCCCAGGTAGAGCATTCTTCTTCACATCTCAAGTTGAGTCAGAGCCCTCAAGTTCCAACACTTGTGGTTATACAGTATGAAGGTTTGCAGTGTATGGCAAGAGTAAGTTCTGTGACGGAACTGTACAAGGTAGTAAAAGATAGATTCCCTGAAAGTGGGAATGTTTCACTGATCTGTGAGGGAACAGTCTTAGAAGATAGTGTATGTTTTGACCTGTTAGGTCACCGTCCTCACATTGAAGTGAGGCGCCTTCAGTAATAAAATTGTAAAAAAAAAAAAAAGAACAGTTTTCCCAGTTTGGGATTTAACGCCTTTGAAATTATGTTGAGTGTGAACCAGTTTTGTATTTTCTGTGATTTTTATTAGTTTTTTTTTTTTTTTTTTTTTTGCTTCACACTCTCACATGTAAAGTGTACAAATATGTTGAAAAGTTGAAACAGATATATAAGAGTGGTGTCATGACCCTGTTATTATGTAAATTTTGGTGATACTAACTATTAAAGTAGTAAAATAGTTAAATGCATCCTTATATAGAGGCACTATATATGTGGTTTTTTTTTTTGACAAAGAGTCAAATTATTTATGGTCATGTACATCCTTCCCAGTTTTGGGATTATAGACCTATAGTATTTAGTCGGTTGTAAATTATGTATAAAGATATACATGTACATGTTAGTTAGTTTCATTTGGAAATTCAGGGCGGTATTAATGAACTTGTCATTTAGACATTGAGATAGTTTTATATTTTGAAGTATGATTTTTGTCAGTTAAGGTCTGAACAGTTGATACATGTATATGTATGTGAACATTACACAGAGTCAGGGTTTTTAGACGTGTTGAGCACGCAGTTTATTGTCTTGTAATGAGACCCATGTCCAGGACTGTATAAGTTGGAATAGCATATGGCTATGGTCGACCTGGAGTTCGGCTGTTATTTGTCCTGAAGAACCTGTTGAGGTTGGCACCCTGTGGCAACTCTGGTGTGTAAATTGTTGGGAGTTTGGTACTCCATAGATAAGATAGCTGTTCAGAGCTCGATTTTCATATGTTTATTTTTACATGGGTAATTAAATTATTTTTTTTTTCCTTGGGAAATATTAAGTTTTGTCAATTTTCCCCTTATCCAGGATTAAGGGGGGTGGATACTTAGGATACCCTGTGTCATGGTTTAATTAGTAAAAGACGTTGCCAGTCTTCCCCTTGGGAGTTTTAGTAAGATATACAGTCGTTTTTGTCGGAACTGTAGTTCCTCCTTTTTAAGATGGAGGGGGGTGTAGTGTAATTGCCCCGTAGTTCTAGGGGGTTTCCCCAACCTGTCACACGGGTACTGGTACATCACCGAGGGATCCGAAGGGACACATGACATGACGTAACAGTTGGGTACTTCCAGCCTCTTCCTCGATGACATCGCTCTCTCACCACGGAACGAGCAAGGCAATGCGCCTGATATCTGGGGCTAGACGAGGTTAGCTGGGACTGACACCTTGTAGGAAGGTAAGGGCACTCTTACACTAAGCATAGCTTGTATCAACCCCTCGGGTAACCATAGAGCTCAGCGAGACAGGCCAAATAACACTTTAGTATATATTCTTGAAATTTATGGAAACAGGGAAATATTTAAGTGTATGGCTTGTTTAGGATCATTAAAATTGTTCAATGACAAAATAATTCGGATCACTGATTATTGTGATACTAGTCTTTTGATGGATTATTAATAAAAATCAAACGTTTTGTTTTTGATAAAATATATAGCTGGAAATTAATAAAAACAATGATGTACGAACTGTAAATCATGAAACATGTATGTTTACATGTTCATTTAGTATTATACTCTGAAAGTATACGTAGTAATCAATAAAGAGAAATAAATTGTATTCCAGTATTTTACTCTGTAAATCAAAGCGAAAATGATAAATTGATTGCGGGAATATAAACATGATAAATATTCTGTCAATTTTTCAACAAACTTTAACATATTTCGTTCAAATACTTAAAACTATGAAATCAGAACAATTAGAAAAAAATAAAAAAATCAGGGCGAATGGACCCTGGGCGAACAGGAATCAGGGCGAACAGATACCAGGGCAAACGTGAATCAGGGCGAACGGACCCGGATTCACAACAAACAGACAGTTTATTTATTATATATGTCTCTGTTATAATACTGCATGAATTGTAACAGTAAACAAATATCAATAAAGATATTAAAGTACGTACTTAAACAAAATTAAAGGGAAAATAATTTTTTGTTTGCAGCAATACACATATTCGCCGAATTTTTCAACATTCTTTGCCATACTCTGTTCAAATAATAAACATTATGCAAGTAGACAACATATAAAAAAAAATCAGGGCGAATCGATCATAGGCAAACAGGTGCTTGGTCGAACGTGAATCATGTCGAAGGGACACTACATGTATAATTTGATGTAAGTCACTGTACCAAACTCGAAGATGAAAACATTCAGTCATTGCAGATTTCTGTTTATTCCTGCACTATTAAATCATTTGTTTGAGTTACCTGTAGTATATCCTCGAGTATTTATTAATATTCATAGCTCCTTGGTATTAGTTGTCTTGTTAAATTAGCTAAAACAAGTATTATTGTTGTTGACAATCGGCTGCGTCCTTCTCTTCAAAACGCGTCATAATCTGTATCTTTCAAGCGTTTTTAAAAATCCGAATCCGGATCCGGACTAGAGATTGGAGGATATCTTGCTGATGGTCAAAGCATTTCTCCATGTTAAAAAAATGTATCCCCATTCTTTTGATATATACTATACAAATTCTTGGAACATATAAATAATTATTTCGTTTATAAGCATCCTTACAAAGGAGCACCTCCACATGAGGGGGAGGACAGGGGGTACCCTTCTCCCTTCTCCCACCCCTCTTCTCTTTTCTCCTACCCCCGTTCTCCTTTCTCCCATTAGAATAAAACATCTCCTTTTGAGATATTTTTTCTTGAAATATTAGAAAAAATTTTAAAAGGAGAGATATTTTATTTTTTCTCCTTTCTCCAACTTTTTCTCCTTTCTCCCACCCCCTTTCTCCTTTCTCCTACCCCCTTTCTCCTTTCTCCTACCCCCTTTCTCCCTGTCTCCCTTACCCCTGTCCTCCCCCTCCCACATGGACAACCCTTAAATTAAAACCCTTTAATTTATAAAGTATAATAACTTTAATAGTTAACTATAATTTCAATTAATGACTAAGGGACTGTTATATTAGTTAGCATAATCACAGATTATGACTGTGATTTAATTATGTAAAATAATATATATATAAAGATAAATGTTTAACTTTAATTCAATGAGAAAATTATAACCCAGCCTTGTCTATTTAAAAATTAGCAATTCAATTACCACACATTTAGCTTTCAAATACAGAGGCAGATCCAGAAATTTTCATAAGTGGGGGACCACTGACTGCCTAAGAGGGGGCCACCCAAGCCACGCTTCATTGATTCCCTATATAAGCAACCAATTTTTTTCCCCAAAAAATGGGGGGACTCTGTTAAAATAATATTTTACTGTCAGTCAATTAGTTTTCATAACATACATAAAATTTAGAATGGAAGTGGGAAACAATTGTCAAAGAGACAACAACCTGTCCAAATAGCAGACAATAAACAGCCTACTAATCCATCTATTAAAGACACTATGTATATTAAAGACCATAAATTTATTCATTATAAATAAAGTTAAAAAGATAATTAAAAATTTGAAATCAGTTCTAAAGCAGATTTTATGAGAAAAAGGGGGAGGGGGGGGATTTACCACATTCCCACGGTACCTTTTCTTTTTACAAGTCTTCTCACACTTTTTCAATATCCTGGACCCATATCTGTCAATTATTGCAACTAATTATTTACTTTGCCTTTTTTTCTGTAACTATTTTCCTACATTGATTGGAAAACAATTCCCATAAGAATGGGGACACTCAAAATTTTGCATTAACTTTTTTCCAGAGTTAATATGGACAATACTAAATAAACTACTTAAAATATACCTAATATTTAATACCAAAAATTATAAAAACTAAATAAAGATAAAGCTTTTAACATGTTTTAGTTTAAATTTTCCCAATTAATTGACAAACCCGGACAACTCATCAACTCTTAATGAAAATTGAGAAATCTTTTACAGTATAAAAAACAGTATGGAATATTTGTAAAGTGTACAATTTAAACAAATAAATTGCTATCTAGTCAATACACATATAATACCTGATATAATATTGATCAATATTTTACTTCCTTAATTTGGGTGAGGGATCAAGTTATTAACATTCACCACTTTTATATTGCATGTTGTCAATCAAACATTTTTGATATTTAAAAGCATAGCAGTTTTATACTGCACTTTAAATATACTCTTAAGAAATTTATAAACATTTAAATTTACATTTATTAACAAAGTATAGTACAGATAAAATTCTTTTCTGTATACTAACTGTTTTTATTCACATGTCCTACTGTTAAAGTTATGTGCAATCCAAATTGCTCACAAATTTTCTTGACATTCATTAGTTTGAGGAAAAGTTTTATGCACAGTCAAAAAGGGAGATAACTCATGTTTGGAAGTAAATGATATATATATTACCCTTTTGTTCTTTGCAATTATGGGAAGTAAAGAATCTATGACAGTTACTGTGAGTGAGTAATCTATTTCATAAGTTGGAGTCACCTTCAACATTTTTTAAAAGTATAAAAGTAAAGACATAAGATGTGTAAAAGTAATTAAATTTACTAATTAATAATTATAGTAATATTACTAGTAAATCAATTAGTCCATCAATATAATATATGCATCTATGAATTTGAAATTCAAATAAAAGATACACATACATGTATACAAAATTCCAATTTAATGACTCTACTAGAGATATATATATAAAAACAGTGATAGAAAATATAATTCAAAACCAACATGTTTTTGTAGTTGCATCTAACCCATTATCAAGGGAGGATAAATATTAATCATTTTCTTGAGACACAAAGAATAACAGCTTTGAAATGATTCAATTTTGCAAAAAGGAAATTGGAATGAATAATAGTATGTGTAAAATTCAGGTGAATTTGTTTCTCATATTGCATAAATTTAACTCAATAAATTTAAATTTGTCTTATTAACTCATGGTTTAATTCAGATAAAATGAAACATAACTTTCACAGGGGTTTTGATTCATGTTAATTTCATTTGAAATTGTTCACGTAAATTTAACGTGAAATTTTTCACGTAAATATAACATGAATATTTTCACATGAATTTCACGTGAAATATTCACGTGAATTTCACGTGAAATTAGAATTTTTAAAATTAAATAGATTCCCAGGGAACATATGATACATATAATACAAGGTATGAGATGTTGTGAAAATTTTTGATTTTCAGTTAATTTTTTATAACTTAGACACCATTTATATTTTTTCACGTGAAATTCACATGAAATTTTTACGTGAAATTCATGTGAAATAATTTCACGTAAAATTCACGTGAAAATTTAATGTGAATTTCACGTGAAATCTCTTCACGTGAAATTCACGTAAAAAGTTAACGTGAATTTCACGTAAAATCACTTCACGTGAAATTCATGTGAAATTCACGTGAAATTAACGTGAAATTTATGTGAAATTCACGTGAAATGAGATTCACGTGAAAATCACGTGAGCAAAATTTGCCTGTGTAGTCTAGTTTATTAAGCCAATATGGTGGTGGTTAATTGAGACAAATACATTCGGAATCGTCTCCTCCGTGCTCTTTGACTTTTTTTGTTGCCTTGTTTTTCTTTTTGATCCAATAGTCACTAGTTGATCTGTTGTGGACAAAACGCACCTCTGGCATACACAATATTAATTCTAATATGGATCATAGCGGATTTTATAAGATACATCGCTTTGGTCAGCTAATTCGTGTTGGTGACCATGATCATAATAAAGCGTCGACTTCAGTCCTTCTTTTTCATTAGTCTTTCAGGAGAGTTTTCATTCACGGAGCACCACCCTTACAATGAAGCCTGCATCCTATAAATATACATGTGCGTTCTTAATAACTTTTAAATATATAAACGCTATAATAGCGAATGCTACTTAGCATGTACAAATATATCAATACAAAACCGGCGCGCCATACGTACGCATTTTAATATCTATAAAAAAGAAGATGTTGTATAGTACAACTCTCAACAAGAGACCACATGACATAGAAAAAGCAACAAAAGTACCCGTACAGCCTTTAACCATGAATAAAGACCATGCCGCATATTCAGCTTTAAAAGGCCCCGATATTACAACTGTAAAACAATACAAACGAAAACAATAACGGTCTAATGTATGTACAAATATAACATAGTCAATCAAACTAACGAGTTGTTGTCGTGTGTTGATGTGTTACTTGTTGGTTTGGATCTACATAACTTAATCAGTTTGATAAAAAGGCCAAGTAGTGTGGTGTTATAAAGAGGCAATAGTAGTGTATCGCTGTTTAATCGTCATAAGTCGACTTAACTAAAACAAATGCAATTCACTAAACCAAAAACAGAGGGAAACACATAACTATAAGAGGGAAACAACAGAACAACAGAAACAATGATCTGCTATAAAAACAAACGCCAGCATACATATAAACTTATATATTTGGTAACTTTTTTGTTTATAACACTTGAAAATAAAAATGTTACAATCGGGAATGCCGGGAGTTTTATTTCCTGTTTGATTCAGCGTGGCCTCTCTAAAGGACCGGGAGATCTTTAATGACTTGAAACATTTGTATCTTTTTTTGTGATTTTTGTTGAAGCTAATTGTACTTTACAGGATGCAGTTACCGACAAGTCGTACAAACGGACGGATCGACGGTGGACGTATGAAAGGGTGCCAAATCGCTTTATACTGCATGCCATTGGAAAATATCAATGATAATTCAGGTCATAGTGTCAAAAAAATCAAACACGATTAAAAACCAAACAATAAAAATAAACGTATAACAGACACACCACCGAATTACAGGCTAATGACTCGGGATAGTTAGACTGTGCCTTCGTATTGCACGTGATATAAACCATTTTAAATATGTAATTAGTAGTAAATGAGTTAATTGTATGGGTAGTACGAACATTGCCAATGATCTGTATATGTTAACAGGGTTGATATCGATATGAATCACGGTTGCAAAGCTAATATCAACCCACATTTTAATTTCGTCATTGAACGCGAAAAATAAATCTATTTATCTAGGTTACCGTATCTAATTAAAATATCCCATATCACACACGGTGTCAACCAACATAATCGCTCAAATAGAGCTGTTTGAATTTTTATCAAAATTTCGAGATGAGTTGTATGAAATTGATCAAAAGTTAACATTTTTTCGAAAATCTTCAAAATAAGAATGCAGCGATTTTTTGTCGGATTTCAAAATGGTATCTGCTGCTTACAAATATATCGAGAGATGGTTGAACAAATCAGCAAGAAGGATTAAAGTGGCGAGGTTTTCAGTCGTTCGTATTTATAAAACTATACACACACATCTCTTTACTGTTTATTCTCGTAAATTCACTCAGTAGTAAAAGAAAACATGGATATCTTAAAAATCAACGAGTTTAACCTTAAAGTCTCTCTCAGTTATCAACATATTTACGACAAAAGTCAACATTTATGAGAATTTCAAAATATTCTTCTGTTCTCGTTATCAAACAAATCGGTTATCTCTTGTATTAAGTTTATGTTGTCACCTCCTCGAATTTCACTTTGTATAAAGTTTATTAAAGTCAAGGTTAGAGAGATTAGATAACATAATCATTTCAACAACACCTTGTCTTTTGACATGCGACTCATTCAAATATTACATGAAATAAAACAAGGTGTCACATTTTAATTGCCAAAAGATATAGATTTCTATTTTACGTTTTGTAGATTTCTTCGTCTTTTTGTTGTGTTTTGTTTGTTGCCATGACCTTGTTAATAACCACGACGTTGTAATTTTTTTCAAAGGACCTGTTATACAGCAGTTTTTGTTGGCTGGTGTCTACTATTATTGTTGTAGTATGAAAAAATTGTGTCATATTGTGTCGTACCTGAGTCTTTTATAGCATGCTATACAACATGGGTTTGTTCATTGTTGAAGGCTTTGTGATAATCTGTAATTGTCTTTACCTTTGTGCATGAGTTGTTATTTTTTGTGTTTTCAATCATACCATATGTGCTGTATTACTAAATGTGGAATATACTATAACATTACATGTTGCTAAAATAACATACCGTTATCATTTGCAGTTACATTGAATAACAATGTGTCACAGCTTGCATCTAAGCATCCTCGAGATGTTAGAATCTTGATAGACAAACCACATATGTTGCCACTGAGATCGCCCGTTTGTGTCATTTTCTTTAACTCGTTTACTGTAGTGTTAAGATTGGGTGGTACTGTTGGGTTTTTTTTTGCGTTTAGATCATAAACATTTCGGTCAGTTACAAAAAACATCGATATACGTTTCGCTTGAAGCAGAAATGTTTGAGTTTATTTCAGGATAAGAAAACCAAAGAACTCCGTTTCCCTTGCAAGTAAAGTTTGTACGCCATGGAATCAACGAAATCAATTTGTCTTTTTATTATTCGAATTTGATCGTCGGCGCCTACCAAAAATAAATAAATATTTCAACTTCAGTTTCACTGATCGAACGGGTCCATCAACAAAAAAAAAAACCTGGGAAGAAAAGATATAGCGCATTGTTTTAAATTTTTCGAACATGCTTCTGATTATTTAAAGTGACGAATCTTTCGACGTTCTTAAGTTTGATTGAATTGTCAAAAATACGGTGAAGTAATTTGATGCACCAAGATTGCAAATGGAAATTGAAGGAGACTCAAGAATTTGGTGAAAATAGCACACAGCGTGAGAATCAAACGCTATACGCTTCACATCCTTACATTTGAAAGATAGGTAAGGACGAAGAGTTTGCACTAAAAAAAATGGCAGACATTTCCTGATGGCGTCTATCCACTGTTGTCCCTCCTGTGAAAAATCTTGATAACTTTGTGAATACAAATTACAAAATGTTGTAGCAAACGCCATAGCATAGTCGACTTCTGTTCCGTTGCATTTAAACTTTCTCTATAAACAATCCCGATACCAAGAACAGTCTACTCCTAAAGGGCTGTATCACCGCGAGGGTTAGGTCAAATTAGACTCTGTATAATCCTGGCCATTTTCGCATTTACAATCGTCTTACACTGATCCCCACTCAACGTCATGAAGTTCTATCATGCATTGGTAGTAACAATATGTTCTTGTGCTATATCTGCAATTATATTTTCCTCCCAACTTCTCTTGCTTATATACATCTGTAAGACATGTGCCCCATTCAGTAGTAAACCAACTTGGTCCAGCATCGCGATCACAATCCCCTTCTACAACACGTACACACGACAGGCAAAGTATATAATAGAAATATGCTTGCGTAAACATGTTGACCAAATTTACTTGGTGATCATTGACAGCCGAGCCAGTTCACACATTACATATTTATTCAGAATTCAAACTCAAGTTTCTCTTGTTGGACAATTCGAAAAGATAACCTATGACATATCATGTATATGATAACGCTTTATTAAAAGAAAAGAAAAGTAAACGGCAAAATTGATTTTATATTACAAATTTACGCGCTTAACGTTCATTCATAAATTCAAAGATGACGAAGGATGTTTATGGCATGCACAATATTTCTAGCGAAACGTTTATTCCCAAATATTTTGGATATTTGGAGAATCTGACTTTTATTTTAAATATTCCGACGAAGACTTATTCGAATGACTTGTTACGTGCGTTATATCAAGAATGCTATATTATGATCTTGTTTTGAACGAAATTAATGTAAACTTATGGTTGGCTTATTAATCTAAATGCATGTTACCAACTTCTTTTCATAGTATAAGAATTTAATTGGCTGACATTGTTTTGTTTATCAGCTCATAGAGTTGACATAATTGACGTCAATAACGTTTTTTCATGATTTACTCTGGATTAAAAGGAAATTATGAATTAAACTAAAGGGAATTACTGTAATAGTTTTTCTGCGTATTTGAAATAACATAAACATGGCTTATTCAGTGTGCACCACATTTTTTTATGATATTTCTTCATGGACATTCTTCTGACGTTTCAGTCTCGTTGAAATCTCTGGAATTATTTCCAAAACATGCGATACTATAGTGAAACATATCAATGAATTTCAAAAAAAGAAATTAATCAAACATAACTCTGTGAAAATATTGTGTATTCACAATGAATAGTTTTTGAGTAATCCAGTTTACAATGTTTACGACCAATCAAGTCAGTCTTTTTTGCCAAATTTGAGAAATGGGTGAGGGATACACAAAATGATTTTTCAAGAATCATGTACATCCCATATCATTCTTGTTTATTCAAATTTCTTTGATATGTATTTTTTTAGTCTTTTATAACAAAAAAAAATCTAAATAATATGCATATTGTTCTTAAAACTGAGAAAAATCACAAATTTACAAAATTGACAGCATGGTAAATTTGACACAAAAAGCATCAAAGTATGATAAAACTTTCTTATATTAACACTTAACCATGTTAACTATAATTTATTTAAATTAAATTTATTGAGCTTGGTCCACTTTATCTTTATTGAAAGTATAAAACAAAGTTTAATTGTGGAACTGTTATTTTTTTCACGATTATAGCCCAAATATAGGTAAACATTAATGAAAAATGTGAAAATCATCAAAATTGGGTATTTTCAAAGAGTCATACCAAACAAAGAAGTGCACCACCATATGATTTTTTCTTCGCCAATTATGTTTTTACAGTCATATAAACCAAAACATAAGAATAAGAACAAAAGTTTAATAAAAGATTTTTTTTAACTTCGTAGATCCTTTAAACACAGGTAGTAAGATTTAGTCAAACTATTCAATTACAATTATTTCGAGCAAACTCTTCTTGTGAGAATCGAATAAAGAGTTGGGAATATTATTAGTTTAATTCATTTTATGGAGTTTCATGTGATATGGTGGAACGTTTTAGACTATTGTCCTCGAAGATAATTTGTTTGACTCTCAAAGCCAAACTATATTCTTTTTTCGTCATATTCGACATCATGAAATGCATATTATCAACGGTACACGTTTGCACTGGTTTGAGCAGCAGGGCAGTTCAAATTTGTAAATAGGGACTCTAAAGAGCCTGCATTGGTACCCTTTAACTTCAACAAAGCTCATTTGTTTTAGTAAAATTCAGCATTAAAGGTGAATAACTCTATCATGACAACTTCAGTCATGTAAGAATATGTGTAGATCTCATCTTGCCCATATTTTGCCTTTTTGAAAATTCTACTTCAGATTTTGAGATAATGGACATAACAGGAATAAAATATTTAAAAAAAATAATATTTTGTAATTCGCCTATGATGGCTGACACGCGTGGTTACCGTACACATTTCTAAAATTATATACCATGATGATTGTTGTGGCTAAGATTTTTTTTTATTTACGTGTAATATAACAAGTGAAAATTTTTTGTAAGATATCAATATTAAAAATGAGGAAATGGTAGAATTCGTCATAAAAGGTCTATAAATCCAATACGGAGTCGTCTGATGATGTTTGCCATGTGAAATTTGTATGTAGATCTTGTCTGTCTGTTATAAAAGAGGGACGAAAGATACCAAAGGGACAGTCAAAGTCATAAATCTAAAACAAACTGACAACGCCATGGCTAAAAATGAAAAAGACAAACAGAAAAACAATAGTACACATGACACAACATAGAAAACTAAAGAATAAACAACACGAACCCCACCAAAAACTAGGGATGATCTCAGGTGCTCCGAAAGGGTAAGCAGATCCTGCTCCACATGTGGCACCCGTCGTGTTGCTTATGTGATTACACATATTATAAAGTTTATCATTAAATTTTTAAAGATAATATGCATAATAATAATCGATACAGTCAACATCCGGGGATAATTACTCTTCCAAGAAGTCGTCTGACAGTATTGACATAAACCGACAGTGGGTAGATCTTAACGTTCTGAACATATTTTACATGTACCCCTGTCAGATGTCATCTATTTCTTTCAAAAATTATAGATTAATAATCATTTTAAGCAATGTTGGTCTTTTTAGTTGAGAGGTGGTGTTATCATACACGTTTTTAAACTATAATCCCTAATAATGGTTGTGGAACAGCTGTTCAAGTTTGTTGTGAAGTTCATTCTTTTTTAAGTGTTAAATTATTTTGTCCAAAGAACAAAAAAGGACGCTAGCAACTTCATTGGAAATAAACTCATCAAAGATACCAGGACTAAATTTTATATATACGCCAGACGAGCGTTTTGTCTACAAAAGACTCATCAGTGACGCTCGAATCCAAAAAAGTAAAAAAAAAAACCAAAAAAAGTACGAAGTTGAAGAGCATTGAGATCCAAAATTCCTAAAAGTGTTGCCAAATACAGCTAAGGTAATCTATGCCTGAGGTAGTAATGCCTTAGTATTTCAAAAAAATCAAAAATTTGTTAACAGTTAATTTATAAATATAACAATATCAATGATAATTATATTGAAATTACGCGTTATACAAATAAAACGTCCGATTACCTCCATGAGTAATCCTCAAACCAAAAGAAATAAAAATATAAATCAAATTTAAATATTTAAAAAAAAAAAAAACAGTCATTAGGGAACATAGGAATTGTTTAATTTTTTGAACAGACAAATTGAATTAAAAAAATATATGTTGTAAAAAAAATCAGTAAAGAGATAATGACCACTAGGTTGATGAAACCTGCGGGAATAAAACCACATCCAGTAGAGAACTATATCCGGAGCTATAAAAATGAATTTTGATGTAACCTTAAGTGTACCAATATAACGCTTCCAAAGCTCTTCTCTAAATTTGAAACGCTTACAACTATTAAATAGAAAGCCCAGGATGTATAAGAAAAAAACAAGTGAAGACCAAAAAGGACATAAAAAAGACTTACTTAATTTCGTTAGGTGGGTCCAGAGATATGCACCCACCATCTATGATACTAAACATTTTATGATTAAAAAAAAATAATTATGAACGTTATAATTAACACGATTAATTTCACTTGTGCATGCATTAATGAAATAATTTTATTGTTTGAGGGTGCAAATGGATTTTGCTAAAACAATGCGCTTTCATATTTTTACATGACACGAATGATATCACTTCCGGCTTTTTTGTTCGGTGTTCTTTTTTCAATTCAAGTTTGTCCGTTGAGTTCAGAAGAAAGCTGATTAACTGTATTCCGTTTTTCCTATCATAAATGTGTCTTTCAAACTTATATTTGTTATGTAGTGCCATTTTGTACCTTTTATTTCAAACAAAATCTATTTGAAAAATATCACAAAAAAAAATAAAATTTAAGACACAAGATATTCTTATTTAGATTTTCATCATCATCATCAATATCTTCCTTAACTTCTGGTAAAATTGTACGCAGGGAAGGGATAATCTAGTTTTGAATCTGATGTTTCGAAAGAAAAATTACATGTTACTACATGCATACTTTTTTGGGGGGGGGGGGAGAGGGGGGGGGGAGAATAGACAACAAGTTTCATCGATCTTTTGATTTGTTTTGACCGGTTTACACACAAAATGTGTTTCACTTTGCATTTTGCATGATTCAAATTATGCTGAATATTTTCCGTTTATTTTCCTATCACGAAATTCCTTTAGATTTTTTATCATCATCATCAATATCTTCCTTAACTTCTGGTAAAATTGTACGCAGGGAAGGGATAATCTAGTTTTGAATCTGATGTTTCGAAAGAAAAATTACATGTTACTACATGCATACTTTTTTTTTGGGGGGGGGGGGGGAGAGGGGGGTGGGGAGAATAGACAACAAGTTTCATCGATCTTTTGATTTGTTTTGACCGGTTTACACACAAAATGTGTTTCACTTTGCATTTTGCATGATTCAAATTATGCTGAATATTTTCCGTTTATTTTCCTATCACGAAATTCCTTTAGATTTTGTATAAATATGTGTTCTAATTGATCAATTTGCATTACACGTAATTTTCATGTATCAAAACCTTATGTGATAATCTCAAAATAATATGTTTCAATCCAATTAACATAAAGATAATAAGAATAAAATGTCACTTGGAAATAAATGAAATTATAATTTTATCGTTTTGTTCGAATTACTTTACGAACGGTTCAACTGCATACACAACTATATAATATCACAAAAATTTCATTAAATAATTGATATAAAATAAAATTGAAACATGTTACATAATTAAGCGTTGATAAACAGTGTGTTTTTTTATATAATTTTTCGCTCGTATCTTTAAAATATTTGTATAATAGTATTTGTCTATCTATCTGTAGATATAGTTACAGAATATACAATTGATTATATTCAGTGATATAAAGCTACTTTAAAACATGATAAAAAAGCAAAAGAGGGCAAGTATAATATTTTAGACAGTTTCAAAAGTAATAAAAGGATTCTTAGCGTGAAGATTTTTTTAAGAGATGATTTAGAGTACAGACAAGCTTCTTGTGATGCGACTGTCATAAAGTAAGAGGTTTAGCTAGCTTTAAAACAAGCCCTGTACCACGTCAGGAATATGACAGTTGTTTTTCATGAAGTGTTTGAGCTTTTGATTATGCCCTTTGATTACGGACTTTCTTTTGAATGTTCCTCGGAGACAGGTATTTTTTGTTAATTTCCTTTTGCTAATTTTCACTTAGCATGATGAAATGGTTGGTGTGTCACACATAGGAATGTATTACTGGATGTCACAAAGAAATAATTTCAATTAAGGTTTCTAAAATAACTGGTAATAGCATAACACATAACTGACAGGCTACCTGTAAAGCTAGCAAAATGAAAATGTCAGTAGATCATTAATTTAGCTTTAATAATAGTCTTTTTGTTTTAGATATTGTTATTATTTTAAGTCGTAGAATTAAAATGAATGTCAAATTCAATAAGAAGCTGTTTTTGAAAATTCATCTATGTTTTCATTAAACTAAGTGTAATTTTATTTCAAGCTTGTTCGAGTGATTGTTTAGAGAATCAGGTTATGTGAAATGTAGGCCATTCGGTTAGAATTTACGTCTGTTGGTCTTTTTCCTTTTTTTAGCTATGCCATGATCAGTTTGTTTTCGATTAATGAGTTTGAATGTCCATTTTGTATCTTTCGTCTTTTTTTTTTAAACCAAATAATATTTACACTCAAACCAAGTCTATTTATTTACACTTAAACCACGTCTTTTTATTTACAATCATACCACATTTTCCTAATTACATGTATGTCTTGAAAATCTAAGCACTTTGCTTTATTGACAATCATACCACATGTCTTTATTGACAAACAAGTCACATTTCCTTATTGCCAATCAAGCCACATCTCGTTATTGACAGTCAAGTCACATCTCTCAAATGATAATGAAACCACGTCTCCGTATTGACCTACAATCCATATCTCATTATTGAAAATCAAGCCATAGCTCCTCAATGATAATGAATCAACATATCCTTATTCACTTTCAAGCCACATTTCCTTATCGAATAACAAGCCACAGCTCCCTATTGACCTTGGCGCTACATCTCCTCATTGAGCTTCAAGCCATATATCATTATTGACAATTTAACCACATCTCCTGATTGACAATCAAGCCACTTCTCCTTATAAAACTGCAAGCCACATCTCCTTATTGACATCAAGTCACATCTCTCACTGACCTTTAAACTACATCTCTCTAATGATTAATAGACAACATCTCCTTAATAACATTAAAGCCACATCAGCTTTTTGACAATCGTTACTGCCTCTCCTAACTATCAATTATACCCATAGAATGTATCTTTTTAAAGGCAATCATACAACGTCTTATATTCATATTCATTTGATTCTTTTCATTATATGTTGTCTTTGGTTTACGGTCTCTTATAACTATCAATCTAGCCACACATACTCATTATCAATCCTGCCATATCTTCTTATTGACAATCAAATCACATCTTACTATTTATTTATATTTACAATTACGACATCTCTTTATTGCCAATCATACCACATCTCATTATGGAAAATCGTACCACATCTCATTATTGAAAATCAAGCCAAGTCTCCTAAGTGACAATCATACCACATCTTCTGATTGACAATCATACCACATCTTCTGATTGACAATCATGCCACATCTTCTGATTGACAATCATACCACATCTTCTGATTGACAATCATGCCACATCTTCTGATTGACAATCATACCACATCTTCTGATTGACAATCATACCACATCTTCTGATTGACAATCATGCCACGGATTGTTGTCTCACTTACATAGACCCACCATTTTGTTTTATTCATGTTCAATGTCTGGTGGTGTATTTATAGTGTATCTTGTCGACGTTGGGTTCTTGTCTCATTACCATATATCCCACATCTCAATTCTATTTCGCGTTTTCTTCAAATTTTAGTTTAATTCTTACAAATATAAACCTTGTTGAAAATGTTATTTCGTTGTTTATTTATACCAACGTAGTTCACCTAAACGTGTACCTATAAATTATAATGAATCGTAAGTAGTTAATATTTTCTCTAATATTTGTCTCTAGATTCTCGATAAGCTGTCTTCAGGATTCTGGTTCAATACAAATAAACTCGAATCTATGATGGGGCCAAAACAGAAACATCCAGTTAGTAACACTCTCAAGAGCCTGTGTCGCTCACCTTGGTCTATGTGCATATTAAACAATGGACACAGATAAATTCATGACAAAATTGTGATTTGGTGATCATGATGTGTTTGTAGATCTTACTTTACTGGACATGCTTTTTGCTACAATTATATCTATCTATAATGAACTTGGCCCAGTAAATACAGTGGAAAATATATTCTAAAAATTTACAAAAATTTACAAAAAATTATGAAAATTGTTAAAAAATGACTATAAAGGACAATAACTCCATAATGGGTCAACTGACAATTTTGGTCATGCTGACTTATGTGTAGATCTTACTTTGCTGAACATTATTGCTGTTTACAGTTTATCTTTATCTATTATAATATTCAAGATAATAACCAAAAATTACAAAATTTCCTTAGAATAACTAATTCTGGGGCAGCAACCCAACAACAGGTTGTCTGTTTTGTCTGAAAATTTCAGGGGAGATAGATCTTGACCTGATAAACAATATATCCCCTGTCAGATTTCCTCTAAATGCGCTGGTTTCAGAGATATAAGCCAAAATCTACATTTCGCCCCTATGTACTATTTTTAGCCATAGCGGCCATCTTGGTTGGTTGGCAGGGTCACGCCACACATTTTTAAGACAAGATACCCAAATGATGATTGTGGCCAAGTTTGGTTAAATTTGGCTCAGTAGTTTCAGAGAAGAGGATTTTCTAAAAGAATACTAAATTTTTTAAAAAATGGTTACAAATTGACTATAAAGGGCAATAACTCCTTAATGGGTCAACTGACAATTTTGGTCATGTCGACTTATTTGTAGATCTTACTTTGGTGAACATTATTGCTGTTAACAGTTTATCTCTATCTAAAAATATTCAAGATAATAAGCAAAAACTTCAAAATTTCCTTAAAATTACTTATTCAGGGGCAGCAATTCAACAACGGGTTGTCCGATTTGTCTGAAAATTTCAGGGCAGATAGATCGTGACCTGATAAACAATTTTACTTCATGTCAGATTTGCTCTAAATGCTTTGGTTTTAGAGTTATGAGCCAAAATGTACATTTTACCCCTATGTTCTTTTTTAGCCATGGCGGCCATCTTGGTTGGTTGGCAGGGTCACCGGACACATTTTTTTAAACTAGATACCCCAATGATGATTGTGGTCAATTGCAAGTTTGGTTTAATTTGGCCCAGTAGTTTCAGAGGAGAATATTTTTGTAAAAGTTAACGACGACGGACGACGGACGACGGACGCAAAGTGGTTGGAAAAGCTCACTTGAAATACTTGATTAAAATAACTTTAAACGAATCCAAATTAGATCACACAAAATTAGTATTATTCCTTTTAAATGATGTTAGTAATCGAGATCAACAAAAAAAAAAATTAGAATTCTGGAAAAAGCACTCCTTATTTCTAATCATTTAACATCATACAAAAATGCTCCAGTGGATTCATTAGCAACTAACAATTCATTGGTCGATGTGTCATAATGCAGAGTCCATGGCTCGCTAAACTCATCTTCACATGTGAGAATTTGTCTGCAGCGCTGTCCATCAGGAGAGATAACGACAACGTTGTCAGTATAATACCCCGCTACATACACGTTACCATCATTGTCTACAGATATACCTGCTGGACATTGCAGAGCACTTTCATCACAGAACGTCCACAGTATGTTACCATGGTAGTCACAGCAGTTTACACTGTGATTGTTCGAATTTGTGTAGATCAGTTTGTCACCAAATGTTGTTACGTACGCCGAGTCATGGAGTTTGGTACTGCTCACATTGGTAATGGTTCCGTTATTTAAACTGAGCATCTGTATTCCTTTTTCTCTGGCACAATATATTAAATGTCCATTTTTGTATGTTACTCCACCAGTGTATGAATCAACTTTTATCGATTTCTTCAGTTTGTGAGTCTTTAAGTCGAAGATATTAATCTTGTTTGACTCGCCGGATGTAACAGCAATAGAATCATCACCAATAAATTCCACATCAAACGTTTTACCAATGTCCTTTATTTCGAAATCTTTTGATCCGTCAGACTTAAATACTTTTATTTTATCGTCATTATAAGAGAATACCATCCTACAATCAGGAAGCAGTGAACAGCCAAAGACACGTGACAACTTTGTATCGATACGATTCTGTAATGTCAGAGTCAGGTTATCAATATTGTTGGTTGGAAGAGCTACCATAATCTGGGCTTGTCTGTCCTTCCTTTTCTGAACGGAAAAATCACATGGATCAGACTTGACATTAATTTCTCCAAACTTCTGCACGTTGGCTGTTATTTGCTGTAAAAACTTATTAATCTGACATGAAATATTGACTTGATGTGTGGAGTCATTCGTAGTAATCGATTGAATATACTTTTCGTCACCTACAATATGTTTTTCGATATCTTTCATGGTTAAAAATGTTTGAAGTTCGGACGCATGTTGTTTAATAGTGGCAAAGTTTTCTTGTACTTCAGTCATCTCTTTTTCCTTTTTTGTCAGGGTAGTCAGCAAGTTTTCTATTTTGCTTTTTTCGTGTTGTTCAACTCTCAGTAATTCTTTAATTAAGTCATCCTGAAGTTTATCAAGGTGGTGATTTACTTGTATCCTGGTTTGTTTTATTTCTGCTTCAATTTCTCTTTTCTTGTTTTCTATAGATTTTAAATTTTCATTCCTGTTTGTGCTTAGTCGTTTAATATTGTCGACGACTTCCTGCACGGTTTGTTCGATTTCATTTAATGCGTTTGAAGTTTTGACGTTTTTTATGAGTTCATTAATGTCAGTTAAACCTTTACAATCGTTGTGAGATTTCACACATTTTTTACAGCATGGACAATCGTGTTTTGTACAGAACAGCTGGTATTTCTCATTATGAAGTTTGCAGGTCTGCGAGATTTGCAGGACCTCGGTGGGTAAGTTTTTGTATTCGGCGATAGAAATGGTTTCATGGCTTTTTGTTCCCTTGGACACTGCATGATGATTCTTACACTCTCCACATAGTCCTTCGTCACATTCGGAACACCATACTACTGAAGGTTTGGTAATCTGAAGATTTTCACAAACACCACAAACATTCCAATTGGTGGCCATAATCCTACAATAGATTGTATGCTCTTAAATTAAAACTTTGTCATACTATTCAAATCGTTATCTAAAAATGGTCATTTAACTGACAGATTCTAGAGTAACATTAACTTCCCACCAAAACATGCAAATAAAACATATTAGTATTGTAAGCGTGTTCAAGTCGAGCGCAATTAAATTAAATCAAAACAGGAAATTGTAGGACCTATAATATGATGGATAAGGATTACCAGCCCATAATTGAATGTATATTTGAAAAATAGGATACGCTACGGTTATGTAGCCTCGAAACAGATTGTCTATAGACCCCCATAATTGATGCTATATGTATTTGATTTCCCTATGTCTGTCGAACTTGGCTGTATATTTATACATACCGCACGTTTTTCACCTGAACATGGCTTTCACTTCCTGGAGGGAGAAATATAGAAGACAATATCAATATATAAAACAGTTGGTGCAAGTCTAAAGCACCATACCTGAATTTTGACGTAATAATCGTGGGTCATTGTAGCAGATGTGAAACATAGAGGTTTTTTTTGGTTTTTTTTTTAAAGAAAAACTGTATTGAAATTAAAAATAAAAAACACAAAAAAAAACGTATTGCGTACATAAACACACTGAAATATTGAAATGTCTCCTCTACTTAATTATCTACCTGTATTTATGGTTAATTTTTCTCGTTGGACATGCACGAAATATTTGCCACAGGAGAATATCGGCAACCAAAAATATCAATTTATAATGCATGTATATAGTTTTTGGCAATTAAAACATATTGTACTGATCAACTGTGTGTACTTAGTAAACATGAACATAAAAAAATGTTAAAATAAAGGCCACATTCACGGGTAGTAAGGTCGTCATATCGAGAAGCGTTTAGTACAGTGATTTTGTCATAGTTTGAATAAGTTTGACATGACGGTGTTAAGTGTTTTTGATGACAATCAATGCAAAAATGTAAACATTCAGATATTTTGTAAAAGAAACTTCTGATCAATAATTCAAGCTGGTAAGTACCTTTGTATGAAGTAAATATGTTAGTACATCACACATTGTATCATATAGTGAATGATTTAACACAGAACAAAGCTTGCGTATGTTAAAATTTAAAAGTTGCTAATTGGTTTAACGTGCATAAAAAAGTTATTATCTTTATGTTTGTTACATCACATATTTCTTCTTGATATAATACTGCCGTCAATTATTCTGAAAAATACCTACTTTTGCACTCAATTCAAAATTACTGAAATATCTGTGTCATGGTTTGGTTCATTCGTGTCATGGTTTAGTTCATGTTGGACATGGTTCAGTTATGTAATTCTTGTTGTGTATAATGAAGAGTTACTATTAAAATTTACAACATAATATGTTATAAGTAGATGCAATATGATTGCCAATGAGACAACTATCCACATAACAGCTAATGACGTAGATGTTAGCAAGAGGCCTTCAACATTCAACAATGAGCAAAACCATACTTCTTAGCAAGTTATAAAAGGCTGCGACAATATTCAATGTATAGGAATTCCAATAAGAAAACCATGAGCCTAATTTCTGTTCAAAATAAATAGCAAAATATGATCAGTGATGGTATACAGTTACAAACGATATTCATGGCATTACAGAAACTGAACTTGAGACAGTATATACAAAATATTGCGGAGTTAAACATGTTTGCGGGCTCCCCAACCTCTTCTTCGCCTTGACCATGGCAGACATGTAAGACTAACCTGATCGGTTTTTAACAATAAAATCAACTTGATTAGTGGGACCTAATTTCAAACCACTAACAAATTCTAAAAAATCATGATTCCAAGATAGCTTCCTTTTAAATTTCAGGATGGAATTCTGCTGCCAATATTTTGAGCTGTACAATTTATACATATTTTCAATTCTAGGACACACCATACTAAATCATTACATAGAAAAGTAAAACATTGAAAGAATTAAGTGATACTATAAACGATGCATTTATACAATATTACTGCCATTGTATATAAAATGCGAATCCACTTTGTTCATTTTCACTGTTATATGCGAGTATGTCTATTGTAGAATAAAGGATGACCGAAAAAACTGCGTTAGTTTACTTTTTGAAAGTACGAAATAATTGATTTAAGGGGGTTCGCGGGTTTAAATCATTTATATAGGATTTCTCTATATTTTTCTATAAATAAACTTTATCTTATAGTTAATAGAAAAATAAAATAAAAAAATGGGGTCACCGTTCATTTGCGCTCACAATCTGCCTTCGAAAGAAGCATACATGTTTGTAAAGGTGTTTTTTTTTCT
This sequence comes from Mytilus edulis, assembly GCF_963676685.1. Taxonomy (NCBI): domain Eukaryota; kingdom Metazoa; phylum Mollusca; class Bivalvia; order Mytilida; family Mytilidae; genus Mytilus; species Mytilus edulis. Next base: position 53,689,827 of record NC_092353.1, on the reverse strand, counting down.
GTTGAAGTAATAGGAGAAATAAAGGTAATATCGAAATAAAAAAAAAGAAATTTATTACAGAAATCGCTAAAATTTTACAATAATAATGTTTAAGTACAGCTTATATGGAAATTATATTAAAAAAGATAGGTCACCGATGAGTTGAAAAAGATATTTCAATTTTAGAGCCAAAAAAATGACATTTTTCCACCAAAGGGAGATAATTTGGAACTTTTTCAATGATGTATACATTTTGAAAGTCATCTGGAGCCAACACGAATTGATTGTTTTGAATAATTTTTGTACCATATGATAAAATAACAACTACAAAAGGAAATAAATAAAATTTGTAATGAAAAACAAATGTTTTATTTTTTTCTGAAATTTTTATACCCTCGAGCCTCCTTAAATGTATGTTTTAACACAATTAAATAAGAATACATAACTTTCTAATGTATAATCACAAGATTAAAGGCCAAAAAAGTGTAATTAAAGCAGCTGAATCCATAAAATCGTTGACTGGATGCTATTCATTTTTATACGACCGTAAAAATTAAAAAAATTTTGGTCGTATATTGGTATGACGTTGGCGTCGTCGTCTGCGTCGTCGTCGTCGTCGTCGTCCGAATACTTTTTAGTTTTCGCACTTTAACTTAAGTAAAAGTGAATAGAAATCTATGAAATTTTAACACAAGGTTAATGACCACAAAAGGAAGGTTGGTATTGATTTTTGGAGGTTTGGTCCCAACATTTTAGGTATAATGGGCCAAAAAGGGCCCAAATAAGCATTTTCGTGGTTTTCGCACTATAATTTTAGTTTAAGAAAATAGAAATCAATGAAATTTAAACACAAGGTTTATGACCACAAAAGGAAGGTTGGGATTGATTTTGGGAGTTGAGGTCCCAACAGTTTAGGAATAAGGGGCCCAAAGGGTCCAAAATTGAACTTTGTTTGATTTCATCAAAAATTGAATAATTGGGGTTCTTTGATATGCCGAATCTAAATGTGTATGTAGATTCTTAATTTTTGGTCCTGTTTTCAAATTGGTCTACATTAAAGTCCGAAGGGTCCAAAATTAAACTAAGTTTGATTTTAACAAAAATTGAATTCTTGGGCTTTTTTGATATGTTGAATCCAAACATGTACTTAGATTTTTTATTATGGGCCCAGTTTTCAAGTTGGTTCAAATCAGGATCCAAAATTATTATATTAAGTATTGTGCAATAGCAAGAAATTTTCAATTGCACAGTATTCAGCAATAGCAAGAAATCTTCAATTGCACAGTATTGTGCAATAGCAAGAAATTTTCAATTGCACAGTATTGCGCAATAACAAGAAATCTTCAATTGCACAGTATTGTGCAATAGCAAATATTTTCAATTGCACAGTATTGCGCAATAGCAAGAAATATCTAATAATTGCACAATATTATGCAATAGCAAGAAATTTTTTCAATTGGAGTTATCTTTCTTTGTCCAGAATAGTAGTTGAATCAATTTAAATCATTGTTTTATACAATATACAATGTATATTCAGTTATACTATCAACTGATAAATTAAAACAATCTTTACCATTCAGTGATAACAAGCACTTTATTTTACATTTTAATATTTTATGATGTATTTAAATGAGTAGTTATTGTTGCAAACTCCGTTAGAAATTTTTCTCATTTCAGATTTCATAAATAAAGAGAAAATTTCTTCAAACATTTTTTGAGAGGATTAATATTCAACAGCATAGTGAATTGCTCAAAGGCAAAAAAAATATTTTAAGTCTCATTAGACCACATTCATTCTGTGTCAGAAACCTATGCTGTGTCAACTATTTAATCAAAATCCAAATTTAGAGCTGAATCCAGCTTGAATGTTGTGTCCATACTTGCCCCAACCGTTCAGGGTTCCACCTCTGCGGTCGTATAAAGCTGCGCCCTGCGGAGCATCTGGTTACTATAGTTGCGATGAATTATCACTGAAAGTGCAATCATTTCTGATGTGGAATTTTTGCAGTGCGATGAATTTTCATTATTATTTTATATGATAATTCGACATGCACAACTGAAAATAGTCTTACAAAATGACTTTAATACTGATGATATTTAAAAAGCAAGCTGGTCGTAGATGATCACTTGAATATACACGGGTATAACCAACGTATGGTTGATTTCGGACATTGTGTACTGTTCATCGATATTTTTTCTGTACTTAAATTTATGGGTTTTTCCCCCCGTCATATTATAATACCGTTCGTGAGTAAAACATCGAGAACATAGTATGAGAAATTCAAACATATATCAAGGTGACTCGATTAATGCTCGAACTTTCTTTACTGTGTAAGGTTGATATAAAATGGCATTACAAAAATTAATTATGCAGACATCCAAACGTCAAATGTAAAGCAATTGTTCGGGCGAGACGAACACGTTACCACTTATCAATCGTAAAATGAAGATCTTTATGTGACTTCTCTTTGATTTTCATAGATGCATCCATTAGAGCTATTTTTATAATGCTTGTAGTTAAACGGTTTGAATGGCTTATTTGCTTTTTTAGTATAAATATGTGCTCTATCTTAATTACAATGCCTAGGCAAACATGAATACAAACCGAGCAAGCAAGTCTTAAGTATGTGCTGTATATTTAAACCGAAATCGTAAACTGCTTTTCCGGTAGAAATCATTTGATTTTCGGGGGAAGGGGGGGGGGGATGAGTTACTTGAAATGGCACATTAGTTTTTATAACAATAGATTTCTTTTTGGAAAAAAGAACTATATTAATATGTTATTGAAGAAAATGAGTATAGTCAAATCTTCAAAATTTTCCTAGGAACTGGGGGAAGACCCAAACTTGAACGTGATTTCTGCTTAAATCCAAATCAAAATTGTGGTCTTTCATATTTTAAATTCAATTTTTGAAAGTGTTTTGTATTGCTATTTCACATATAGTTTTTAAACAACTGTTGTCCATGTCACGCGTAACGATTCAGTTTCATAAATGGTTGAAGACTTATGATGTCGTCTTAATATCTTTTGGTTAGTTTTGTAGCTGGGTTACTGTATCATGGAACTATAACCACACATCTCCTTTTATTCATCGTAAACTGGTTCAAATTTAAAATAAAGAAAAACAAACAGTTGTATAGTTTTCTATGAAAAAATGTAAAAATCACTTTTTGACTTGCTGCAACTTTTTGCAACATTTAAGTAGAAGTCTTTAGCTATTTGACTAGTGATGCCGCTCACGATATCCTTGGTAGAGTCAAGCATGGACATACGGAGAAAAAAATCTATGTGAAACAGAAGCAACGCTTTGTATTGATTTGTATAATTATACCGAAAGCTAGTTTAAAAGAGCAGTGAATTTTAAAATTACATTGTAGAAAACTTACAAAAAGTAACATGACATTTTAATTTACGCTTTGACAATTACACCCACTTAATTTAGTTAAACAGGCTTTTTTTCTTCTTAGGCAGTTAATATATAGTGTAACTTCGTTCAATAACAGGCGCTATCAAACAAATTTTTAGTATTAAAGTGAAACACATATATATATTTATTTCGATCTAAACCATGACAAACTTGACCAAAACCATGACGAATTTCTAGACTCTTAACCGAACCATGTCAATCTCTTAACCAAACCATAGCAAATCCGATATCTTGCTTATTCTGCATTAATTTCGTTAAACAACAATTCAGATCGTTTGACCTCCAATACAGATTCAAAGATCTTATTTGCTTTTCATCTGCTCGTGTAAATAAAACTGAGGCAATAGTTAAGGAAAGTTACATAAATTAACCATGTCAAACTTATCCAAACTATGACAAAATCACTGTACTAAACGCTCCTCGATATGACACCTTACTACCCGCACGGGTAGTAAGGTCGTCATATCGAGAAGCGTTTAGTACAGTGATTTTGTCATAGTTTGGATAAGTTTGACATGACGGTGTTAAGTGTTTTTGATGACAATCAATGCAAAAATGTAAACATTCAGATATTTTGTAAAAGAAACTTCTGATCAATAATTCAAGCTGGTAAGTACCTTTGTATAAAGTAAATATGTTAGTACATCACACATTGTATCATATAGTGAATGATTTAACACAGAACAAAGCTTGCGTATGTTAAAATTTAAAAGTTGCTAATTGGTTTAACGTGCATAAAAAAAGTTATTATCTTTATGTTTGTTACATCACATATTTCTTCTTGATATAATACTGCCGTCAATTATTCTGAAAAATACCTACTTTTGCACTCAATTCAAAATTACTGAAATATCTGTGTCATGGTTTGGTTCATTCGTGTCATGGTTTAGTTCATGTTGGACATGGTTCAGTTATGTAATTCTTGTTGTGTATAATGAAGAGTTACTATTAAAATTTACAACAATTGTTTCATTTGGAACACAAAAGGGCATAAGAACGCACATACAATGTAGTAATATGTTATAAGTAGATGCAATATGATTGCCAATGAGACAACTACCCACATAAGAACTAATGACGTAGATGTTAGCAAGAGGCCTTCAACATTCAACAATGAGCAAAACCATACTTCTTAGCAAGTTATAAAAGGCTGCGACAATATTCAATGTATAGGAATTCCAATAAGAAAACCATGAGCCTAATTTCTGTTCAAAATAAATAGCAAAATATGATCAGTGATGGTATACAGTTACAAACGATATTCATGGCATTACAGAAACTGAACTTGAGACAGTATATACAAAATAATGTTATGAGTTAAACATGTTTGCGGGCTCCCCAACCTCTTCTTCGCCTTGACCATGGCAGACATGTAAGACTAACCTGATCGGTTTTTAACAATAAAATCAACTTGATTAGTGGGACTTAATTTCAAACCACTAACAAATTCTAAAAAATCATGATTCCAAGATAGCTTCCTTTTAAATTTCAGGATGGAATTCTGCTGCCAATATTTTGAGCTGTACAATTTATACATATTTTCAATTCTAGGACACACCATACTAAATCATTACATAGAAAAGTAAAACATTGAAAGAATTAAATGATACTATAAACGATGCATTTATACAATATTACTGCCATTGTATATAAAATGCGAATCCACTTTGTTCATTTTCACTGTTATATGCGAGTATGTCTATTGTAGAATAAAGGATGACCGAAAAAACTGCGTTAGTTTACTTTTTGAAAGTACGAAATAATTGATTTAAATGTATGTTTTAACACAATTAAATAAGAATACATAACTTTCTAATGTATAATCACAAGATTAAAGGCCCAAAAAAGTGTAATTAAAGCAGCTGAATCCATAAAATCGTTGACTGGATGCTATTAATTTTTATACGACCGCAAAAATTAAAAATTTTTTGGTCGTATATTGGTATGACGTTGGCGTCGTCGTCTGCGTCGTCGTCGTCGTCCGAATACTTTTTAGTTTTCGCACTCTAACTTTAGTAAAAGTGAATAGAAATCTATGAAATTTTAACACAAGGTTTATGACCACAAAAGGAAGGTTGGTATTGATTTTGGGAGGTTTGGTCCCATTATTTTAGGTATAAGGGGCCAAAAAGGGCCCAAATAAGCATTTTCGTGGTTTTCGCACTATAATTTTAGTTTAAGTAAATAGAAATCAATGAAATTTAAACACAAGGTTTATGACCACAAAAGGAAGGTTGGGATTGATTTTGGGAGTTGAGGTCCCAACAGTTTAGGAATTAGGGGCCCAAAGGGTCCAAAATTGAACTTTGTTTGATTTCATCAAAAATTGAATAATTGGGGTTCTTTGATATGCCGAATCTAACTGTGTATGTAGATTCTTAATTTTTGGTCCTGTTTTCAAATTGGTCTACATTAAAGTCCAAAGGGTCCAAAATTAAACTAAGTTTGATTTTAACAAAAATTGAATTCTTGGGCTTTTTTGATATGTTGAATCCAAACATGTACTTAGATTTTTTATTATGGACCCAGTTTTCAAGTTGGTTCAAATCAGGATCCAAAATTATTATATTAAGTATTGTGCAATAGCAAGAAATTTTCAATTGCACAGTATTCAGCAATAGTAAGAAATCTTCAATTGCACAGTATTGTGCAATAGCAAGAAATTTTCAATTTCACAGTATTGCGCAATAACAAGAAATCTTCAATTGCACAGTATTGTGCAATAGCAAATATTTTCAATTGCACAGTATTGCGCAATAGCAAGAAATATCTAATAATTGCACAATATTGTGCAATAGCAAGAATTTTTTCAATTGGAGTTATCTTTCTTTGTCCAGAATAGTAGTTGAATCAACTTAAATCATTGTTTTATACAATATACAATGTATATTCACTTTTACTATCAACTGATAAGTTAAAACAATCTTTACCATTCAGTGATAACAAGCACTTTATTTTACATTTTAATATTTTATGATGTATTTAAATGAGTAGTTATTGTTGCAAACTCCATTAGAAATTTTTCTCATTTCAGATTTCATAAATAAAGAGAAAATTTCTTCAATCATTTTTTGAGAGGATTAATATTCAACAGCATAGTGAATTGCTCAAAGGCAAAACAAATATTTTAAGTCTCATTAGACCACATTCATTCTGTGTCAGAAACCTATGCTGTGTCAACTATTTAATCACAATCCAAATTTAGAGCTGAATCCAGCTTGAATGTTGTGTCCATACTTGCCCCAACCGTTCAGGGTTCCACCTCTGCGGTCGTATAAAGCTGCGCCCTAGTCTTAAAGGCCGTACTTTAACCTATAATGGTTTACTTTTTAAATTGTTATTTGTATGGAGAGTTGTCTCATTGGCACTCACACCACATCTTCCTATATCTATTAAAAAATGACTTTAATACTGATGATATTTAAAAAGCAAGCTGGTCGTAGATGATCACTTGAATATACACGGGTATAACCAACGTATGGTTGATTTCGGACATTGTGTACTGTTCATCGATATTTTTTCTGTACTTAAATTTATGGGTTTTTTCCCCCGTCATATTATAATACCGTTCGTGAGTAAAACATCGAGAACATAGTATGAGAAATTCAAACATATATCAAGGTGACTCGATTAATGCTCGAACTTTCTTTACTGTATAAGGTTGATATAAAATGGCATTACAAAAATTAATTATGCAGACATCCAAACGTCAAATGTAAAGCAATTGTTCGTGCGAGACGAAAACGTTACCACTTATCAATCGTAAAATGAAGATCTTTATGTGACCTATCTTTGATTTTCATAGATGCATCCATTAGAGCTATTTTTATAATGCTTGTAGTTAAACGGTTTGAATGGCTTATTTGCTTTTTTAGTATAAATATGTGCTCTATTTCAATTACAATGCCTAGTCAAACATGAATACAAACCGAGCAAGCAAGTCTTAAGTATGTGCTGTATATTTAGACCGAAATCGTAAACTGCTTTTCCGGTAGAAATCATTTGATTTTCGGGGGAAGGGGGGAATGAGTTACTTGAAATGGCACATTAGTTTATATAACAATAGATTTCTTTTTGGAAAAAAGAACTATATTAATATGTTATTGAAGAAAATGAGTATAGTCAAATCTTCAAAATTTTCATAGGAACTGGGGGAAGACCCAAACTTGAACGTGATTTCTGCGTAAATCCAAATCAAAATTGTGGTCTTTCATATTTTAAATTCAATTTTTGAAAGTGTTTTGTATTGCTATTTCACCTATAGTTTTTAAACAACTGTTGTCCATGTCACGCGTAACGATTCAGTTTCATAAATGGTTGAAGACTTATGATGTCGTCTTAATATCTTTTGGTTAGTTTTGTAGCTGGGTTACTGTATCATGGAACTATAACCCCACATCTCCTTTTATTCATCGTAAACTGGTTCAAATTTAAAATAAAGAAAAACAAACAGTTGTATAGTTTTCTATGAAAAAATGTAAAAATCACTTTTTGACTTGCTGCAACTTTTTGCAACTTTTAAGTAGAAGTCTTTAGCTATTTGACTAGTGATGCCGCTCACGATATCCTTGGTAGAGTCAAGCATGGACATACGGAGAAAAAAATCTATGTGAAACAGAAGCAACGCTTTGTATTGATTTGTATAATTATACCGAAAGCTAGTTTAAAAGAGCAGTGAATTTTAAAATTACATTGTAGAAAACTTACAAAAAGTAACATGACATTTTAATTTACGCTTTGACAATTACACCAACTTAATTTGGTTAAACATGCTTTTTTTCTTCTTAGGCAGTTAATATATAGTGTAACTTCGTTCAATAACAGGCGCTATCAAACCAATTTTTAGTATTAAAGTGAAACACATATATATATTTATTTCGATCTAAACCATGACAAACTTGACCAAAACCATGACGAATTTCTAGACTCTTAACCAAACCATGTCAATCTCTTAACCAAACCATAGCAAATCCGATATCTTGCTTATTCTGCATTAATTTCGTTAAACAACAATTCCAATGTAGATCGTTTGACCTCCAATACAGATTCAAAGATCTTATTTGCTTTTCATCTGCTCGTGTGAATAGAACTGAGGCAATAGTTAAGGAAAGTTACATAAATTAACCATGTCAAACTTATCCAAACTATGACAAAATCACTGTACTAAACGCTCCTCGATATGACGACCTTACTACCCGTGACATTGGTACATGTAAATATAGTAAATCATTCAACGTGTTCGAACGTATTCAATAAAAGAGTTGAATCTAAAGTTGACCAAAATAAAATAAGAAACATTATAATAGTAATTAAAAACCAATTGTTCAGAGAACCATTGATGGTCTTTCCACCAGTAAGATCTTTTTTATATGAAAATATTAAAATTCGGTTTTAAATGTCAATTTTAGCGTCAAATGACAGCTTATTGGACGCTGATTCCAAAAATATATGGTTTCTATGCAAAAAGATATACATAAGGGAGATCATTTTTTACTTCCGGTTAAAAAGATGTTATTTCCGGTATGTTTTGATAGTTTACGTGACACTGATTCCAAAAATAGATGGATCTATATACTTTTACATTAAATTAGTACAAAAAATGGCTACTTCCGGTTTACAAAAGGTCACTTCCGGTTGGCTTATTCAAGGTCACATTGCTTGCAACCTTTTGCCAAAAGTCCCATGGCTTTATCATATATATATAAGAGGAAAAAGCAAAGGTCAAAATCTAGAACGTTAAATTTACCTATGACCTTGAGCTCAATTTCAAGGTCATCAACCAAGGACCTCAAATCAAAACACTCTAGGCCTCTAGACTTTATATTGTTAATGAGTTATATTACCATACAACTAATATTAGATATAAAAGGGGGCAAAACTCGCATTAAATGTTACGTACCCTTTTAAGTAAAATTTACATGTTACGACATGTCGCAACTAACAATTGTGTGAAAATATTTTTTCGATATCTTGTATGATTTCTGAAAATAAGAGATAACAAGCCAAAATCAAAAAATTGAACATGACCTTGACCTTTGACCTTGACCTCATTTTCATACTTTTTGAGCAAGGGCCTCAAATCAAAAGACCCTAGGCCTCTATCACTTATGGTTTTCCAGTTACAAATTTATTTCACTTTATATTTCAATACAAAAGGGGAAATTACTCATATATGGGGTCTTCGTAAAGCTTCGGTCAAAATAAAACGTAACATCCATAACGAGCAATTTGGAAAAATAAATTTGTCGCTTTCTTTTACGGTTGCGGAGGAGATCTGATAACAAGAAAAACAGTGTTTGGGGAGATAACTCTTACAAAGAACAGTGTTCGGTTAAACAGGGTGAGTTTCAAAAGCGTATAGACTGTATGATCTCATATACAAAAAAACTAAGCGACATCTTTTGAAACATTTTTACACCGCAAGAAAAAAATTAGGCGGAAGAAAAAAAAAATAATCAGAGCAAAATCAAAGGGTCTTTCCACACGAAAGGTGGAAAGACCTAATTAAAGTAGATTTTTCAGTTGAAGTGTGTATTTGTGTGGAGTCTGTGTAAATTGAGACTGTATAAAACAAAGACACAATTATACATTTCTAAATACGTCTTACATGTATAAATAGAATATTTCTTTGGAAAAGGAAGATAAATGGTCACATGATTAAATGTTTGTAAACTAGGGGAGATAATTTGACTTATTAATAGAATATAAGAGATAAATGATTCCTCGTGTAAATATACACCAATGCACATTGTTTCCTTTTATATTCGCGATTTTATGAAACTTTATTTATCAAATGATTTAAAAAAAAATCTTTTTAGCAAACCAATATTGAAGAATCAAAGCATATTATACTGCTCAACTGTGTTTAGTAAACATGTACACGGTAAATACGATCAACGATCGATTTATTTTTCTTGTGTTATAACAACAATTAATAAAGAAAAATTTACTAAAAACAAAAACAAAAAAAGACAGACCTCCATACAAACTCGAAGGTAACATAAAAAAAATGTTAAAAAAGGTAAATAAGTAAAACAATCAACGTGTTCGAACACATTCAATAAAATAACTGAATCGAAAGTTGATCAAAACAAAATAAAAAAATATTATGGAAATAAAACTTGGAATTCTATATCATTCAGCTGTAGTGTGTTTTTGTGGATGTCTCCATACATTGTGACTGTCTAATACAAAGAAACAAAGATACAAGTGCCATACCTTAATCGGTCTTTAAAATAGAACATTCCTTTGGAAAGGAAGGTAGATGGTCACATGATTAAGTGTGTGTACTCAATGGGAGATAATTTGAATTGAATTTAGAATACAGATAAATGATTTGTCATGTAAATATACATCAATGCACCCCTGGTTTTCTTTTATATTCGTATCATTATTTTATGCAACTGAATTTATCACATGATATTAAAAAGCCTTTTATTTTTCATATAAATTAAAAAACATGTAAAGTGCATTTTACATATTAATTAACGTTCTTCAATTCTATTCTCTTTAGTTTTTAATCCATTTTCCTTTTTTTTTCTATTTTTAGGCCCACTACTTCCTATTCTTTATATATCTGCAGACATTATTTTTTTTCATTTTTTGAGGCTCCTTTTCTATCAATCCACACAATGATTTGTTTCCTTTTCGTATTATCATTTTTTCATCTGTTGATTAAAAAAATGTTTGTTGTGCATATTAAAGATATACTAGTAGATAAGAGTCGAGCTGCAGTCTTTGGACATTTTATGAGAATAGAATTTTGGGAAATATCCTTCCGTTCTGATCTACCAATAATATCTTCTTAAAATTATATTTTCAGTTTATATTAGTTTATGATCGGTAAAAGCTTTTTATCAATTAGTTACTTCTTTTTTCCTGGAATCTGATAATCGGGAAATTTTGTTATTTGCAGTGAAACATTTTATGAAAAGTCTGTATTACATAAAAATTTTGTTTATTTGTTAACCTTGCTGCTAGCAGAAATTATATTACTAATATTAGAATTAAATTCAAAACAGTGTGGCTATGGCCATTGATTAACACATTAAATTCACCCATTGAGTGGGACAATTTAGGTGAACGTTTGTATGTAACGACCACTGCTCACTATGTACTTTTTAGGACACTTAAACTATGGGGTCACCAAAGCTTCTCAACACCTTAATAAAGTAATTCGAAAAATTAATCAGAAATAACAGGATGTTTTGATTTATATCAATTATATAAATCAAAGCATAAAGGTTCCTGATTAATTTTTCCAATTATTTTATAATTAAAGGCGTTAAGAAACCTTTTGGTGACCCCACAGTTTAAATGTCTATCGTAGGTACGTCGTGAACAGTGATCGTTACAGACAAACGTTCACGTAAATTGTCCCAGTCAATGGATAAATTTAATGTGTCAATCAATGGCCACAGCCACACTGTTTTGAATTTCATTCTATGATCTTCCGAGGGACAAATGATAAGTATATATAAGTTGCTTATATAATTCTTTCGCCTTGTTTTACACAAAAAATTATCAATAACCACTAAACCATAAAAATGAGGCCAAGGTCACATGACACCTGCCAGTTAGACATGTACACCTTACAATGCTTCTGTACACCAAATATACTTGACCTATTGTTATAGTATCTGGGATATGGACTTGACCAGCAAACTTAACATTGTTCAGTGGTCCATGAAATGAGATCAAGGTCAAATAAAAACTTTATGACGGGTATGAAGACTTTGCAAGGTATGCACATATAACAAATAGTTTCCATGTGACTCATATTAAGAATTACATTACCAATACAAAAAAACAACTTTTCTTTTAAAGTAGTCACTGAACCATGAAAATGAGGTCAAGAACAACGGACATGTGACAGACGGAAACTTCGTAAAATATGGCATCTATATACAAAATATGAAGCATACCTTCTATAAACCTATTAAGAAGTTAGTTCACGTAGCCACCACCGCCTCCGGATCACTATCCCTTTGTCTAGCTTTCTGCGACAAAAGTTGCAGGCTCGACAAAAACCACTCATGAATAAAGGCAACAGTAGTATACCGTTGTTCAAAATTCATAAATCGATAGAGAAAAATCAATTCCGGGCTACAAACTAAAACTGAGGAAAACGTAACAAATATAAGAGAACTACGACACAACAGAGACAAAACATCGAAGTGTAACACATCCAGAAACGAACTTTAATGTAACAATTGCCATTTTACTGACTTGGTACAGGGCATTTTATGAAAAAAATGGTGGGTTGAGCCTGGTTTTGTGGCATGCTAAACCTCCCGCTATAATGGCAGTCTTAATTATAACATTAAAATGACAACATAACACGACAGGGTTACAATAAATAAACAGATAAATGGGAGAAAATATAGGACAGAGAAACAAACGAATAATAGCTATCAAAAGGTAACAGGTTAAAAAATATTTTTATATGCCAGACGAGCGCTACGTCCACACAAAACTATGCTCAGATGTAAAAAGATTGAAAGCCATAACATCTACAAAGTTGAAGATCGCTGAGGACTAAAAGTTCCAAAAAGTTGTATGGCCAGGTTATCCGCCTGGGACAAAAACATAAATCTGCCGGGGACAAAAACATTTTTACCAAGAATAATACATAGTTTTGAAAACAGTAAATTTTATAAAATGACTATATAATAGATATACATGATTAAACTGAAGTGGTGACTAGCTATAGAATAAAAACGAGTACATTACAAAGTCACAGCCCTGTTAGCCATAGTCAATGCAACGCCCAAAGTGACGTCACATTTAAATTTCTAAAACGTGTTCCGAAAATTAAGGAAGAATTGGGATGAAATTCAAGATTTGATTTGTATGGCTTATCTAACTGACCTTAATAGCAGTGACAATTATAGTACTAATTTATATGTAATATGAAATTGTAGTAGTAATTAGATAATTAATTGTATTATCTAGCTTTGTGGGTATTTCTTCTGATCAAACTGCAAACAAAATATATCGTGTAAATTTCGTTGATACAAAATTAAATCTACCAAATGATCTGGATGATTAGTTATCCCCAACACAACACACGAATACAACAGAAAAAATACGATTAACAACTAAAAACGTTAAGACATTTGACAAACTCCGATGACAACAACAAACACAACATCAAAACCCAACAAGTTAACCACATGAACCACATCAACAAACAACAACCACTAAACAACAAGTTCCTGACTGGTGCGAACAAATGTAATCCCGTATGGTAATTGTAACACATAACAAACTTTTGGTATCACGCCTTTTATGTATGATACGTAAGTAAAGAACTACAATTTTATGGACAAAATATATAGGATTTCGTTACTTTATCTTCCTTTTATGTGCATTTAGTTTCGGTAAGATATTCATCCGTGATATGCCTTAAGTTATGACCATGCATTGCCTTCAAATTCCACAGCCACAAGAGCAAGTTAATTGTCTTATAAAATCGGCTGTTTCTGACTATCATTTCATTTGCTTCATATCAAAATTGTGTCTGTCATTTGCAAAATTTTAGTGCTCAAAACATTTGGATCACCACTTTTGGAGAAATCTGCAAATAAACTCATCATAGATACCAGGACTAAATTGTATAAATACGCCAGACGCGCGTTTCGTCTACAAAAGACTCATCAGTGACGCTCGAATCCAAAAAAGTTTTTAAAAAGCCAAATAAAGTACGAAGTTGAAGAGCATTGAGATGCAAAATTTCTTAATTATTTTCCATAAGGGAGGGGTTAACCCTTCTATCACCTGGAAGCAATGAACAACCATAGACACCTGTCAACTTTGTATTGATACGTTTCTGTAATGTCAGAGTCAGGTTGTCGATGTTTCTGGTTGGAAGAACTACTACAATCTGGGCTTGTCTGTCCTTCCGTTTTCGAAAGGAAAAATCAAATGGTTCAGAACTGACATTAATTTCTCCAAATTTCTGTACATTGGATGATATTTGCTGTAAAGACTTGTTAAATTGGAATTAAATATTGACTTGATTAGTGGAGTCGCTTGTGGCAATCGATTGAATGAATTTTTCCTCGCCTAAAATATTTTTCATTGTTAAAAATGTTTGAAGTTCGGACGCATGCTGTTTAATACTGGCAACATTTTCTTGTACTTCGACGATCTCTTTTTCCTTCTTTCTCAGAGTAGTCAATAATTTTTCTATTTTGCATTTTTCGTGTTGTTCAACTATCATTAATTCTTTAATCATGTCATCCTAAGTTTATCAAGGTGTTGATTTACTTGTATCCTGGTTTGTTTTATTTCTGCTCCAATTTTTCTTTTCTTGTTTTCTATAGATTTAAAATGTTCATTCCTGTTCGTGTAAAGTCGTTCAATATTCTTGACGACTACCTGCAGGGTTTGTTCCAATTCGTAAAAGACATTTGAAGTTTTGAGTTTATTAATGTCGATTCCACCTTTACAATTGTTGTGATATTTCATACATTCTTACAGCATGGACACTGGACTGTTGAAAAGGAACCCATGCTGCAGAAACGTAACTTTAAGCAAATTTCTGAATTATGGTCAACAAACATATTTTAGCAAAAAAACGGTGTAAATTCTTCAGATTTATTCCAGATGTCGATTGAAGGAACCGCCACAACATTGCACAATAATCGAATTATCCTGCGACTGATGTGATTATATAATATTTGGTAAACAATGCAAAACTTTTGTGGTCTCATTGGTAATCATACCACATCTTCTCTTTTAAAAAGACAATGAGAGAACTTCAATGAATATGGCGTTGAATATTGAGTCTGACCAAAGTAAGCTAAATGACCTCAATTTGACGAGTGTCAAATTAATGGTAATTATTTATACTAAATAACGATAAACAGGCACGATAATAAGCAAGCTCCTGATTTCGGACAGGTATATTAAGCATACATGTATCAGCAGCAAGTTGAATGTATTACCTGGATCCAAACCTTTAATTTCTAATGTGAAACAGGGTTTTACTGCATGCACAAAACAAATGATTAGCAAGTAGTTTTTGTCTTGTTGGTAAGAATAAACATTCAACTTTCTATGAAACAAAATAATCGTACTTTAACGTTTAATCCCGCTGCAAATGTTTGCACCTGTCCTTAGTCAGGAATTTGAACTAGAGAAGTTGTCGTCTGTTTATGTAGTTCATACGTGTTTCTCGTTTCTTGTTTTTACATAGATTTATAGACCGTTAGTTTTCCCGTTAGAATGGTTTAATACTAGTAATTTGGGGGGCCCTTTATCGCTTGCTGTTTCGTGTGAGCCATGGCTCTGTGTTAAATGCCGTACCTTGACCTATAATTGTTTACTTTTATAAATTGTAACTTGGATGGAGAGTTCATTGGCACTCATACCACATCTTCCTATATCTATCTTATCTTTCTTTAACAGAAAAGTAAACAAAATGACTGAGGGACTTAGGTGAAATATTACCTCTACCAATTAGAACCCTAAAAGTGTCACTCTATTGGTAGTAGTTTGACCTTGCACGTTGGTAAAAATTAATATCCAAATAAAAACATTATTTATCTCCTCACTTAATATTTAACACCACTCTCAACATACCCAAATTGTCCTGATTTACAATCAAAAGAAAATATAATCCTCAACACAAATGATAATGAAAACACTGAGATATAATTTACAATTCAGGTGAAATAAGAATTAGCATAAAAAAAGGTTCTAAGGTTCAAGTATTGACTTTTAAAAAAAAAAAGCAACTCGTTTTAATTTTTGAGGGCAGCCCATGATACCGATATAAACTAGGTGATTAGGGAATTGAAATCTGATTCCTTTTGGTCATCTTCCAACCGATAGTCAAACCCTTGTTAAAGAAGTCGTGCCTGTGGTTACTGGGGATTTAGAAATACAAACTCACGTGCGAGCAACATGGGAACGTTAAAGCCGATACCTCATTCAGAGAAAGTATCCAGCTCACTTTACGTGAAGACTTAAAGTATCCGTTGGTGGCCGGTTGCATGGCTTAATGTCTGTCCCAATTCTTTATACCAAGGACGCGTGACATAAAATAATAGTCTAAAGATCGGTTGACCTTTGTCAGACGAATATAAACAACATCTACAGTTCAGATTGATATAAAAAAAGAACTAGTAGAATTGACAATGAGACAACTGTCCACAAGAGACCAACATGACACAGAAATTAACAACTATAGGACACCGTATATCCTTCAACAATGAGAAAAGCCCATACCGCATAGTCAGCTATAAAAGGCCTCAAAATGGCAATGTAAAAAAATTCAAACGAGAAAACTAACGGCCTTATTTATATAAAAAAAAATGAACGAAAAACAAATATGTAACACATAAACAAACGACAACGACTGAATTACAGGCTCCAGACTTGGGACAGGCACATACCTACATAATGTGGCGGGATTAAACATGTTAGCGGGATCCCAACCCTCCCCCTATCCTGGGACAGTGGTATAACAGTACAACATAAGAACGTACTATAAAAATCAGTTGAAAAAGGCTTAACTCATCAGATGGACAAAAAACAAAAGGAGTTCATAAATTTGTGCTGAAAAAAGAAGCTAAAATTAGCTACCGGCTTCCGATGAACTCATATTTCAACTGCAGCGATAATCATAGTAAGATTAAAGACACACTAAAAGAGTTGGTATTGCTTAGTCGTTGGTATTCATAAAAAAGAATGGCCAACATAGGTACACGTATCTTGTCTTAGGGAAGAATAAATCTTACTTTGTAAAGGATCACACTGATTCGAACAAAAAAGTCTCCGAAACTGACATTATCAAGATGCTTGATTTCTTGATTGACAACATGTTTGTTACGTTTGAAGGACGTGCCAAGCCATTTCAAAGAATTGTGAAGGAGCCTACTACTATGAACTAAGATTATTTTGATGGGCTTGGTGCGGTTTTTTTTTAATTATGAATATTAAAGTACCGAAATATAAAAAAATTATCATGCATTTAATGTACACTGTAACTTTAAAACACTTTAGATGTGTAGTCGGTGTAAGCATGATAGATTTATAATTAATTTTTAAAATTTGAATACTGTACGCTAGCATTTTGAATTTCTCTATGAAGATGATTTTCTCATTAGTAAAAATATCCAATCGCCTTGATCTTATATGTAGATCGAATAATTTTTTTACGAACATTTTATTTTTGTATTATACAGTGTTATATATAATTAATCTTTTTATAAACCTATTTTTAATTTGAGTGTTGGTTATCCTTGTCGTTTTTTTTTAATTTTTTTAAACTCCTCCCTCTGAAAAATCACAGTGCCAGCCGTTTGCTTCTTTACAAACAAATAATACAAATCAAAAATGGGAGCATAAAAAGATTAATTTGATGTCCGATAAGTATAGCGTTTGTGTAGGCTCTCTCATGAACCTCCCTTTTTTGTTTGTAAAGAAGCAAACGGCTGGCACTGTGATTTTTCAGAGGTAGGAGTTTGAATTTTTTTTTTAAATGACAAGGATAACCAACACTCAAATCAAAAGTAGGTCTATAAAAAGATTAATTATATATAACAGTGTATAATACAAAAATAAAATGTTCGTAAACAAAATATTCGATCTACATATAAGATCAAGGCGATTGGATATTTTTACTAATGAGAAAATCATCTTCATAGAGAAATTCAAAATGTTAGCGTACAGTATTCAAATTTAAAAAATTAATTATAAATCTATCATGCTTACACCGACAACACATCTAAAGACGTCAGAAAAATATTCATATTTGCTTATTTTGGACCAGTACACCAATTGAAACCTCATACAGACAATATTGGTATTAAATGTTTACATTAAATCTGAGTTTAAAAAAATAAACACAGTGTCTTTTGTTTAATCTGACCATTATCAAAGAATGTTATCTTAAATTTGCGCATGCATACTGTACTGTGTATTTACAGAAGAAGGTGTCTTACCTTATGGTTTACAGTTATGACTTTTTTGCTTGTATGTGTATGTCAAATGTTTAGATAAGTAAATATGTTTTTAATGGACGATCATATCACATCTTCTTTTAACACTTTAAAAATTAACAAATAATCAGTCGGTTGAAAACAATTGAAAGCCAACAAACTTAGTAGTTAACTACATTAAACCGAATATTAAACCTTACTTTGAACGGGCGAACGGACGGGCAGTCACACCAGAAAACACTATGCCCGAGCGGTAGTGAGGGCTAAAATAACACGAATATAATGGCTACCCATGTTAAAACTACAATAAAGTATAGCTTGCATCAAATATATCGATTCTGAATAGGACACTTAAGGTAATTTGATGTCCGATAAGTATAGCGTTTGTGTAGGCTCTCTTATGAACCTCCCTTTTTTGTTTGTAAAGAAGGAAACGGCTGGCACTGTGATTTTTCAGAGGGAGGAGTTTGAACAGCCAGCATGAACGGTTGTGGTATGTAGGTCAAATCTGTCAATTTCGGAATGCAACACATTATAGTCATAATAAATGAATTAGTAACACCATGTGCACCATTTAAGAGTTTGAAAGTGTTTTAAAGTTACATTAAATGCATGATAATTTGATAAAATGCATTCTTCTGAAGAAGCTCAAGGCAATATACGCATGTTTAAACACATTTTATTGGATTTAGAGCATGGGTTTGTTCACAAAGCGAAAGAAGCACGTCATGTTAGAATTTGAATTATAATAAGTATTATCATGCATATGCCACAGCCAACATAGCAACTTAATTAATCTCAAAATCTCAAAATCACATCAAACGTTGGACCAATGTTCTTTATTTCAAAATCTTTTAATTCGTCAGCCTTGAGTACTCTTATTTTGTAGTTATCATAAGAGCCAAATACCATCCTACCACCAGGAAGCAGTGAACAGCCTATGGCAACTCTATATTGATACGTTTCTGTAATGTCAAAGTAAGATTTTTGAAATCTCTAGTTGGAAGAGTTACCATAATCTGGGTTTGTTTGTTTCTCCGTTTCTAAACAGAAAAATCACACGAATCAGAGCTGACATTAATTTCTCAAAACTTCTGCACGTTGGCAGTTATTTGCTGTTGATACTCGCTATATTGACTCGGTTTGTTGAGTCACTTGTGGTAATCGATGGTATCCTTTTTTGAGAAATATAAGTATTGTTAGTCATGTATATTTGTAAAAGAAGGTATGCTATGACTAGATAAAAAATGTAGCCTCGCAACAGGTTCTCTATAGACCTCTCAATAATTGGTGATAGGAATCTTCAACCTGTCAAGAACCTGACGTGATTCCATTGCATTTTTAATTTCCCTATTCCTGTCGCACAATGTTGCATATTTATACATCTCGCATATATTTACCCCTCGACATGGCTCTTTCCTCCAGGGAGGGAGAATGACAGGTGACCATATCAATATATAGATAAGCGAAGCGGGATACGATTGCAGATGTCTAACCCTGAAATGGACGGGCCAATATGGACACAATATTCACTATTGATACAGTTCTGAATTTGAATTGTAATTAAATTTTTGACACATAATAGGTTTCTGACACAGAATCACTGTAGTCAAAGAACTTCAAATTAATTAAATACGATTTCAATTTATATTCAATTTTTGGCTTTAGTGCAATACACTATGCTGTTGCGAATTGACCCCCCCCTAACAAAAAGTGTTAATTTTCCCCCGGTTTTTTGCTTTTGTGCAATATACTAAACTGTTGAATATTTGCTCCAAAAAAACATTTTAAGAACTTTTCTTTTAATTTCGGAAATCTGAAATGAGAAAAATGTCCCTTTCCTTTTCCTTTTTTTTATCTTCCTTTCCCTTATCTAAAAAATAAAATCATTCCCTCAAGATATGATCAGTTCCTCAATTCAAATTTCTAATGAAGTTTGCAACCATAATTACCCATCTTAATACATAAAAAAGTCTTAAAAAATAAAATGACATACATTATTTTGGCTAAAATTAATTTCAATTATTAGTAACTGTTGAAAATAAATTGACAGCTGATCAATTCAAGACAATCATCATTTCTTAATACATATTTGACAAGCAGTGTTATGGAGGTAATCAAACATTGTTCTTTAAAATAGATTAGGATTACCTCCCTTACACTGCTTTTCAATTGTCTAAATTGTTCTTTAACCAGAAAACCCCATGTCTACCCCTTATTTGTCAATAACTTCTGAATGGCATGGTTTGTCCTTTGTAGTATAGAAACTTGTGATATAATTTCAGAGAGATGCATACAGTTTTACACAATTATTGTCTGGACACCACAAACATGCTCATTTGGGCCGTTTTCTCACCCCTAATTCATAAATAGTTAGGACCATTGCCCCGGAAATCAATTACAACCTTTCTATAGTGGTTATAAACCTTGTGTTACAATTTTATTGATTTTCATTTACTTATACTAAAGTTATTATCCGGAAATCATCTGTCTTCGGACGACGCTGACGACGACGACGACGACAACAACGTGATAGAAATATACGACCTCCTAAATGATAATGAAACCACATATCCTTATTGACAATCGTAATTGCCTCTCCTTGATATCAATCGCATCTATAGTTTCTTAAGGACAATCATACAGCGCTTTTTATTCATAATAATTCGTTATATCATATTCTCATTAAGCCACATCTAGTCATTAAATATCCAGCTATATATTCTTACCCACACTCAAACCACATCTTACTATTTAGATATTTTCAATCATACAATACTCATTATTGACAATCATACCTCATCTTCTTATTGAAAATCGTTCCACGTTAACAAATTGACATTCTTATGACATTTCCGTGTTAGCAATCATACCACAATACATCTCACTATTGACCATAATAAGACATCTCCTTATTGAAAAGCATGCCACATTTTCTTATTGAAAATCTTACCAAAATTCAACATTGACATTCATATCACGTCACCTAATTGAAAATCATACTACATCTCATTATTGAAAATGAAAGCAATCTTCTTATTGACAATCATACTACATCTCTTTATTGAAAATCATAACACATCTTCTTATAGACAATCATATTAATCTCATTATTGACAATCATACATTTTCTAATAGGCAATCATACCACATCTTCCTATTGACAACCATACCACCTCTTCTCTTTATACTCATAGTGCGTCGTCTTATTGACAATCATGGCCAAATCTCCTTATTGATAACCATGACCGAATATCCTTATTGACAATCATGTCCGACCTCCTTATTGACAATCATGTCCAAATCTCCTTTTTGATAATCATGACCGAATTTCCTTATTAACAAAAATGTCCGAATCTCCTTATTGATAATCATACAACGTATTTAATGCGTTATGGTTTTTTTTCTTATATTTACATTGTGTAACTTATTTATATACGATATACCATCATCTTCCTTATCTTCCTTATTGACAATGATATCCGCATCTCCTAATGGACAATCGGAACCGCATAATGGAATTTGATGCGACTGTTATACAAGTGAGAGGTTTAGCTAGCTATAAAACCAGGTTCAATCTACCATTTTCTACATTTGAAAATGCCTGTACCAAGTCAGGAATATGACAGTTCTTGTCCATCCGTTTTTTATGCGTTTTGTTATTTGATTTTGCCATGTGATTATGGACTTTCCAAATTGATTTTCCTCTGAGTTCAGTATTTTTGTGATTTTACTTTTTTCTCATTATTGACAATCATGTCCAAACATCCTTAATGCTAATCATTCCGAATCTCCTTATTGAAAATCGGGACCGACTCTCTTTATTGACAATTCTACAAAATCTCCTTTTTGACACTACGGACCGAATTTCCATATTGACAATCAGGACCTAATCTCCTTATTGACAATCTTGCGTAAATCTCCTTATAGATAACCATGACCGAATCTCTTTATTGAAAATCATGACCGAATTTCCTAATAAACATTCATGACCTACCTTCTTATTGACAATCATGTCCAAATCTCCTTATTTATAATAATCCCGAATCTCCTTATTGACAATCACGACCGATTAACAATCTTCTTATTGACAATTCTATCAAAATCTCCTTTTAGACAACCAGGACCGAATTTCCCTATGGACAATCATCACATAATCTCCTTAGTGACAATCATGTCAAAATCTCAATATTTGATAACCATGACCGAATCTTTTTATTGAAAACCATGACCGAATTTACTTATTAACAATCATGACTAACCTCCTTATTGACAATCATGTACAAATCTCCTTATTGACAATCATGTCCAAATGTCCTTACTGATAATCATTCCGAATCTCCTTATTGACAATCAGTACCGAATTTTCATATTGACAATCAGGACTTAATATCCTTATTGACAATCTTGCGTAAATCTCCTTATAGATAACCATGACCGAATCTCTTTATTGAAAATCATGACCGAATCTCTTTATTGAAAATCATGACCGAATTTCCTAATAAACATTCATGACCGACCTCCTTATTGACAATCATGTTCAAATCTCCTTATTGATAATAATCCTGAATCTCCTTATTGACAATCATAACCCACTCTTCTTATTGACAATTCTATCCAAATCTCCTTTTAGACAATCAGGACCGAATTTCCCTATGGACAATCAAGACATAATCTCCTTAGTG
This sequence comes from Mytilus edulis, assembly GCF_963676685.1. NCBI lineage: Eukaryota > Metazoa > Mollusca > Bivalvia > Mytilida > Mytilidae > Mytilus > Mytilus edulis. The sequence continues at coordinate 53,666,784 of NC_092353.1, read as the reverse complement.
ACTATCATGTCCAAATCTCCTTATTGACAATCATGTCTTAATTTCCTTATTGATAATCATCCCAAATCTACTTATTGACACTCATGGCCGACCTCCTTATTGACAATCATGTCCAAATCTCCTTATTGACAATCATGTCCAAATGTCCTTATTGATAATCATCCCGAATCTTCTTATTGACAATCGGGGTCGAATCTCCTTATTGACAATTCTATCCAAATCTCCTTTTAGACAATCAGGACCGAATTTCCCTATTGACAATCAAGACATAATCTCCTTAGTGACTATCATGTCCAAATCTCCTTATTGACAATCATGTCTTAATTTCCTTATTGATAATCATCCCAAATCTACTTATTGACACTCATGGCCGACCTCCTTATTGACAATCATGTCCAAATCTCCTTATTGACAATAATGTCCACATCTCCTTATTGATAACCATGACCAAATTTCCTTATTGACAATTATGTCCGAATCTCTTTATTGTAAATCATGACAGAATTTCGTAGTTGACAATCAAGACCGACCTCATTATTCACAATCATGTCCAAATTTCCTTATTAATAATCATGACCAAATTTCCTTATCCCTGTATTATCAACAATCATGTCCGAATCTCCTTATTAATAATCATTCAACTTTTTTAATGCGTATTGATTTTTTTTCTTATTTTCACACGGTCTAACATATTCATATACGTAAAACCAACGTTTTCTTTATCTTCCTTATTGAGAATCGAGATCGAATCTTCTTATTGCTAATCCGGACCGAATTTCCTTATTGACAATCATGTCCAAATCTCCTTATTGATAATCATCCCGAATCTCCTTATTGACAATCGGGACCGAATCTCCTTATTGACAGTCGGTTCCGAATCTCCTTATTGACAAGCATGTCCAAATCTCCTTATTGACCATTATGTCTAAATGTAATTATTGATTATCATTCCAAATCTCCTAATTGACAGTCGGGACCGAATCTCCTTATTGACAATCGGGACCGAATCTCCTTATTGACAATCATGTCCAAATCTCCTTATTGACAATTATGTTAAAATGTCATTATTGATTATCATTCCGAATCTCCTTATTGATAGTCGGGACCGAATCTCCTTATTGACAATCATGTCCAAATCTCCTTATTGATAATCATCCCGAATCTCCTTATTGACTATCATGTCCGGATCTCCTTATTGACTATCATGTCCGGATCTCCTTATTGACTATCATGTCCGGATCTCCTTACTGATAATCATGACAAAAGCTCCGTATTGATAATCATGACCGAATATCCTTAATGATAATCATATAACGTATTTGAAGCGAATTGATTATTCTAATTATTGTGACATTGCCTAACTGCCTCATGTACGTAATACCAACATCTTCTTTACTTAAATTGAAAGTTGTTATGTTAATTTTGTCATTATGTTGTTGTCTCGTTTACGTGTAACGCATTTCCTTGCTTATTTATACTAAACTGTCTCTTGAACAGACATCTTCAAATTAAACTGTCTTTGATATTAAGTCGGGATGATCTCTGATATCTCCTTTTGTTTATACGGAACTGTCATAATATACTTTTTTTCGATGAGTTGCTGTCTCGAAAACGTATGACAGACATTTTCTATTATTAATATGGAACTATCCTTAGATCAACTTTGTAGATAAATTGCTGTCTCAAGACTGTAATTTGTGGTATATCTATACCAACGAAATCCACCAAAACTTGTACCCCACGAAAAATAATGAATCCTTAGAAGTTTAATTTTTCTGTATAATCTCGATAAGATGTCGTCGAGTCTCGGGTCCAATACAGCTAACTTCAAATCTATAACAGAGCCATTCCAATACAGAAATTGTCAGTTAATAACGCTATAAATTAATTTTAAACAGATCTTAATTAGTTCACAAAAAATTAATTCAATAAAAATAATGTTTGTAATCGAGATCAAGAAAATGTTGAACAAGGTTGAAAAAGTCACCCGTCTTGTCTTATTATTTAACATCATACAGAAAGGCTTCATTGGATGGATTTGAAACTAACAATTCATTGGTAGATGTGTCATAATGCAGAGCCCTTGGGACCCACAGTCCATCTTCAATTGATAAGAGTTGTCTATAGTGTTGTCCATCAGCAGAGATAACAACCACATTGCTAGTATTACCTCCCACTACATACACGTTACCATCATTGTCTACAGAGACACCTTGTAGAAAGCGCACAACACTTTTATCACAGAACGTCCACAGTATGTGACCATGGTAATCACAGCAGGTTACGCTGTCATTGCAATTTGTGTAGACCAATTTGTCACCGAATGTTGTAACGTACGCAAGATCTGTAAGATTGGTATTGTTAACATTGGTAATTGTTTCGTCATTCAGACTGATCATCTGTATTCCTTTCTCTGCGGCACAATATATTAAATATCCATCTTTGTATGCTACTCCACCATTATATGAATCAACTTTTATTGATTTCGTCTTTGATTTCTTCTTTAAGTCGATTATATTTATCTGATTTGATTCACCGGAAGTTACAGCAATAGAATCATCACCAATAAATACAACATCAAACGTTCGACCAATGTTCTTTATCTCAAAATCTTTTGATCCGTCAGACTTTAGTACGCTTAATGTTTTGTTTTTATAAGAGGTGAATACCATCCTATTACCAGGAAGCAGTGAACAACCAGAGACATCCGACAACTTTGTATTGATACGTTTCTGTAATGTAAGAGTCAGGTTATCGATGTTTCTGATTGGAAGAGTGACCATAATCTGGGCTTGTCTGTCCTTCCGTTTGTGAATCGAAACATCACATGGATCAGAACAAACATATATTTCCCCAAACTTCTTCAGAATTTCTGTGATTTGTTGCAAAGACTTGTTTATCTGACATGAAATATTGACTTGACTTGTGGAGTCACTTGTGGCAATCGATTTGACAAATGTTTCTTCGCCTATAATATCTTTTTCGATATCTTTCATTGTTAAAAATGCTTGAAGTTCTGACGCATGATGTTTAATACTGGCAAAGTTTTCTTGTACTTCAGCGATCTCTTTTTCCTTCTTTTTTAGAGAAGTTAACAATTTTTCTATTTTGCTTTTTTCTCTTTGTTCAACTGTCATTAATTCTTTAATCAAGTCATCCTGAAGTTTATCTAGGTGAAGATTAACGTTTATCCTGGTTTGTTTTATTGCTGCTTCAATTTCTCTTTTCTTGTTTTCTATAGATTTTAAATTTTCATTCCTTTTTGTGCTTAGTCGTTTAATATTTTCGACGACTTCCTGCAGGGTTTGTTCGATTTCATTAAATGCGTTTGAAGTTTTTACGTTTTTTATGAGTTCATTTATATCAGTTAAACCTTTACAATCGTTGTGAGATTTCACACATTTCTTACAGCAAGGACAATCGTGTTTTGCACAAAACAGCTCGTATTTCTCATTATGAAGTTTGCAGGTCTGAGAGATTTGCAGGACTTCG